>NW_011494690.1:2852790-2856597 GCF_000754665.1 Bison bison bison | reverse complement strand
AGAATCCGCCTGCAGTGCAGGAAACCTGGGTTCAGTCCCTGGGTTGGGAAGATTCCCTGGAGGAAGACATGGCAACCCACTCTAGTATTCTTGCCTGGAGAATCCCTATGGACAGAGAAGCCTGGTAGGCTGCAGTCCATGGGGTCGCGAAGAGTCAGACACGACTGAGTGACTTCACTTTCACTTTTCACTTTCACGCATTGGAGAAGGAAATGGCAACCCACTCCAGTGTTCTTGCCTGGAGAATCCCAAGGACGGGGGAGCCTGGTGGGCTGCCATCTATGGGGTCGCACAGAGTCAGACATGACTGAAGTGACTTAGCAGTAGCAGTGCTCTGAGGGGAGCCTGGTGGGCTTCCATCTATGGGGTCACACAGAGTCGGACATGACTAAAGTGACTTAACAGCAGCAGCAGTGCTCTGTGGGGCTTCCTTGATGGTTCAGCTGGTAAAGAATCTGCCTGCAACGCAGGAGACCCCAGTTCAATTCCTGAGTCAGGAAGATCCCCTGGAAAAGGGATAGGCTACCCACTCCAGTATTCTTAGGCTTCCCTGGTGGCTCAGATGGTAAAGAATCCGCCTGCAGTGCAGGAAACCTGGGTTCAGTCCCTGGGTTGGGAAGATTCCCTGGAGGAAGACATGGCAACCCACTCTAGTATTCTTGCCTGGAGAATCCCTATGGACAGAGAAGCCTGGTAGGCTACAGTCCATGGGGTCACAGAGAGTCAGACACAACTGAGTGACTAAATACAACAGAGTGCCCTGTGAAGAAAGTTTAAGAAAAAGAGGAGTCTAAGAGTCTGCATTGAAGTGACTGGTCAGGAAGGAACCAGACTCTCAATGAAGGTAACAGGCTCAGAGGACATGGGAGCATGAAAGAGGAGGGAACTAGGTGGCTTCATTAAGGGTGTGGGGTGAGGACGCGCCATGATTGAGACCTCAGTGATGAAACAATCCTGACTTAATATCCAAGAGATTTGGTTGTAATTCATGTATCACTGTTGAATTTGCATTTTTAAATGTTCAAACTTACATGGAAACAATATCTATAGACAAAAAAACAATAAAAGTTGTATTTATTCTGCATTCAAAAATATTTGAAGTTCTATCTTTTGTATATGTTGGTATAATGTAGTCTTCATCCTTCCTTGAAAAGGTCTATACTTTTCTTTTGGTGTATATTTTTCCTTTTTGTGTATATTTTCGTGGTAAAATACACATAAAATTAACCATCTTAAACATTTTTGAGTAAACAGTTCAGTTATATTTGCCTTTTTAATGCTGAAAAATGTCCTTTTTTCATGAAATAGTAGTAAAAACAGACTATAGTTGGGTGGGGGAGCTAAGTTTTCTTGAAAATTTTTTAAGTTGGTACTTTATTTTGAAATGCTACTGGACTGAGAAAACCAGAAATCTGTGACCCATTACCTTAAATCCCTTAAGTTGGGATTTAGAGGGACAGAGAGTTCAGGGGTGGAAATAGGCAAGAACAGTCATACAGAGAGGAATATGCAGGGCATTTTTTTGAAAGGTATAGACCAGATTCATCAAAACACAGTGCGATTACGTTTTGGTCCATTTTCAAATGCTTAGTGCCTAATGATGTCCGGCTCATAGGAGAAACTCAACACAGATTTGTTAACTGAGTGCAGTGAAAGTTCAAGTCAGTATCAGAAGAGCCAGAAAATAAAGTTTGAACTTCATTTTATAAACCAGAGCTGCCACCGCAGATGTTTCTAGAATGCGTAACCAATGTGCTAAGCTACCAATCTTCTCCCTCCACCTGGGAGCCAGGTAGGACCCAGGGCGTCTAGCCAGCTCTAGCCTAGATGTGTTCTGGTATGCTGTACAAATATGACAGTTGTCTATAGACACCATGAGTGGAAGTGGGTGGGAGGCGATGAGGCAGTCACTGAAGATAACTGGGCATTGGAGAGAGGATTGATGTTAGCAGCATTTCCACGAAGACCATCAGGCTGGTGGGAGACCACTAAGCGGAGCCCAAGTTGGAAGGTAGAATCATTGGTAAAAAGAGTTCTAAGATATATATAACAAACATTAAATATCTCTCCAAATTTATTTCTTCTCCCCACTTCCTTTTTAATAAGACCCTGATTTTTCCATAGTATGGTGTACATGGAATTGACTTTACCCTCAGCTCCATGAATGAGCCCTGACTGGCTTAAATCAATCAGTGCTTCTCTTCCCCCATCCCACAAAGACAGACACATATCCCAGGAAGAGCTTGCTTTCTTCTTTATCTTTCTTTCTTTTCTCTTTTTCTTTCCTTCTTTCTAATGAGGACTTTTAAGGAAAAGTTTCTTACATTTCTGTCTGAAGTCAGCACAGGAAACAGGTCACTCTAAGGGGCTGGCAGCCATCTTTGGACCATGAGGGAAGAGCTTACCGGAGAAAGGAGTTGATGGAGCAGAGAAATGGAGAAAGGGAAACTTGGTCCAGATCTCAGTACTTTTAAGCCATAGAGGAAGGCTTACCTGAAGCCCTGCCCTGGACCCTGAGTTTTAAATTCCCATGTCTGCTTAAGCCAGTTTGGGTCTTGTTTCTCTTTCATTTGCCACTGAAAAACTATGGATGCACAAGGCTAAAGTGAAGAGAGGAGAAAGTGGGCATTTGGGGCAATCAAGCACTCTGAAGAAGGAGTGACTGTTTAAGGACAAGACAAGAGAGGTCGGTCGAGGAGGCTATGCTGAAGTGACTGGTCATGAAGGAACCGGTGGCATTGGACTGGAAAAGGAGGGCTGGATCTAGCTTTAACATGAAAAGAAGAGGTGCACACCTGAATGGTTTCTGTCCTGGCTTCTGCTTTAACACTACAACCTTCCCCTAAGGGATAACCAAGTCCAGGGGATCCTTCCCCCTCTTACCCCCAAGGGAAATGATGCAACCAGTCATTAGACAATAGCTGGTTTAGAGCTATTGTCTAATGAAAAAGAGAAAGGGTTGTTGCAACAGGTTCAGGGATTTAAAAAGGAGGATTAAACAGAAATGAGGGAAGGGGAGTTTGTGATAGGAGGTGGGGGGAGAAAACTGCTAAAGAAAGAAGAAAATAAGAGAACAGTGT
Organism: Bison bison bison; assembly: GCF_000754665.1. NCBI lineage: Eukaryota > Metazoa > Chordata > Mammalia > Artiodactyla > Bovidae > Bison > Bison bison. The sequence goes on along the minus strand of NW_011494690.1, from coordinate 2,853,517 downwards.
AACACATTGCGGTTAATAAAGCAATGGGCCCAGGACCAAACAGATACACCAATTCCCAAATCTGAAGCATCACTTATCAGCTGTCTTAATTCACCTCTCTAAGTGTCCCTTTCCTGTCTATAAATGAGCTTGAAAATTCCACCTTTAGATGACTGTGAGGCTCCAAAAATATCATACAAGGAAGCCCATAGCAGAGAGGGGTAGGCATTCATTACTCCTGGTTGTCGCATAGAATAAAATGAATGAACAGCAGGAAGACAGGCGAGGAAGAGAGGAAAATGCTGCTTTATTTAAATTCTGACCTTCCTCTATAGCAAGGAGCCAGGGTTCATTCGGTACAGAAGCAGCACTCGAGGAAGTGAAAAGAAAGGATGACACTCAAAGAAATGGCTTCTGAAAAATGCCAACGTTTGCTTCATTTTCTCTGCGTTGTGCTTGTTTCTCACGGAGCCATTTAGTAAACCGAACTGAATTGGACTGACTATACTTGAGAATTTTCAATATACAGCAGGGGGAGGGGGGCACTTAAAGAACAACGTATCATAACAAATCAAAACTGCCCCGAAGCTTGATTTCATGTACCAAAGTGTGGCGCCACCTCCAGCCTAATCTGGGCTAGCTGGGCCCCGCATGACGTCTCGGATTAGAGCGCTTCATGCACTGCCCCCCGGGCTGGGATGAGCTGGAGGCGTCAATCGAAGGCGCTTTTGTTCACCCTTGAATTCTT
>NW_011494690.1:2852268-2852639 GCF_000754665.1 Bison bison bison | reverse complement strand
GGGAGGGGGGCGGGAGGTGCAAGGGGCGGCGTGGGGGGCGTGGCGGAAAGCAAATGTGAGAAACAAAGAGAGACCAGGCGGAAAGCCCCTGAGACCAGGAAGGAGAGATGCGATTCTGATTTGGCAGTGGCACCTGCTACCCGCTACTAGGAAATCATAGGACTGTTCTCGTATTTATAAGGCACTTTATTGGTAATAACCATCGGTCATCTCTAAAAGGTACACTAGCGCTCCGCCTGTATTATCCCCTCTAATCTTCTCAGCGTCTTCTAAGGCGTCTTACGGTCACCACTTTTATAAGGTCACACAGTCGGGGAGCCCAGCTTTGCCCCCAGGCCGCCGCGCTCGGGCGGGGAGGTGGCCGAGGCCTC
>NW_011494690.1:2834358-2852168 GCF_000754665.1 Bison bison bison | reverse complement strand
GCGGAGGACCGCCGGGGCGGGGCATACGCGCAGGTTACTGCACCCTCACGAGGGGGCAGGCTCAGCCGGCCTGTCACACCCAACAGCCAGCACCCCAGCTCCTTCTGCCAGAGATCCCGCAGCGGTGCGCGGGCGGCCCAAAAGCTCCACCGTCGCCCCCTCCTCGCTGTGCATCCCCGCACCGCCCGCAGCCCTAGAGAAGCCCATTCCGCCGCCGCCCTGCACGCTCGAAGTGCGCCCACCGCCCTGGAGGGGGTAGGGGGCTCCGCCGCCGTCATGTTGCCAGTCGTCTACGCGGTTCTGGCGGGGTTGCTGATGCTCCCGCTGCTGGTGAACCTCTGCTGCCCTTACTTCTTCCAGGACTTGCGCTACTTCCTGCTGGTAGCCGGCGTGGCCCAGCGGGCGCGCAGCAATGGGAAGCGCCGTCCGGTGCGCACCATCCTCTACGCCTTTCTGGAGAAAGTGCAGCAGACTCCACACAAGCCTTTCCTGCTCTTCCGCGACGAGACGCTCACCTACGCGCAGGTGGACCGACGCAGCAACCAAGTGGCTCGGGCGCTGCGCGACCACCTCGGCCTGCGGCAGGGAGACTGCGTGGCAATTTTCATGGGCAATGAACCAGCTTACATATGGCTGTGGCTGGGACTGATCAAGCTGGGCTGTGCCATGGCGTGCCTCAACTACAACATCCGCGGGAAGTCCCTGTTGCACTGCTTTCAGTGCTCTGGAGCGAAGGTTCTACTGGTCTCACCAGGTGAGCCTGGGGACCACCTCACCCTGGCACTGGGCTCCTTCTCTTCTTGACAGCCTGGCATAGGGGTTGCGGGGGACGAGGGTTCAGATCAGAACTAGAGATGTAGAGAGAGGGGATGGCAACCCTTCCTCCAAACGCTAATTAATGGTTATTAGAACCTTCTGTTGTAGAAGCTGATCAAGCCAGATATTATGTGAATCACCGTACATGTAGTGTTGCTGGTAATACAACAGATAGGGTTGACTTTGTAGATGAGACCAGTCAGACCAGAGAGGTGAAGCTTTATGTCCCAGATCACAGAATTGGGAGGAGGGGGTTAACTAGATCTGTCTGCCTCCAGAATTCAAGGTCCTAGCTGGTGCTGACAGTATCTGCATTAAAATCCAGAGGGTCTAGAGTGTGAAATCCAGAGGATCCAGAGAGACTGTTCCCTCTGCTCCTTGATTGACTGTATAATCCTGGGAAAGTCACTTTCCCCCTCCATATCTTGGTTTCCTCCTCTGTGATGGTCTTCAAGACTGCTTCCAGCTCTCAAATTCTGTTAGCCTCCCTGGATTCTCACTGCAGAAAGAGAGAATCCACCTGATCCCCAAGAAGACTTTGATCACCTGCTGCAAGCCCTAGTGAGCCCTCATTACGTTTATAGCAGCAGTGACCTTTGGTTCTGTAGTTGCCTCCTGCAGCTTTTCAACAAGACCTGAAATGGTAACTTCATGCTCCAGTGGTGACCAGGTCAGGAAGAATCCGAGAACCTGTTACCCAAAGGACTAGCTGGTTTTCCTATCCCAGGAAGCTTGTCCCTACATTTGAATAAGGACCAAGGATTGCTTTTCACTCTCTCAGTAAGAGGAGGGCTAAACAGGTGTGGGCTAAAAGATGTGGGGAAGTAGGGAGCCAGGAAGTCTCACCTTTCTGGAATGTCTTTCTTTCTGTGCCAAGCTCTATGCTGGATGCTTTTATTACCCTGAGAATTAATATATCATTACCCCCTGTCACACAGCTGAAGAAACTGAGGCTTAAAATTCCAACCTAGGTCTGTCTAGTTTCAGAGCTCATGACTCTCCCTACACCATGCTACCTTTCTCTTCACAAATGAAAAGTGTTAGAGCTGGAACAGACTAAGCATCCATCTTTTCTCCGCCTTCATTTCATAGTTGAGGACTCTGAAGTACACTAAGGAGTTTGCCTAGTTACAGTAAGTCAACATGTCTATTCATTTTGGGAAGCCAGGAAACTACACACCTGTTTCATCAGACATAAATAATCCAAAAAGAAATGAAGGCTTTGCATAAAAGCTGAAAAGCAAAGGGGTAATTTTAAAGGCATTATTTGAGGGCTTCCCATGTGGCATAGTGGTAAAGAATCCACTTGCCAATGCAGGATAGGCAAGAGACTCAGGTTCAACTCCTGGGTCGGGAAGATACGCTGGAGAAGAGCATGGCTACCCACTCCAGTATTCTTGTCTGGAGAACCCCATGGACAGAGGAGCCTGGTGGGCTACAGTCTATGGGGTCACAAAGAGTTGAACACAACTGAGTGCCTGAGCACACGCGTGCACGCGCGCGCGCGCACACACACACACACACACACACATTATTTGAAAGGGATAGCTTTTTGAAGAAAATTCCCAACAATTTCTAGTTGCCTGGGAAAAGAGACAACTTCACTATTTAGTAACTGCAAGACTCTCTTAAACCCATTTACCACTTGATTCAGAGGAAAGTTATTAACACAGTGATCTGTGTACTTCAGGAGGTATTTAAGTACTTCTTTTCCTGCATATTATTCCAGGTCCCCTCGTGAGGAAGTCAAGGCCTGGGAGTTTTGTTGACAAAGAAGCTTCGATTTAAATGACTATACTGGAGTTTGGTTCTGTAATCAAATCAGGAATACAACCAGATATCTCCCTTTTTGCCCAGGCAACAGTCTTCTGTCACTGAGTATTATGCTTTGGTCAGCATACGTAGATAGTATAATGAAATTCCAACATTCAGGTCAAATTTGAATGACTTTCCAGTGGACCTACAGCACTCTGACAGTAAACTGACCTTTGAGAGAAGCCATACATTTGAAAACCATTCTGTTTTTCCAAATCACTGAGAAACTGTTACACCACATGCAGAATTGCACTCTGATCCGAAACAGTTACTGCCATGGGGGGTAACAGAGTCCAAAGTTGCATGCTGGTTAGTAAACATGCCCATGTGCAAATGTGTTGAATGGACTGATTCTTCAAATTCTTTAAAGTTGGAAAGAATCTTAGAGATATCCTAAGATTAACAAGTGTGTTATATAACAAGTGTGTTGTTTATATAACTCTTAACAAGTGTGTTGCTGCTGCTGCTGCTAAGTCACTTCGTCGTGTCCGACTCTGTGCGACCCCATAGACGGCAGCCCACCAGGCTCCGCCGTCCCTGGGATTCTCCAGGCAAGAACACTGGAGTGGGGTGCCATTTCCTTCTCCAATGCATGAAAGTGAAAAGTGAAAGTGAAGTCACTCAGTTGTGTCAGACTCTTCTCGACCCCATGGTCCACAGCCTACCAGGCTTCTCCATCCATGGGATTCTCCAGACAAGAGTACTGGAGTGGGGTGCCATTGCCTTCTCCTAACAAGTGTGTTATACTTCAGTAAAACGTTTAGAAGAGTCACTTTAATGAGTGGAAGGATCACCTGGGGAGCTCATTTTAAAAAACAATTTCCTGAGCCTCATCCCCCCAAAAACACTGATTCAGCAGGACCGTGGGGGAGGCAGGAAAGTATATTTTTCAGCAAGCCCCATCCCACTCCTAGATGATTTGGAAGCAGATCATCTAAGGAATAGGCTTTGAGTCTGGTAATTCCCACTTTGTTTAATAGTTGTTTGTTTAATAGTTGAATGAACGAAGGCCCAGAGGAGTGATATCAATTGCCCAGGGTCAGAGAGAGCTGGAGACAGAACCCAATTATTTTTGTCTCACTTCTAGGATGCTTTTTATATTCTATTATGCCATCTAAACAGGGGACAGAAAGATCAGAAGTTTTACAAATGTTGGAGAGGTGACAATTCAACAGAGTTTGATTCTTTACTTCAAATTTCAACCTCAGAGCTCATGGGTTTCTTGAGTTTCAACTGTGTCAAATTCTGGAGCATATACAAAGGACTGGCACAGTGGTGTTTATGATGAAGATTGATCCCCTTGTCATGAATTTGGGGGACTCTTCACAAAGCTTAACAGGGCTCAGTCCTGTCAGGCATTTCAGTGCCCAATTTTTTTCATCAGAACTTACTATATTTAGAGAAAACCAAAGACTCACAACACCTCCCTGCATCAATCAGAAACACCCATCTCCCAGAAAACAGGATTTTCTCTGTGTGGTGCATTTCAGGATCCTTCTCCATAGATGACTCTAATGTAAGTAATCACATGGTAAAATTACCTTCAGCTATTGGAACCTCCATCAGTGTTGTAGTTGATAGAAACCAATTTATTGCGCCAGTAGTTTTTCAAGCAGTTTCCCAAAACAGGTAAGACTGGAAGCCATACTTAATTTCATATAACATAGAATATTTTTTTAAAAAAAGAGTCCCCCAAATAGTGAATTTGCTTTGTTTCCATTTATGCTAACATTATGGCACCCCATTCCAGTACTCTTGCCTGGAAAATCCCATGGACAGAGGAGCCCGGTAGGCTGCAATCCATGGGGTCACTAGGAGTCAGACACGACTGAGCAACTTCACTTTCACTTTCCACTTTCATACATCGGAGAAGGAAATGGCACCCCACTCCAATGCTCTTGCCTGGAGAATCCCAGGGACAGGGGAGCCTGGTGGGCTGCCGTCTATGGGATCGCACAGAGTCGGACACGACTGAAGTGATTTAGCAGCCAGATTGTTGCTAACCTAGCTCTTCTCCTGGAAGGATAACTCCTTCATTAGCTCACTGGCCAGGTCTACCTTGCATGGCTCAACCAATCATGCACAGCACCCCCAGTGTTGATACTACTCTTGTATAAGGCTTTAGTAACAAAGATGGGCTTCCCAGGTGGCGCTCGTGGTAAAGAGCCCACCTGCCCATGCAGGTAGACATAAGAGACCTAGGTTTGATTCCTGAGTTGGAAAGATCCCTTGGATCACAGCAACCCACTCCAGTATTCTTGTCTGAAGAATCCCATGGACAGAACAGCCTGGCAGGCTGCAGTCTATAGGCGCACAGAGAGTCGGAGATGACTGAAGCGACTTAGCATGCATGCAACAATTAAAGATACTTTGTGTTTCAAGATTGAGATCCAGAGAAGTGATAAAATGTTCCCAATTATCTTTGACCTGGTCTTTCAGGGTTGTAAAAAATAAAATTTGACCTCCTTTAAACAATGTGATAAGATAAAATGTTTCCAATAGCTTTCAAAAGTATTGCATTATTGAAAGTTCTAAAAGAGGAGAACATTCTAAAACTAATGTCAGGACCAAAGAGAACTCTTGTCAAATAAACTTTTGAGGTTAGATGCAGAAAAGCAGATGGTATAACAATTTGATATCATATCAAGAAACATTTCCCACAAGGTACAAGCTAGTTGTCCTGGTGGGAGGCAGAGAGAAAAAGCTAAATTAGTTTAAGGATCTTACAGTCCAGTTGAAGAACTAAGTCACATGTTATTGGAATGATGAGGAGAATGTGATAAGTATACTGGGAGGGCTTCAGGATGCTGTAGAAGAAAAAGAAGAGAGGATGAATGTTTCTTGGGGGCATTGACAACAGAGCTGCTGCTGCTGCTAAGTTGCTTCAGTCATGACTGACTCTGTGTGACCCCATGGTCAGCAGCCCATCAGGCTCCTCTGCCCAGGGGATTCTCCAGGCAAGAATACTGGAATGGGTTGCCATTTCCTTCTCCGTGACAACAGAGCGTAGGTAAGTGCAATTGGGGAGCAGGAATTCTAGGCAGGAGGAGCCCAGAGGCATTTTTCCTCAGGTCTCCAACTCACTCCAGTATTCTTGCCTGGAGAATCCCATGGACAGAGGAGCCTGGCAGGCTTCAGACCACAGGGTCACAAGAGTCAGACATGACTTAATGACTAAACCACCACCAACACAATGAGATGCTTTGTTAAAGAGTTTTACTATGTAAGGACTACAGTAGGCTGGGCTTAAGTGTTAGTCATTTTTAAACTGTTTACTGAGGAAACTCTACTATAGAGAAAATAGGACTCAGAAAACCCAAGGAATGGCCAACAGTGGTGGCCTCAGACTCATGCAAGGAGATAATTTTCTAGTGCAAACTTCAGTCAAGAATCAGGGCATAGATATAGCCTCTCCATTCCTCTTCTGGGCTGCTCAAGAAGTAACTTAGGTGTGTTGCAACTTAGGTGTGTTGCTTCAATGTACTTTGTCTCAACAGGTTACAGTTCTCTCATATATCTTTGAATAACGCCTTAGTAATACCTAGCACATAGTCGTCACTCAGTAAATATTTGTGGCATTAATCAGTTCAGTTCAGTCGCCCAGTCGTGTCCAACTCTTTGTGACCCGATGGACTGCAGCGCACCAGGCCTCCCTGTCCATCACCAACTCCTGGAGTTTACTCAAACTCATGTCCGTTGAGTCGGTGATGCCATCCAACCATCTCATCGTCTGTCGTCCCCTTCTCCTCCCGCCTTCAGTCTTGCCCAGCATCAGGGGCTTTTCCAATGAGTCAGTTCTTTGCATCAGGTGGCCAAAGTATTGGAGTTTCAGCTTAAGCATCAGTCCTTCCAATGAATAGTCAGAATTGATTTCCTTTAGGATGGACTGGTTGGATCTCCTTGCAGTCCAAGGGACTCTCAAGAGTCTTCTCCAATACCACAGTTCAAAAGCATCAATTCTTCAGCATTCAGTTTTCTTTATAGTCCAGCTCTCACATCCATACATGACTACTGGGAAAACCATAGCTTTGGCTAGACAGACTTTTGTTGGTGGCATTAATAAGTTGCATTAAAAAAAAAGTTCCATTATTTTGGTTGGTTGTAACAAGCTTTCTTCTTTGAAGTTTAAGAACTATTGGGATGGTCATGAGGGCATGAAAAAAAAATGATGTTAAAACAGTCAAATATATCCTGATTTGAGAAAATCCATTTAGACCCAATCTGCCCCAGGCCCAGCCTTTCCCTACCACAGACTTTTTAAAAAATTTTTTTAATATAAATTTATTTATTTTAATTGGAGGATAATTACTTTACAATATTGTATTGGTTTTGCCATACATTGTATGGCATTAATACATGTATACAAATGTATACATTAATACATACATGAATCTGCCACAACTTTTTTTAAACTTTATTTTATATTGGGATATAGCCATCAACAAGCAATGTTGTGATAGTTTCAGGTGAACAGCAAAGGGATTCAGCCATACATGTACATGTATCCATTCTCCCCTAAACCCCCCTCCCATCCAGGCTGCCACATAACATTGAGCAGAGTTCCCTGTGCTAGTAGGTCCTTGTTGGTTATACATTTAAAATATAGCAGTGTGTACGTGCCCATCCCAAACTCCCTAACTATCCCTTCTCCCCATCCTTCCCCTCCACCCCGGCAACCATAAGTTCATTTTCTAAGTCTGTGAGTCTTTTTTTGCTCTATAAGTTCATTTGTATCATCTTTTTAGATTCCACATATGAGGGATGTCATACAATATTTCTCCTTCTCTGATTTACTTCACTCAGTATAATACTCTCTAGGTCCATCTATGTTGCTGCAAATGGCATCATTTCATTCTTTTTTATATCACAGACTTATTTTGCCTCCCAGTTTTCTTCTGGCAGAGGGCTACAAGACAGACTCTCTCTCCAGGACTCACTGCGAGAGAGGGAGCTGGTGATGGGCACAGAATGGGCTGCTGGGGAGAGTCTGTGCCCAGGATGGAAGGGCACAGAAACCCAGACGACAAATGAGGAGGGTATTCAAGAGCTAGAGTCCCAGCCAAGCAGCCCACAGTTTGAAGAGAGAGCTCGCTTAAAGACGTTCTGTAAAATTTTTCTTCTTGACCTGCTCATAACTAAAGCTTGCAAGGGAGGACGATTGTACATCTCCATTCAAAAACAAACCAGCACATTGCTGGCATGTTTGGGAATGTTTATCAGTTTATTTTCTTTAGCAATAAGAAAAGAGTGAAGGGGTAAAGACAAAATAAATTCTAAATCCGCAGTGAATGTTATTGAATCCAGAAGAAGGACAGAGTTCAGATTATACTGCATAATGAATATAAGCAGCCAGTGTTTGAAAAAGACCTCCCACAGCCTCTGAGAAACCAGGAAGTACACAGGTGGTAGACAGGTGGCTTGTTTGCTTATGGATATCAAATGATTATGTAGGGCCTGGTATGATCTGGTAATCTCTGACAAGGAATTACCTTTGATTCTAGGGCTAGTTAGAAAGCAAGATACTTTGACCAAGAACTTTAACTAAGAGAAGTGAAAAATAATGTTAAGAAATTATGTAACTATATAAATATGAGATGAGTGTGTATCTCCCTGCTAAAAATTTCTTTACTCCTGAGGGACTTAGCCTTGATTAAACGTCTTTCTGACCTCAAGGTGATTTGCATTGTGGAGGAAGGTGAGGGTATGCGAAAAGTGAGCGTCAGTCATTCAGTTGTGTCTCTTTGAGAACTCATGGGCTGTAGCCCCATAGGCTGTAGCCTGTCAGGCTCCTCTGTCTTTGGGATTTTCCAGGCAAGAATATCAGAGTGGGTTGCCATGCCCTTCTCCAGGGGATCTTCCTGACCCAGGGACTGAACCCAGGTCTCCTGCATTACAAAAAGATTCTTTACCATCTGAGTCACCAAGGAAGCCCTAGGGGAGGTTATGCATGCCTCTATCTGAAGGGTGTTCTATGACATTGTGTTGATGTACAGACTATATGCTAGATTATTAATTACTATAATTCCAAACTGCCAGTAATAGAAATGAGAAATCACAGTTACAAACTGTATTTTTAAAACTATTTTCAGACTGTCTCCATGATCTGTGTTAGAACCAGTTTGTTTCAGTTGCCTTTCTGACTGAAGGAAAGTCTTCAGTCCTGATTTGTTCACCTGCCAACCAGTTCACATCATCCTGAAACTCTGATCAAAACCATTTCTTTCCTCTGCCTTCTTTTCAAATCTTACTTTATTGGTAAACATTTCTGGGGTGTTTTATGTAACTAACTTGGTTAGTTACTCTCTCCATGAGGCAATCTAATAGCAAAACAAGCTACTAGATTGAATGTTTTTCCTATTTAAAAGCAGTGGGTTTAGCCAGTAGCATTTTGCCACTTTGGTGATGAAGACTGATTCAGCTCACTACCCACCCTCTCTCCCTGCTTTCGAGGAATGGGCCTGTGTCCTCAGAAATTTCTCTTCTGACCTTCTTTTAAAAAAAAAAAAAAGAGGGTTGTAAGTGGGAGAGGAAACTTCAGAAAAAACCTGATTTTTTTCTTTTCTATAAAATGGATCTTAAGGAATGCAGATGTTATAATCAGTTGGTTTTCCATCATCCAAATGTGTACTGCTTTCTCTGAGGTTCTATAAGTGAAAGTGAAAGTGTTAGTCACTCAATCGTGTCCGACTCTTGTCTCCTACATTACAAGCAGATTCTTTATCATCTGAGCCACCAAGGGGGCTCTCTGGGGTTCTACACCCATCCATGATCTCAGCTCAGGCTAATGAAGAAAGGACAGATCTACTGTACACCCTTCAGGTGCAGGCAACTTTCTGTGAATACTATTTCTCATACCCATGCTTTTCATAAAACTTGAGGTTATTCTCTTCATCAGAAAGACAAATAAGAGATGATCCATATTACTACTGAGAGGCAGATCCGAATGCTTTCACGAGCACTGAGCATGTCAAGTAGACAGCGTCTTCCAAAATCTCAAGGTCCTTTACCGAAACTTGAACTTGAACAACTAGTACAAGAAAGTGGTAATCTTAGAAGCCCAATATAATTCTTTTCGTTTTGTATGTAATGATCCATATAGAGACTCACTGAGCTTCTGTCCTCGTTTGTGGAAACAAGGTTACCATTGTCTAAAACACAGGGTTGTTGTGAAAATTATGTGAGGTGATGTATGTAAAGCTACTATACAAACTGTCCTCCACAAAAGAAATTTGTAAATGTAATCAGTAAGAATGAAAGGTGTGGTGGATGCTGTGATGCGCTGCCCCATGCCCCACTCCAGGACTGAGGTACTCCTTCCTCTGCTGCTGGAGGCATTGGCAACGGCCAGCTATCAGCCGAGAACCATTCCAGGACTTGCCGTTAGTTGAAGAAAGCCTCTTTACCCAAGGTCAAGTACTACTGCCCCAATCTGCATCCCATGACTGGTTGGTGGGCAGGCACAGAGGTAGAACCTACTTTGTTTCATCTGGGACAGCCTGAAGGGCCATCCTGGGCCCAGAGTCCAGGTAAGATCAATTGAGGGAGGCCACTGCATGGCTGCATCGCAGCACAATCTCTTCCTCCATCCAGTCTACCTCCATTGCAGCCCCGCAGGCATCATTCCCAAGAGGACCCCTACACAAAAGTCTCAGAATTCCAGGGAGCTCAGCCTGTGTCAAGTAGAATTATTTGATCTTATGTGTCCTTGTGGATTGCCACGTCTATCTTAAGTGGGTTTTCCTGGTGACTCAGATGGTAAAGAATCTGCCTGCAATGGAGGAGACTCAGGTTTGATCCCTGGGTTGGGAATATCCCCTGGAGAAGGGAATGGCTACCCACTCCAGTGTGCTTGCTTGGGAAATTCCAAAGACAGAGGAGCCTGGTGGGCTACAGTCCATGGGCACAGAAAGACACAATGACATGGGCACATGGACACAGCTGAGCAACTGACACTTTCACTTTTCACTTAATCTTCAGTAAGCAGATTTATAGTAATAATTACCAAAAAAATTCATGTGTGAAGCAGAAAACATGGGGGCCAGTCCTATTTATAACAGATTTAAGAAAAGACATTAAATGTTAAATATACAGTTAATGAGTTGCATTCACATCCAGAATTTCCCTTCCAATCTCAGTTTATATATGTGTGTATAGATGTATTTATATAAATATTGCATCTTTAGTTTAAAGGGAAAATGTCTGCTACCATAGGACATATGTTGTGTCTGATTCTTTGGCACCCCATGGACTGCAGTACACCAGGCTTCCCTGTCCTTCACTATCATCCCTGAGTTTGCTCAAACTCATGTCCATTGAATCCATGATGCCATCCAACCATCTCATCCTCTGATGCCCCCTTCTCCTCCTGCCCCCAATCTTTTCCAGCATCAGGGATTTATCAGGTAGGTAAAGTAAAGGTCAGTATAGGACATGTGAGGTATGCCTTGATATTATTGGGAGTGACTGGAACCTCAAGTCAATATCCAAACGTAAATTCTACACCAACAGCCCAGAGGTCAGGTAAAGAAACTGTGCTGGGCTGGGGCAATGGCCTTCCCTTCAGATAAGATGACCTCTGTGAAAGGTCAGGGATTATAAACCAAAAGCATGCAGAGGGCCAAGTGGAAACATGAGGGAACGGAAGCCCCAATTGTCCAGATTACTTGAACTGTGATCAAGCATGATACCTGCTTAATTGCATTTCCTTTTACCTTTATTATTCTGTTGTTCAGTCACTAAGTTGTTACATGGTATGCTTCAGCATACCAGGCCTCCCTGACCCTCACTATCTCCTGGAGTTTGTCCAAGTTCATGTCCATTGAATCAGGTGATGCTGTCCAACCATCTCATCCTCTGCTGCCCTCTTCTCCTTTTGCCTTCAATCTTTCCCAGCATCAGGGTCTTTTCCAATGAGTTGGCTGTTTATTTCATTATTACTATTATTATTTTATATAATAATTATAAATTATCTAAGAAACTACTAATTTCAGATATATCATTAATGCCTGCATACATCTACTTTCAAAAAATTACAGAAAAAATTAAAGTCTCTTTTAACTTATAATTTTTCTCTCATCAAGACTTACCAAATCTTGTCTGTTCTACCTCCCAACCATCTCTTAAATGCATCTACTTCTCTCTAGGCTCTGTGGCTACCTTAATGTAAAGCTTGATCTATCAAATGGCCTCCCTACCTCTGGTTCTTGCCTTCTCCCACCCACGTACCTGATGTAAGCCGGAGACCTGGTCCCTACCTACATCCAGTTTCTTCTCCCAACATTTTTCCCTCTCATTCTATGTATCAGTCAGCTTTAGCCTCTTTGACCTGCTCTGGCATCCTGCTGTTTGCCTCTGGGCTTCCCTGGTGGCTCAGACAGTAAGGAATCTGTCTGCAGCACGGGAGACTCTGTTTCAATTCCTGAGTCAGAAAGATCCCCTGGAGAAGGGAATGACTACCCACTCCAGAATTCTTGCCTGGGGAATTCCATGACAGAAAAGCCTGACAGGCTATAGTCCACTGGGGTCACAAAGAGTCAGACTCGACTGAGTGACTAAAGCTCACTTGTTTGCCTGTGGGTCTTTACATAAGCTGTTCCATGGCTACAAACAGGCTGAGTCCATCTCAGTGGATCTTCATCTTGCCAACTCCTACTCACCCTTCAGGAATCAGTTGAGGTAACACTTCCTCTGGGTTGTTTTCATGCCCCTCCTCTGTGCTTCCAAAACACCACCTATGACACCTTATTTCAATGGATTATTTCTTGATTCCTCCCCCTTAGACCTGAGCTCTGTGAAAACAGTATCTGCTATACACACTGTTGCTTCCAATGCTGAGAACCGTGCACACAGGAAACACACTTTAAATAGATGTCAAATAACTGTTGGGAGAGAGAGAGGAGAAGAATAAGAAATAATCCAGGTAATTTATGAACACACTGTATATCTAAATAGGCTCAGTCTCAGGTAGAAGAGAAGGAGGGAGAGAGATTTCTTAATTCTTTAAGTAGCAATAGTAGTTTTGTTTTATTTTTAATTTACTTTCGTGTCCCTTACTTGGATGTAAGACATACCTCTATCACAAAAATGATTTAATTTTGCATTTGACTGGAGATTTATCAACTCACAGTATTGCAATATCTAAATCCTTGAACATCAACAGCTTTCGCTTATTCCTCTGTCTCTTCCCCAGTGGCTAATACAATATTTTGTGTAGATTCTTTCAGCTGTAAACACTTGTTAAGCACTTATGGCAGGGCCAAGATGATCAAGTTATAATCCCTTCACCTCAAAGTTTTCACTGCCAAATAGAGGAGAAAAAGAAGTGAAGTGTGTTATACTACATACTAAACACACTGCTAGACGTATAATGCAAACTCCTATGGGAGGACCACAGAGTTAAATGCAATGAGGCTGTTTTGAAGGATGAACAGAAGTTTTTCCAGTGACCAGGGGCTAGGGGCAGGAGGGCGTTCCAAGCAGATGAAACCACCTGGACAAAGGTGGTAAGATGTGAGAATTATGGCTCCATTCACTTCACATAAATCAGTGTGATTAGAGGAAAAGGGACAAGGGTAGTTAAGAAGATGACATCAGAAAAATCGGGGCAGGGGATGTAGGCTGAGAAGAACCGTAGAACCATCCACTGCATTAGAAAGATTCTATCACAAGGGATAAGCAACCACTGAAGGATTTTAAACAGGGCAAGAACGAGAAGTCGGGCAGTGGTGTCACTGACACTGGAAGCAGGGAGAGGTTAGAGGCAAGGAGATCGGTCAGGAAGCTATTGTGACAATTTCGGTAGGAAATAATGAGAATCTGAACCACGGCACTGGCAAGGGACCTTAGCACTCCAGTTACCGTTTTTACAACAGTAATATTTCTGATGATCTTCTCAAAATACTGAAGAACTAGTGAGCAACCATTCAAAATGAAAGAGGAGAAGAGAGCATCAAAAGGAATAAGCTGATCTGATGGAGGTTAAAAAAGAACTGAGACAAATAGTACATTAAGGAATAATAGCCAGTAGACACTCCAGGAGAAAACTGTTCAAGAAAGGAAAGATGCTTATAGTGTGTTACTTGGCTCTACAGTCATATTTGAAATAATTACATTGTCATAATCTTGTCAATCCTGATTATTTGTTCTAGAATTTCTAGAGCCAACACATAGACAAAGCTAGAAAGATAGAATTATAGTCTCAGAATAGATAAAAAATACCATTAACCCTGACAACATAAAGTGAAAATAATAACTGTTGGGGGTGAACAAGGGGGGAATGGGGGTGGGTTTCAAAAATGGTAAGACATGATGTAGCAGGAAAAGTATGTAATTTGGTGAAGAAGAAGTGACTGCTAGAAGAAACAGCTAAAAAAAACCAAAAAACCTAAAAGTCCTTGCCTCCAGGCAGCAGGTTTATTTGTGAGATAAGGGCCTACTGACTTGCATTATAAACTCTTTTGTACTATTTCATTTATATTTATCAGGTGCATGACTGCTTTGGTTAAAAAATTTTTTAACTTTTTAAATGCATTTATCCAGATGCTATCTCATGTCTTGATGGAGACATTATATGTAAATATCTGAAAAACAAAGCATATAATATGAATCAGATATAGCCTCCCTAAGGTAATTCCCTGGGATATTGAGTCACCTTCCTATTAAGAATAGGCCTATTCATTTCAGTTATCACAATTTAAGACAAAGAAGCTTAAAGAGCATCTCATCTTATAATTAAAATTTAAAATAAAATTTAAAATGGCACAAAAATTCAAGTAACAAACCTGAAATATCGTTTGCACATTACATCAATGCCTTTAAAATGTTTTACCTTGACCCCTATAAAAGCTACATTTGTGTGTGGCTCAGCACTCACACACTCACATAGCTGAAACTCAAAAAAAAAAAAAAAAAGAAGAAGAATACTTACCTCTTCCTATGTATGTTATACTTTCTATTTTATTTTTTAGAAAAATCATCACTTTAAATGATTTTAACAATCCGCTGCTGTATTGTGACTCAGAGTTTGAAAAACATGCTAATCAGTCCTTTTTTTTCTTAGGTCGGATAATGTGCTTATGAAATTTGGAGCTTATGTCTCAGATCAGCTGAACCTTCCTAGTAGAACTACTTGTTGCTGATATTTTAAAAATGTGTTACATAAAGTTAGCTTATTATCCTTTCAGTAGCATGGTTCCCTTCTTTTCATTTCTCTTTGTCCTTAAAATTTTCTTTTTTTAAAATCTCTGGTCCTGTGGGGCATACACTGGGAATAACTAAATTCATTTCTGGAGTTTTTTGAGATATATATATATCAGATATGCATATAAGTCATACACATGTAATCTTGGTTTTTACCCTTATGTGGTTTGTTTACATTTGCCATGTAATGTACAGATTTCAATCATCTGTCGCTTTTTAAACCATCAAAACTCAGCCTTCCCTTAAATATTGGGATCTTGTGATATTTTCAGATGTGGTAAATTCCATGTTAGAAATACATAACTATAAACATTACTGTGTCTACGTGTTTTAACAACACTTAGTGGAAACAAAATCACTACAAAATGTATTGCACTAATAGAGCTTGAATGGACTAATTTAGTTTGTTTGGATTTTTTTCTCTTATTAAATTAAGAACTACAAGCCGCTGTTGAAGAGGTGCTGCCAAGCTTGAAGAAAGATGATGTGGCTGTCTATTATGTGAGCAGAACTTCTAACACGGATGGGGTCAACTCTTTCTTAGACAAAGTGGATGAAGTGTCAAGTGAACCTGTCCCAGAATCCTGGAGGTCGGAAGTCACCTTTTCCACTCCTGCCTTATATATTTATACTTCTGGAACCACAGGTAAAAAATAAAGAGGGGATTCTCAAAGCAATGGACCTATCCTGAAAGAGTTAAATGTTGGGTTAGATTTTTAAATGCTCTCTTTCTTTGGCAAGGCTTATCAGATAACTAATACTTCAGGGGATTTAGCTCATTGCCTGTGGGAAGTATGATCTTTTTCCATAGCACATGAAACCATTTGGGTTTTTCTAAGGTACACATACTTCCCCCAGTTGGTGTATAGAACAGGTAGAGAGGTTAACCAAGAACTACAAAAATACTTATGGTGATGATAAGATTTGGTGCTGAATAGGTTGTTAGGATTTTTTTCAAAACGATTGTTGCTTTTTTATTAAGATTGGGCACTGAACAGATTTTGGAATTTTTTTAATGATTGCTACATTTTGATTATACTCTGTCCAGCATCCATATATAATGTATAACCAATTATAAGTGGACTACCAAAAAAGGCTATAGAACAATAATGGGGTTATATTTGTACAAACATTTTGACCACTGTCTTTCAATGCAACAATGACTTGGAGGTGTTTGGTTCTGTGGATGTAGAATGGCTCTTAGCTTAGGGCCTAAAATGCTGTATTTCGTCAAATCTAGGATGTCTTACACCTTCGGTGTAAGCTGTACTATTATTTTACATAAGCCGCTAAGAGAAAACACTGCCAACTGTCATATTACTGAAACACTGCTATGTGGAACAGGCAACATTAAAGGTAGATGTACTAGGTGCTCTTCTAGGAGCTCTGTGCTATTTGTTCATACATTTCTCCCACCACTCTTAAGACAGGTACTACTCTTATTCCTGTTTTACAGATTCAGATACTGATGCCTAGAGAGTTTAAGAGCTTCCCAAGATAGGAAGTAGAAGTGTCAGGCTTCACTTTGCTAGGCTGACTCCACAGCTCATACAACTGACCTCTCTGCCAGAATACCTCCCAGTTCATCCATCTGATAGCTATTTGGTGTCTGCCTACTCAAGGTCAGGGAAATGTTACCAAAATGTAATCATATGAAGACTGAGAGAATATATTTAAGAAAGGATAAGAAGCTACCCCCAGCATCCTAATTATTCTTAATAATATTGGAAAGTTGAATATGTGAGTCATTTGATTAAAATTTTAACTCAAGCAGATAATTCTAGCATGCATCCTCCTTGTAAAATAATCAAACATTAGAGATAAGGGTTACTTTGAGCCTTATGAGGAGGGGTAGCTTGGGATGACCTATTAAAGCTCATCTCCAGAGCATAACAGCTATCGTTCTTTGTCAAAAGTTCTATTTCGCCATGTCAACAGAATGATAGGATGACAGGGTTTAACCAGATGCTTCCACTACCTCCAGAACTACCTCAATATATGGAACTTATACCCTCATTTCTTAATAGAATGGTAAAACTAAACTGTAAACTTTGATTTGGGAAGTAATTGAGGTAAAACAAGCCCTTAACTAGTGACTGGGAGTTCTAGTCTTAATACTAAACAGAGAAGTACAGAACTTGTTTACAACTGCAGGTTTTGCCATGAAGTATAAAACCCAGATTAGGGGAAAAAGAGAATAAGCACTCTTTGATCCAATCCCATAATTCAGAATTTAGATTTAATTGGAATATAATTGGGTTGATGTTTATTTTACCTTTCTTCTTATCTCTGAATAAAATATCTGCCAAGTTACTAGTATTCAGTTCAGTTCAGTAGCTCAGTCGTGTCTGACTCTTTGCGACCCCATGAATCGCAGCACGCCAGGCCTCCCTGTCCATCACCAACTCCCAGAGTTCACCCAAACTCACGTCCATCAAGTCAGTGATGCCATTCAGCCATCTCATCCTCTGTTGTCCCCTTCTCCTCCTGCCCCCAATCCCTCCCAGCATCAGAGTCGTTTCTAATGAGTCAACTCTTCCATGAGGTGGCCAAAGTACTGGAGTTTCAGCCTCAGCATCATTCCTTCCAATGAACACCCAGGACTGATGTCCTTTAGGATGGACTGGTTGGATCTCCTTGCAGTCCAAGGGACTCTCAAGAGTCTTCTCCAACACCACAGTTCAAAAGCATCAATTCTTCAATGCTCAGCTTTCTTCACAGTCCAACTCTCACATCCATACATGACCACTGGAAAAACCATAGCCTTGACTAGATGGACCTTTGTTGGCAAAGTAACATCTCTGCTTTTGAATATGCTATCTAGGTTTGTCATAACTTTCCTTCCAAGGAGTAAGCATCTTTTAATTTCATGGCTGCAGTCACCATCTGCGGTGATTTTGGAGCCCCAAAAAATAAAGTCTGACACTGTTTCCACTGTTTCCCCATCTATTTCCCATGAAGTGATGGGACCACATGCCATG
>NW_011494690.1:2827866-2834258 GCF_000754665.1 Bison bison bison | reverse complement strand
CTTGTGCTTCTTCCAGCCCAGCATTTCTCATGATGTACTCTGCATATAAGTTAAATAAGCAGGGTGACAATATACAGCCTTGACGTACTCCTTTTCCTATTTGGAACCAGTCTGTTGTTCCATGTCCAGTTTTAACTGTTGCTTCCTGACCTGCATATAGGTTTCTCAAGAGGCAAGTCAGGTGGTCTGGTATTCCCACCTCTTTCAGAATTTTCCACAGTTTATTGTGATAACTCCAGAAAGAATGAAGGAATGGAGCCAAAGCAAAAACAATACCCAGCTGTGGATGTGACTGGTGATAGAAACAAGGTCTGATGCTGTAAAGAGCAATATTGCATAGGAACCTGGAATGTTAGGTCCATGAATCAAGGCAAATTGGAAGTGGTCAAACAGGAGATGGCAAGAGTGAACGTCGACATTCTAGAAATCAGCAAACTAAAATGAACTGGAATGGGTGAATTTAACTCAGATGACCATTATATCTACTACTATGTGCAAGAATCCCATAGAAGAAATGGAGTAGCCATCATGGTCAACAAAAGAGTCCGAAATGCAGTACTTGGATGTAATCTCAAAAACGACAGAGTGATCTCTGTTCGTTTCCAAGGCAAACCATTTAATATCACGGTAATCCAAACCTATGCCCCAACCAGTAATGCTGAAGAAGCTGAAGTTGAACGGTTCTATGAATACCTATAAGAACTTCTATAACTAAAATCCAAAAAAGATGTCCTTTTCATTATAGGGGACTGGAATGCAAAAGTAGGAAGTCAAGAAACACTTGGAGTAACAGGCAAATTTGGCCTTGGAATACAGAATGAAGCAGAGCAAATACTAATAGAGTTTTGCCAAGAAAATGCACTGGTCATAGCAAACACCCTCTTCCAACAACACAAGAGAAGACTCTACACATGGACATCACCAGATTGTCAACACCGAAATCAGATTGATTATATTCTTTGCAGCCAAAGATGGAAAAGCTCTATATAGTCAGCAAAAATAAGACTGGGAGCTGACTGTGGCTCAGATCATGAACTCCTTATTAAATTGAAGAAAGTAGGGAAAACCACTAGACCATTCAGCTATGACCTAAATCAAACCCCTTATGATTATACAATGGAAGTTACTAGTATAAACATTAATAAAAAGAATTCATTTAAGCAATCAGAGAACAAAATGTTTTCCCTGTTTCTCAAAAGCAGTCATTAGCACAAAGTTATATAATAGTTACCAAATATTATTTCTTAATTAATACAAAAGTTTAAATCAGGAATTTTTCTGAAAGTGCTTAACACCAGCAAAAGATGTGTGTTTCTGTTTTAAGAAATATAATTCTGAGTTTTTACTATCTGGATAATTTTTTTTCAAGGTGAATACAATTGATTTGTTGATTCTTTATTCTGTTTCTCATTATTAGTATAGAATGGAGCATCAATATTAATGACATCAAAGACCATCAATTGTGAACTGTGTTTACAATGACAGTAGTTTGCCAGTCATACTGCTTTTCCTTATAACAACTTGCTTTTATTTAGGCAATACCATCAAATATTGAAGCATCTTAATCTAAACAGATTGCCTTTCTCTTCACAAAGCCAACTGACCCACTCAGGTTTTAAACTCTAGACCCATCCGCTTTGCAATGACTTCATGGCCTCCCCAACTAAACTGACTCCCATGGGCAACAATATAAGCATACTCTTTCAATTGAGTCTTATAAAAAAATTTACATAAATTATAGTTAAGAAAATACAATGTACATAGTGTACTAAAAATACACTGAGATACCATTTTTTCACCTTTCAGATTGTCAGAAATTCCAACATTTGAAAGGACACTTTTGAAGCGCTATGAGGAAACAGGTGCACTCCTATATTACTGATGGGGGAGTCAATGGGGACAGCCCTAATAACTGGCAAAGTGCCAGTGTCTAACAAAATTACGAGGTCTGATACCTTTTGGCCCAGCAGTCTCACATCAGCAAATTTATCCTACAGATGGAGCATCATTCACAGTGTGAAGTGCCATGTGGACCAGGTTTTTCCACGTGTGGACCAGCGTCGTTTGAAATTGCAAATTAGTGTGAATAAACTATAAAACACATACACAAAGGAGTAAATGCAGAGAGAATAAGTGGATGAAAAAATAAGGGAAATTTCTACATACAAATATAGACAGAACTTAAAAATACTTTGTTAGTGAAGGGGGGAAGTGCAGAATAGTATGCTTTTTTTTTTTTAATTGGGGGAAAGGGCAAGAACATATGAGCAAATGAGCCTATATTTACATAAAAAACTGTAGAAGAGTATGTGAGAAATTCATAGAAGTGGCTATGAAGGAAAGAGATAGGATGGATAGGGATGTATTCTCTCTGATTCTCAGTCTTCTCATCTGTGAACTAGAGAATATAATTCTACTTATATCATTAATTATAAGAATTGAGTGAAAATTTGACAATACAGTTGACCCTTGAACAATACGAGGGTCCACACAGCAGAAGATCTACATATAACTGATAGAAGGCCCTCCATATAGGTTCTTCTGCATCTGCGATTTTTCATCCATGGATTCAACCAACCATCAGTGTGTTTACCACTGAAAAAAATCCTCATATAAGTGACCCCAGGCAGTTCAAACCCCTGTCCTTCAAGGATACTTAGCAAGATGGTAGACCCAAAGCAGAAATTCAATAGACAGTCATTCGTTTTTCCTCATCTTAGCACTCTAATAACCAGCTAACTCAGGGGTCAGCAAACCATAGCCTGTGGGTCACAAACACCACACCACCACCAGTTCTGTAAGTAAAGTTTCATGTCCACAGGGCCAAGTTCATTACTTTTTGTGTTTAGCTGCTTTCAGCCATAATAGCAGAGTTGAGTAGTTGCAATAGAGACTTATGACCCTGCAAAACCTAAAACGTTTACCATCTGGTCCTTTACAGAAAAAACTGTGAACTTCTGGTCTCACCAAATGCAATCTTCTAATTACTAGATGATGAATCTTCCTAAGATACATCTCTGTCCCAGACCATGTGTCTGTGAATAACCATTCTTGATTCACTCATGCTTCTCTTGTGCCTTTATGCAGGTCTCCCGAAAGCTGCAAAGATCAATCATCAACGCATTTGGTACGGAATTGGCCTTGCTATTGCCTCCAAGGTTACACAGGATGATGTAATCTATTCCCCCCTACCCTTGTACCACAGTGCTGCGCTTCTGATTGGCTTACATGGATGTATGGTGACTGGTAAGCTTTTCCTCTCAACAGGGTATTGAAGCCCAGTACACATTCAGTGTGCTCATAAGGAAAAGTAATACAAAATTTGCTATTTTCCTGTGTGCTAGGAATAGTGTTTAATTCCATGTTAATACTGAGGTTGTTTGGCTTACACATAGCAAACATCTAAAAGAATTTATAGTGAATTCCATGATGGTCCATTGGTTAGGACTCCACATTTTCATTGCTGAGGGCCTGGGTTCAATTCCTGATCAGGAAACTAAGATCCCACAAGCCCCAAGGCCAAATAAATAAATAAAAAGAATTTCTATTTTCTCATGCCTGCATGTCTTTTAATATAATGCTTTAATTGTTCAGCATATAAAAGAGCAAGCTTCTTTTAAGTCTTTTAGGTCTTTATACAGGTTAAGATACTTGATCCTTTGATTCCACAAATAATTCTCTTATGTCATTTCTGTCTTCAGAAATCTGCGTGTTGATCTCCATTAGCACCTAGTTTAAACTTCTCATTTAGCTGGCCCATTCTACTTTATTCTTCCCTCTTCCCACAGGCTCTCAGCTCCGGTCAGAATACTTAGATTTCCCCATCTCTTCTCTTTCCTTCTGAAACTTTACCATTTACATTAGAATTGCCATTCTTACTACTGTCTACAGGATTTCTGCCCCTTGTGTACATGAAGTCTCAGTCCAATATCCACCTCTTCCAGGAGACTACCTCTAACTTTCCAACTAAACTAAAAAACTTAACTTTTTCTCCCATGTGACATTTTAAGTAATTATATATGTATATATAGTAACGTATGCATATATTAATTCATATACAAATACACATGACTGCCCAAACCTCTGTTCCTTTTCCTCATCAGCTTACTGATCGGCTATAAAACCCTTAATCCAGCACCAATACCAGTCTCCAAATCAGCAAGGAATGCCTGGGTCTGATCATATTGTTGGGCCCTTCAAAAACAGAATGACTCTGAAGCCCTCCTGGGGATAAATCAATCGCTCATACGTCTAGTTAAGCATAATAGATAAATGCTAAAAAGGAAAATATAGTATTTTTTAAAAATTTCTCCTTAAACATTTGATTTTGCATGTTTAGGTGTAGAAATTAACTAATAACATGAAAAATATCTGTGATATTTTTATTTCACTTTACTACATTTCACGCTTATGTTAGGTTGGATATGATAGGTACATTGTTTTTACCTATCGTATTAGTTTTCTATTGCCACTGTAACAAATGACCATGAACTTTGTGGTTTAAAACAACACAGGTTGGTTCTCTCCCTTTTTTGAAAGTTAGAAGTCCGAAACTCAAGATGTCAGCAAGGCTACATTCCTTCTGGAAGCTTGTAGGGAAGAGTCCATTTTCTTGCCTTTCCTATCTCCCGGAGGCTGCTCACATTCTTTGGCTTGTAGCCCCTTTTTTCATCTTCAAAACATTTCACTCCAGGCTTTTGTTTTTGTCGTGCTTTCTCCTACTACTCTTGACCTTCTTGACTTCTTCTTATCAGCACCTTTGTGATTATATTGGTCTCTCCCAATCAGTTCAGTTCAGTTCAGTCACTCAGTAGTGTCCAAATCTTTGCTACCCCATGGACTGCAGCATGCCAGGCCTCCTTGTCCATCACCAACTCCCAGAGTTTACTCAAACTCATGTCCATTGAGTCAGTGATGCCATACAATCGTCTCATCCTCTGTCGTCCCCTTTGCCTCCCACCTGCAATCTTTCCCAGCATCAGGGTCTTTTCCAATGAGTCAACTCTTCGCATCAGGTGGCCAAAGTATTGGAGCTTCAGCTTCAGCATCAGTCCTTCCAATGAATATTCAGGACTGATTTCCTTTAGGATGGACTGGCTGGATCTCTTTGCAGTCCAAGGGACTATCAAGAGTCTTCTCCAACACCACAGTTCAAAAGCATCAATTCTTTGGCGCTCAGCTTTCTTTTTGTCCAACTCTCACATCCATACATGACTACTGGAAAAACCATAGCTTTGACTAGATGGACCTTTGTTGGTAAAGTAATGTCTCTGCTTTTTAATATGCTGTCTAGGTTGGTCATAACTTTTCTTCCAAGGAGCAAGCGTCTTTTTATTTCATGGTTGCAGTCACCATCTGCAGTGATTTTGGAGTCCAAATAGTCTGTCACTGTTTCCCCATTCATTTGCCATGAAAAGACTCTGATGCTGGAAGGGATTGGGGGCAGGAGGAGAAGGGGACAACAGAGGATGAGATGACAGGATGGCATCACCAACTCGATGGACATGAGTTTGGGTAAACTCTGGGAGTTGGTGATGGACAGGGAGGCCTGGCGTGCTGCAATTCATGGGGTCACAAAGAGTCGGACACAACTGAGCAACTGAACTGAACTGAAGTGAACGGGACCGGATGCCATGATCTTTGTTTTCTGAATGCTGAGTTTTAAGCCAACTTTTTCACTCTCCTCTTTCACTTTCATCAAGAGGCCCTTTAGTTCCTCTTCGATTTCTGCCATGAGGGTGGTATTATCTGCATATCTGAGGTTATTGATATTTCTCCCAGCAACCTTGATTCCAGCTAGTGCTTCATCCAGTCCAGCATTTCTCATGAAGTACTCTGTATATAAGTTAAATAAGCAATGTGGCAATATACAGCCTTGATGTACTCCTTTCCCTATTTGGAACCAGTCTGTTGTTCCATGTCCAGTTCTACTGTTGCTTCCTGAGCTGCATACTGATTTCTGAGGAGGCAGGTCAGATGGTCTGGTATTCCCATCTCTTTAAGAATTTTCCGCAGTTTGTTGTGATCCACACAGTCAAAGGCTTTGACATAGTCAATAAAGCAGAAGTAGATGTTTTTCTGGAACTCTCTTGCTTTTTTGAAGATACAGTAGATGTTGGCAATTTGAACACTGGTTCCTCTGCATTTTCTAAATCCAGCTTGAACATCTGGAAGTTCATGGTTCACATACTGTTGAAGCCTGGCTTTGAGAATTTTGAGCATTACTTTCCTATCATGTGAGATGAGTGCAATTGTGTGATGGTTTGAGCATTCTCTGGCATTGCATTTCTTTGGGATTGGAATGAAAACTGACCTTTTCCAGTCCTGTGGCCACTGCTGAGTTTTCCAGATTTGCTGACATATTGAGTGCAGCACTTTCACAGCATCATCTT
>NW_011494690.1:2827250-2827766 GCF_000754665.1 Bison bison bison | reverse complement strand
CCTCCATTAGTTTTGTGCATAGTGATGCTTCCTAAGACCCACTTGACTTCACATTCCAGGATGTCTGGCTCTAGGTGAGTGATCACATCATCGTGATTATCTGAGTTGTGAAGATCTTTTTTGTATAGTTCTTCTATATATTCTTGCCATCTCTTCTTAATATCTTCTGCTTCTGTTAGGTCCATACCATTTCTGTCCTTGTTTGTGCCCATCTTTACATGAAATGTTCCCTTGCTATCTCTAATTTTCTTGAAGCGATCTCTAGTCTTTTCCATTCTATTGCTTTCCTCTATTTCTTTGCATTGATCATTGAAGAAGGCTTTATTATCTTTCCTTGCTGTTCTTGGAACTCAGCATTAAAATGGGCATATCTTTCCTTTTCTGCTTTGCCTTTCACTTCTCTTCTTTTCTCAGCTATTTGTAAGGCCTCTTCAGACAACCATTTTGCCTTTTTGCATTTCTTTTTCTTGGGGATGGTCTTGATCCTTGCCTCCTGTACAATGTCATGAACCTCTG
>NW_011494690.1:2823502-2827048 GCF_000754665.1 Bison bison bison | reverse complement strand
AATTTGGCAATAAGGAGTTCATGATCTGAGCCACAGTTAGCTCCTGGTCTTATTTTTGCTGACTGTATAGAGCTTCTCCATCTTTGGCTGCAAAGAATATAATCAACCTGATTTCAGTGTTGACCACTTGGTGATGTCCATGTGTAGAGTCTTCTCTTGTGTTGTTGGAAGAGGGTGTTTGCTATGACCAGTGTGTTCTCTTGGCAAAATCTGTTAGCCTTTGACCTGCTTCATTTTGTACTCCAAGGCCAAATTTGCCTGTTACTCCAGGTATCTCTTGACTTCCTACTTTTGCATTCCAGTCCCCTATAATGAAAAGGACATCTTTTTTGGGTGTTAGTTCTAAAAGGTCTTGTAGGTCTTCATAGAACTATTCAACTTCAGCTTCTTCAGCCTTATTGGTTGGGGCATAGACTTGGATTACTGTGATATTGAATGGTTTGCCTTGGAAATGAACAGAGATCACTCTGTCGTTTTTGAGATTGCATCCAAGTACTGCATTTCAGACTTTTGTTGACTGTGATGGCTACTCCATTTCTTCTACGGGATTCTTGCCCACAGTAGTAGATACAATGGTCATCGGAGTTAAAATCACCCATTCCAGTCCATTTTAGTTCACTGATTCCTAGAATGTTGATGTTCACTCTTGCCATCTCCTGTTTGACCACTTCCAATTTGCCTTGATTCATGGACCTAACATTCCAGATTCCTATGCAATATTGCTCTTTACAGCATAGACTTTACTTCCATTCCCAGTCACATTCACAATTGGGTGTTGTTGTTGCTTTGGCTCCATCTCTTCATTCTTCCTGGAATTACTTCTCCACTAATCTCCAGTAGCATATTGGGCACCTTCCGACCAAGGGAGTTCATCTTTCAGTGTCCTATCTTTTTGTCTTTTCTTGTTGTTCATGGGGTTCTAAAGGCAAAAATACTGAAGTGGTTTACCATTCCCTTCTCCAGTGGGCCACATTTTGTCAGAACTCTCCACCATGACCCATCCATCCTGGATGGCCCCACACAGCATGGCTCCTAGTTTCATTGAGTTAGACAACACTGTGGTCCATGTGATCAGATTGGTTAGTTTTCTGTGATTGTGGTTTTCAATCTATCTGCCCTCCCATGGAGAAGGATAATCTCCCCTTTCCAAGATCCTTAGTTTAATCACATCTACATATTCCCTTTTGTCATGTAAGGTAGCATATTCATGGGTTCTAGAGATTAGGATGTGGATGTGTTGGGAACCATTATTCTGTCTATATCATCCACCATAGAAAACTATTTCCTGCTTGCTCAAGACACTTACAAACTCTCCAGGATTGCAAGCCTAGCTGCTTCTCCAGGTTCATCTCCTTTGACCCACTCACCTTTCACCACTCTGGTCACAGACCAACTGAATCTTGGCCATCCCCCAACCTTCTGGACCATCCTTTATGTTCTTGTTTTTTCCTCTGCCAGGAATTCTCTCATTTTTCTTCATATTCATTTCTCAAGACCTAATTCAAATCCTACCTTTTTAAAAATATGTCTTTCTCAGCCCTTGCCCAGGAAAAATTAATCTACTGCCCCCAACACACACACACACCCTTAGGGCTTCACTGGACTGTGTTTATTTATTGCAAGCTGACTTTTACTAGAAAACTTTATGTCTTCTCCCCCACTATACTGCAATCTCCTATTGAATAAAACCATGTCTTATTCTTTTTTTTTTTTTTTGCATTGAATATAGTTGGTCCCTAACACCTGTTTATGAATGTAATTCACATATAAATTTCAAAAGTGAAAAATATAACTTGGGACTTTTTTGGTAGCATTCCTTTATTGGTACCTTCTATTCCTTCTCGCTAGGTGCTACTCTTGTTTTGCGGACCAAATTTTCAGCCAGCCAGTTTTGGGATGACTGCAGAAAATATAACATCACTGTCATTCAGTATATTGGTGAACTGCTTCGATATTTATGCAACTGTCCTCAGGTAACACTTCCTATGTTTCATTATCTTTTTGAAATGCTTAAGATGGGAATGCAAGTCATTTTGGATCATGCTAGGTTTCAACTGCTTCTTATATATCAGTTTTCAGTTTATACTATAGTTTTTCATTATAAAGTTCTTGGCAGCACACCTACTATAAGGAATTTGTTGGTTAGTGTGTTAGTGGCTCAGTCATGTCCAACTCTTTGCAACTCCATGGACTGTAGCCAGTTGGGCACGTCTGTCCATGGAATTCTCCAGGCAAGAATAATGGAGTGGGTGGCCATTCCCTTATTCAGTGGATCTTCCAGATCCAGGGATCAAACCCGGGTCTCCTGCATTGCAGGCAGATTCTTTATTGTCTGAGCCACCAGGAAAGCCATTACTTGATGGCAATCATTGTAATAGGGTTTCCCAGGCACCTCAGTCGTAAAGAATTTGCCTGCCAAGCAGGAAGCACAGGTTCAATCCCTGGGTCGGGAAGACCCCTGGAGAAGGGAATGGCAACCCATTCCAGTATTCTTGCCTGGAGAATTCCATGGACAGAGGAGTCTGACAGTCTACAGTCCCTGAGGTCACAAAAGTCAGATATGACCGAGCATGCACACAAAGCAAAGTTGCTGTGATAACATTATTCCCTACCTTTGTATCTGTTTTCATACTTTACCCTCTACCCAGCATATCCTCTGCTTCCTTCTCTACTTGTTTAAACCCTACTCACTGTCAAAGCCCAGCTTCAGTGATACCTCACATGTTAAACTTACATGAGTCACCCCAACAGAACTCATTGCTTCCTTCCTGTACCTCATTTGTTTTCTCCTCCTTTGTGGCCCTTGTCACTTTGCAGGTGTTGGTCTTCATGCCTCCCATGGGACCACATCTCATTGCCTTGCCCTCTCTTATACCACATTCATGCAGAAAACTTTTACTTAATGTTGCTTAGTGAATAAACTTAGGAACCATCTGACCAAATCTGTTACCAAGCTTAGAACAGATGTCCCAAGGTAATAACTCCAAGTACTGTGGATCTTCCCTGCCTGTAGATACCCTTATATCTTGATGGGGTTGTTTGAAAGAGCTCGTTCTGTTCAGGTTCTCAGCTCTCATCAGAGAGGGCAGCCTGCCTGGGACCACATCAAGGTCCCAATTTTTTACACCCATTATTTTGCACCCACTCATTCTTTACTGTATGAATTTATCCTGTGCACCATAGGATGTTTAATAGCATCCTTGGCTTTTACACAGGACATGCCAGTGATACCCTCCCCATCCTCCCAGGTCATCATAATCAAAATGTCTTCAGACATTGCCAGATATCCCCTGGCAGGCAAAATCAACCCTTCATTCAGATCAGATCAGATCAGTCGCTCAGTTGTGTCCGACTCTTTGCAACCCCATGAATCGCAGCACACCAGGCCTCCCTGTCCATCACCAACTCCCAGAGTTCACCCAGACTCACATCCATCGAGTCAGTGATGCCATCCAGCCATCTCATCCTCTTTCGTCCCCTTCTCCTCTTGCCCCCAATCCCTCCCAGCATCAGAGTCTTTTCCAATAAGTCAACTCTTCGCATGAG
>NW_011494690.1:2823019-2823291 GCF_000754665.1 Bison bison bison | reverse complement strand
TGGGCCTTAGAAAGCATCACTACGAACAAAGCTAGTGGAGGTGATGGAATTCCAGTTGAGCTATTCCAAATCCTGAAAGATGATGTTGTAAAAGTGCTTTGGAAAACTCAGCAGTGTCCACAAGACTGGAAAAGGTTAGTTTTCATTCCAATCCCAAAGAAAGGCAATGCCAAAGAATGCTCAAATTACCGCACAATTGCACTCATCTCACATGCTAGTAAAGTATGCTCAAAATTCTCCAAGCCAGGCTTCAGCAATACGTGAACCGTGAA
>NW_011494690.1:2821224-2822919 GCF_000754665.1 Bison bison bison | reverse complement strand
TCTTCGGCGCTCAGCCTTCTTCACAGTCCAACTCTCACATCCATGCATGACCACTGGAAAAACCATAGCCTTGACTAGACAGACCTTTGTTGGCAAAGTAATGTCTCTGCTTTTGAATATGCTATCTAGGTTGGTCATAACTTTCCTTCCAAGGAGTAACCCTTCATTAGGACCACTAAACTAGACAATGCAGTAAACTCACCAGATTCTACTTTCTTTAATCCTTTTACTCATCAAAAGAAAACAAACTCAAAGGATCACTAAGTTGATCAACTGCTATTTATAAGCACCAGTTATGCTCAGTTTAGGAGAAGGCAATGGCACCCCACTCCAGTACTCTTGCCTGGAAAATCCCAGACAAGATTAGTAGGCTGCAGTCCATGCGGTCGCTAAGAGTCGGACACAACTGAGCGACTTCACTTTCACTTTTTACTTTCATGCACTGCAGAAGGAAAAATGGCAACCCACTCCAGTGTTCTTGCCTGGAGAATCCCAGGGACGGGGGAGCCTGGTGGGTTGCCGTCCATGGGGTCGCACAGAGTCAGACACGACTGAGGTGACTTAGCAGTAGCAGTAGCAGTATGTTCAGTTTATATATAGGCTACCTTAGAAATGTTGCAGATCCAGTTCCAGACCATCACAACAAAGCAAATTCCACAATAAAGCAAGTTACATGAATGTTTTGGTTTCCGAGTACACATAAAAGTTATGTTTATACCATGCTGTAGTCTATTAAGTATGCAATAGCCTTAAAGCAGTGTATATACCTTAATTCCTACCTTAAGTAGGAAGTCAAGAAACACCTGGAGTAACAGGCAAATTTGGCCTTGGAATATGGAATGAAGCAGGGCAAAGACTATTAGAGTTTTGCCAAGAAAATGCACTGGTCATAGCAAACATCCTCTTCCAACAACACAAAAGAGACTCTACACATGGACATCACCAGATGGTCAACACTGAAATCAGACTGATTATGTTCTTTGCAGCCAAAGATGGAGAAGCTCTATACAGTCAACAAAAACACGACCAGGAGCTGACTGTGGCTCAGATCATGAACTCCTTATTGCCAAATTCAGACTTAAATTGAAGAAAGTAGGGAAAACCACTAGACCATTCAGGTATGACCTAAATCAAATCCCTTATGATTATACAGTGGAAGTGAGAAATAGATTTAAGGGACTAGATCTGATAGATAGAGTGCCTGATGAACTATGGATGGAGGCTCATGACATTGTACAGTAGACAGGGATCAAGACCATCCCCATGGAAAAGAAATGCAAAAAAGCAAAATGGCTGTCTGGGGAGGCCTTACAAATAGCTGTGAAAAGAAGAGAAGCGAAAAGGAAAGATATACCCATCTGAATGCAGAGTTCCAAAGAATAGCAAGAAGAGATAAGAAAGCCTTCTTCAGCGATCAATGCAAAGAAATAGAGGAAAACAACAGAATGGGAAAGACTAGAGATCTCTTCAAGAAAATCAGAGATACCAAGGGAACATTTCATGCAAAGATGGGCTCGATAAAGGACAGAAATGGTATGGACCTAACAGAAGCAGTAGATATTAAGAAGAGGTGGCAGGTACAGAAGAACTGTACAAAAAAGATCTTCATGACCAAGATAATCACGATGGTGTGATCACTCACCTAGAGCCAGACATCCTGGAATGTGAAGTCAAATGGGCCTTAGAAAGCATCAC
>NW_011494690.1:2810009-2820896 GCF_000754665.1 Bison bison bison | reverse complement strand
TGGCTTAAAGTTCAACATTCAGAAAACAAAGATCATGGCATCCGGTCCCATCACTTCATGGGAAATAGATGGGGAAACAGTGGAAACAGTGTCAGACTTTATTTTTGGGGGCTCCAAAATCACTGCAGATGGTGACTGCAGCCAAGAAATTAAAAGATGCTTACTCCTTGGAAGAAATGTTATGACCAACCTAGATAGCATATTCAAAAGCAGAGACATTACTTTGCCAACAAAGGTCTGTCTAGTCAAGGCTATGGTTTTTCCAGTGGTCATGCATGGATGTGAGAGTTGGACTGTGAAGAAAGCTGAGCGCCAAAGAATTGATGCTTTTGAACTGTGGTGTTGGAGAAGACTCTTGAGAGTCCCTTGGACTGCAAGGAGATCCAACCAGTCCATTCTGAAGGAGATCAGCCCTGGGATTTCTTTGGAAGGAATGATGCTAAAGCTGAAACTCCAGTACTTTGGGCACCTCATTCGAAGAGTTGACTCATTGGAAAAGACTCTGATGCTGGGAGGGATTGGGGGCAGGAGGATAAGGGGACAAAAGAGGATGAGATGGCTGGATTTCATCACCTACTCGATGGACCTGAGTCTGAGTGAACTCTGAGAGTTGGTAATAGACAGGGAGGCCTGGCGTGCTGCGATTCATGGAGTCACAAAGAGTCGGACATGACTGAGCGACTGAATTGACTGACTGATACTTTAATTTTAAATACCTTATTGCTAAAAATGTTAACCATCATCTGATAATGCTGGCTTGCCACCAACCTTCAATTTGTGGGGGAAAAAAAAAAAGAAGTATCTGCAAAGCACAATGAAGCAGGGTATGCCTGTAACAGAAGCAGTGTGACATAAAGAAGTATAAGATGCTCTTGCCTTAGTTCTTTCTCTTCTTACTTCATGTGGTCTCTGCCCACATGTCACTTCATTAGAGAGATCCTTCCTACTAATTCTCAAGCATCGCATCCTGCCCCTTACCATGCATCTGTGGGTTACTGCTTTCTGTGCCACTGTCACTCCTGACAGAGTGCAGGTTTGTATGACTGTTGTCTTTCTCCTCCAGTTATATGAAAGCTCCATGCACCAGGGGCTTTGTTGATTGCCAGATCTCTGGCACTGAGATCTATATCTGGCACATTCTAGGCATCAACAAATTTTGCTGAATGAACCTCTAAATTCTTGCTCCTGAAAGATATGTAATTGACTTGAGGGAAGTAATGTGTTCCGCAAAAATATTTGGGCTTAGCACACATTATGCTAATTCATGAGGCAGATTCAACAGATTTCCTGAGGGTCATAATTAGCTATGAGTTGGGTGAGGACCTTTCCCATAGCAATTTTTGTTGATGTCATTATTGAGTGTTTTTCACATTAATATTCCACCTGGTGTGAAAGATTGCATGCCTCTGTATCAAACCCCGGAGAAGGCAGTGGCACCCCACTCCAGTAGTCTTGCCTGGAAAATCCCATGGGCAGAGGAGCCTGGTGGCTGCAGTCCATGGGGTCGCAAAGAGTCAGACACGACTGCGTGACTTCACTTTCACTTTTCACTTTCATGCATTGGAGAAGGAAATGGCAACCCACTCTAGTGTTCTTGCCTGGAGAATCCCAGGGACAGGGGAGCCTGGTGGGCTGCTGTCTGTGGGGTTGCACAGAGTTGGACATGACTGAAGTGACTTAGCAGCAGCAGCAGCAGCAGTATCAAACCCCAGAAATCCATATAGGGCCCTGCTGTTTGGCTTTTCTTCTCTTGTCAGTTCTTCTCTTGTTCTTCTTAAAAACACTTCCTTGTCAGTTAGAAGTCTCCTGGGGGAGGGGGCATGTTAGGTTTTTTCCTGTTAGTTCTAAGGGGCGCCACCTTTGGAGTTGAGGAAAATAAACACGTTCATATGTCACTTTTTCAGGTTCATACACATACACACATTTCCACATTTCCTTTTTATTAATATTGTCTCAGATGCTGGAAAGCATTCAGTTTGATTGGAGTTTTACATCATCAAAATATATTATGATTTGTTGTATAATAGTAGTACATGGACAACCTCTAATCTAGAAAGAGATTTGGAGTTTCTGTTTGCCCTTGATTTACCCCACCCCTGAGTTCTGGTCTGGTTTGTCTGGAAAATACTTATTAGTATTGTAAGAAATGCTCAAAGTCATCTCAAAAAACCTTCAGTTGAAGGTTTTTAAAATGTTATGATCTTTTGTATAGAAAATGCAAATCAAAAATGCAGTGAGGTAGCATAATGGTCAGAATGGCCATCATCAAAAAAATCTACAAACAATAAATGCTGGAGAGGGTGTGAAGAAGAGGGAACCCTCCTATAGTGTTGGTGGGAATGTAAACTGGTACAGCCACTCTGGAGAACAGTATGGAGATTCCTTGAAAAACTAAAAATAGAGCTACCATTTGATCCATCAATCCCACTCCTGGGCTTATATCCAGAGTAAAACATGGTCCAAAAGGGTACATGCACCCCAGTGTTCACTGCAGCAGTTTACAGTAGCCAAGGCATGGAAACAACCTAAATGTCCATCAACAGAAGAATGGATAAAGATGTGGCACATGTATATAATAGAATATTACTCAGCCATTTAAAAGAATGACATAATGCCATTTGCAGCAATATGGATGACCTAGAGGGTGTCATACTGACTGAAGTGAGTCAGACAGTGAAAGAGAAATATCCTATGTTATCAGTTAAATATGGAATCTTAAAAGAAATATATAAATGAACTCATTTACAAAACGGAAATAGACTCACAGACTTAAAGAACAAATTTATGGTTGCCGGCGGGGGAAGGAATAACTAGGGAGCTTGGCATCGACATGTACACAGTGCTATATTTAAAATGGATAACCAGCAAAGACCCACTCTATAGCGCAGGGAACTCTGCTCAAGATTATATAACAACCTAAATGGGAAAAGAATTTTTAAAAGATTAGAAACATGTATATGTATAACTGAATCATTTTTATGTACATCTGAAATTTTCACAGCATTGTTAATCAACTATACTCCACTAAAAAATAAAAAGTTAAAAAAGAGGAGATGATAGATATGTACAATAATATACTACTCAGCTATAAAAAAAGAATGAAATATTGCCATTTGCAGCAATAACAACAAAAGTGGATATAAACTAAAACTGATGGTGGAAGGCTTGCATTAATGTCATCAGAAATGCCCTCGGCCTTCGAGCTCCTGAAATAGGCTGATCCTGGAGCGGCTAACTCTACCGTCAGCCCCCAGGCATTGGATATCAGGGAGGCAACTCCTACCCTAGCTAAGCATATGAACCAAATGACACCCATCCACAGAATGACCTGGTTCATCAGGAGAATCTGGGGCAATGTTGAGAAGATGCTTCTCCTCCCTCTCCTAAGTCACGTTCAGTAGCTCCCTTGGTAAAGTAGAGGACTAGGGAGAAATGCACCAGCCACCTTAGGGCAGGAGTTCAGTTTATTACAGTACATTAGTCAGTACCTTAACAGACTTAATGTAGTGCTTAAGAGCAAGGACTCTGGAGGCAGCAGGTCTGAACTCTGAGCATTTGAGCAGCATAGTCAACCTCTCTCAATCTTTTATCAGAGACAGGAGATTTATGGTCTGGGGAAGACCTAGAGAAGCTCTGAACTTCTCACGGACCCTAGGAGCAGAGGAGGGCAGGGGTTGAGGCACTGAGAGCAGAGATTGAGTAATTGTCTACTTACTGACCAGCTCCCTTGCCCTGCACAGCTTTCAGAACTCTGGCTGTAAGTGATGCTTGCAGGCAAGACGTCGGAGGAGAGCTGTGCTTTGTTGTTGCTGTTCAGTCCCCTAGTTGTGTCTGTCTCTTCTCGATCCTATGGACTGCAGCACGCCAGGCTTCCCTGACCCTCACCACCTCCTGGAGTTTGCCCAAGTTCATGTCCATTGCATTGGTGATGCCATCCAGCCATCTTAGGGAGTTATTCTTAGGGAGAACTAAACTTTCCCAGAAAAGAAACTGGCCATTGGCTCACTGCCACTTCACTAGACAAGCAGCTCGAGCATCTTTTGGTTGCCTTGTGTGTGTCAGTTGCTTCATTGGTATCCAACTCTGTGTGACCCCATGGGCTGTAACCCATCAGGCTCCTCTGTCCATGGGATTCTCCAGGCAAGAATACTGGAGTGGGTTGCCGTGCCCTCCTCCAGGGGATCTTCCCAACCCAGGGATCGAACCTGCGTCTTTTATGTCTCCTACATTGGCAGGTGGGTTCTTTACCACTTAGTGCCACCTGGGTTGTCTTACTCCTAAATATGAACAGATTCCAAAGGAAAACCTCTAACAGGAAAGATCATTTTTAAAAAAGAAGAAGAAAGAGCATTAATTCAGACAGTAGAAGATGACTTCCAGAAATCAATAATTAATATTCTCAGAAATGTTACAGAAGATATTATATCCATACACCAAAAATAGTATGCTACTAAAAAAGCCACAATAATGCCTTCTGAAAAATAAAAATATGATTTAAAAATTACTTAATCCATAGAAAAGTTGGCAGATAAAGTTGAGTAATCTTATAGGAAATTGGAGGAAAGATAAAGTGATGGACATGAGTGTAAACAAAATAAGAAAATTAGAGGATCCAAAAGATTCAGTATCTGATTAATAGGACATTAGGGAAAGGATAGCAAAAATGGAGAGGAGGAAATTGTTAAGAAATAACAGAAGAAAACTTACCAAAACTGAAGGATGCATTGAAAGGGCTAATTGAGTACCTAAGAAAATGAGTGGAATTTTTTTTTAATGCTTAAACTACACTATGATGTTATTTAAGACTATCAAAAGAGAGAGAGGATTCTATACGAATAACATTTGACTTGCCAACAGCAACACTCAAGCTGGAAGACACAGGAAGCTGTGCCTTCAAAATTCTAAGTAAACATTATTAACGATCTAGAATTTTATATACAACCAAATTATTAATCAAGTGTAAAATAAGATTTTCAGACATTCAAAGTTTAAAAAAAAAAAAAACCTTACCTCCTGTATACCCTCCTTTAGGAAGTTCCTAGAGAAAGTATTCCATCCAAACAGGAGAGTAAAAAAAGAAAAAGGAAGACCCAGAATCCAGGGAAAAGAGACAAAGGATATTCCTACGCCTGGAGAACAACTAGTCCAGATTGGAACAAAAGGATAAAAGGAAGAAAAATGGAAAAAAGGAAATTGTATCGTCTGATAGAAGGAGTATTGTATTTAGATGCTTTTGGAGGATAAGGAAAGAACTATAAATAAAAACTAAGAAAATCAAACAAATGGGCAGGGAGGAAATTATTCCTAGGAAAAACAAACATTTGTTCAAGAATTTGTTCATAGTATGTTACTGAGTTCATCAGTGGTGAGTTAGGGGCAGAATAATGTGAACATTTAATATTGTTTTAACAAAAAATTGTGATATTGGAAAATTGAGAGAGAGTTTAATCCCCATCCAGTACAATGCTGCTGCTGCTGCTACTGCTGCTGCTGCTAAGTCGCTTCAGTCGTGTCCGACTCTGTGTGACCCCATAGACGGCAGCCCACGAGGCTCCCCCGTCCCTGGGATTCTCCAGGCAAGAACACTGGAGTGGGTTGCCATTTCCTTCTCCAATGCATGAAAGTGAAAAGTGAAAGTGAAGTCGCTGAGTCTTGTCCGACTCTTAGTGACCCCATGGACTTCGGCCCACCAGGCTCCTCCGTCCATGGGATTTTCCAGGTGAGAGTACTGGAGTGGGGTGCCATTGCCTTCTCTGTCCAGCACAATGGGAAATCAGTAAATAATGTCTAAAGTGTTTACTCGAAAGATGGCAGATATTTTCATTTAGAAACACAGAGGTGAGAAGCAGCAGCAACAAGCATTAAAAGCATCTGCCTCTGGGTAGTAGGCTGGAGTCAAAGGATAAAGACAGATAAATGGAATAACATTTCTTCTTGTAAAAGCCTTTCAGTACTGTTGGGTTCTTAAACTCTGTGTGTGAGTGTGTATGTTGCTTTTTTTTAACTAAGGAAAAGCATGCTCTCCGAAGTCATATAAATTTGGATTTGAATTTTGGGTCAACTGTGTTTCTACCTGTGTGATCTTGGGCAAGTTACTTTAAACTTTTCAAAGTTCTGTTTCCTCAACTGTAATCTGAGGCAAATACTTGATTATCTCTCACATTTCAGTAGGGCTCCTTCGGACCTTAGATAATACAGGGCAATTTCCTGACACATAGCAAAACCCTCAATAAAAGTCTTCTGCTTTCTCTGATTACCTGGCACCCTGCACCCTCTCTCAACACCCTGACCTCTGACCCTTCATCAGTCATTCAATCCGTGATGGATTAAAATGCCCCAGGTGTGTTTGCATGTTGCACCTCACCTGTAACGTGGAATAGAATGTTTGATCTTTGTTTAAAAAAACAAATGAGCAGGTGACCCTTGACCTAAAATACAGTTCCTCTGGGGAGTGGCTCTGGTGATGAGGAAATTCCAAAAAGAGAAACACTGCTACTCGCAAGCCCTGGTGATCAAAAGCTTAGGTGAGAACCAGACATCTCCAAAGGCTTCAAGAACTCTCAAACATTTCCAGCCTACAGCCTTAATCCCTTTTGCTGGTGTAATTGGATCTCTCGTTTATGATGAACACTAAGCTGGTGGTATTATGACTGTGAGCCCAGCTACCTGGCACCTGCAGGTGACAGATGCACCTGTGAGGCCAGCCCACTTCCCACATTTCAGAGCGCTGCAGCCTCCTGCATCCTAAGCTCTCCCTGGTGTGGATGTCCCAGCTGTTAACTGTTAAACAGGATGGCTGGTGTTTTCATGGCGGAGGTTATGTCTTCTTTTACTACGGGAATTACACTCTATGCCAAGCACAGGGCCAGGCACTATGGACGATATATAGAGAGATTTGGACTCAAAGGAGCTTACAGTCTAATTAGACAAAGAAATGAACTAACAGGGCAATGGTGGGCTGCATGTAGAAGAAGTAAGGTCTCAGGTTTACACACTGAATTGCTACTCTTGAACTTCTCACGCAGGCCTGGGGACCAAGTCAGGCGGTATTTTTAAGCAAGTATTTTTGATGTTTTATTCCCAGAGTGGCAGTGAGGCACACCAGTGTGGGGGCAAGGATAGTCTTTGGAAAGCTGACAGTCCTTGCTGAGGAATAGTGCCTTATAAACAAGGTGACCCCATCTATAAATCACTATCCAAACAGGGCCATTTGAGAGCAGAAGTCGTGTCACTAAGAAGCACATCGGAACAATAGGTGTAAACCAGAACCGGCCCTGGCAAACCAGATGTATGCTGTCCTGACTGCTGTTGTTTTAATCGCCAAGTCGTGTCCAACTCTTTTGAAACCCTGTAGACTATAGCCCACCAGGCTCCTCTGTCCATGGGATTTCCCAGGCAAGAGTACTGGAGTGGGTTGCCTTTTCCTTCTCCAGGGAATCTTCCCCACCCAGGGATGAAACTTCTGTCTCCTGCATTGGCAGAAGGATTCTTTACCACTGAGCCACCTGCAAAGCCCATCCTGACTCATCGGTACTTGATAATTATAAAAGGTCCCAAGTAACCTAGGGACCAAGAGAGCTGATGAAGAGAATAGGTTCCCGCTCAGAACAAGTAGATTCGTGCAAGTTCAGAAGGCTTCTCGGGTAAGACTCCTCAATACACTGGTTAAGAACCACTGGCTCAGATTTCCCTGGTGGTCCAGGGGTTAAGAATCTGCACTTCCACTGCAGAGGGTGCAGGTTCGATCCCTAATTGGGGAACTAATATCCTGCAAGCCATGTGGTGGGGCCAAAAAAAAGAGCTACTGGCATCAAGCCCCTAGTCTGTCTCTCTGCCTACACGTTTCCTCCTCATAAGACTGCACAAGGGGCCCGCTTTTAACTAGGGACAGGTATTGTCCACCTCTCTGGTTAGGT
Organism: Bison bison bison; assembly: GCF_000754665.1. Classification (NCBI taxonomy): domain Eukaryota; kingdom Metazoa; phylum Chordata; class Mammalia; order Artiodactyla; family Bovidae; genus Bison; species Bison bison. The sequence continues at coordinate 2,812,980 of NW_011494690.1, read as the reverse complement.
CTCCTGAAAGAACTTTATCACTTGAATTTTGACCAAGGCGCTACTTAAAAATTAAGTGCTCACACACTGCTCCACTGGCTCCTTGACACCTCTCGCATGGAAACCATTCAAGTTTTGTTTGGTTTGGTTTTTAACCACCGGATCAAAGGTTCTCCCCTTGTCAGAGAACTGCCAGCCTCTCACTGCAAACAGTTTTTTTTTTTTCCAGAAAGGATCTCTTATTCCAAAATCATTTCACAGTGATTTCACAGAATAAGAAATAATGTAGAAATGCTCTTCAGAATATTTGCTCTTTTAAGCAAATCGCCGTTCAGTTAACGAGATTTATATTTGACAGGAGAGGAGAACCATCGTCACCTAGCACTTTCACCTCTCTCCATCCTGTTTTCTCTTAGAGTAAAGGTCATTAAGCTATACATTTTGCAAGTTAAAATTATACTTATTTACCTGCTCCTCCCTCCAAGCTGTGATCTCCTGACCTCAATCAAATGCCTCATTAATATAAAATATCATTAAAATTACCTAAGGTTCAGGCATATTTATAGGGCCTCATAAATGTGGTTGAATGGAAAACAGCCCAGTTCTTATCCACCTCTCTTGCTTGATACAAGCTCAGCTTTCAGTTCTTAGACTCAAAACAGCTTTTCCATTGTGATTTCTATTTATAGCAAAGCATATTCCTCCAGGCCACCTGAGGCAGCTGGAAGCCAGTTCCCTCCCCCCTTATCCCCTCCCTTGTTGGTTCAGCTCCACCTGCTCTTGTGGAGCTTGATCACCTGGTCTCTCTAGACAATGAATGCGTGAACAAGAGTCTTCTCTCCAGTACCACCAGGCCCTCACAGGAGTGCTCTTGGATGACTCTATAGAAATGATTCTCTCTCTCTCTCCCTGGACTGTGTTCCCATTTTCTTCTTCATTATCAAGTGAAGACTATAGCTTCAGATTGTGTCGCTCTCTGACAGACCTCTTCCCATGACACCTACAATTCACTGAGATTCGCCAGCCTCATCAAGAGAACAATCAACATGCACAGGGAGCTCAGCTCAGTGCTCTGTGATGACCTAGAGGGGTGGGACAGCGGTCCAGGAGGGAAGGGATATATGTATACATGTAGCTGATTCACATCATTGTACAGCAGAAACTAACATAACATTGTAACATAATTATACCCCAATATACAAAAAGGAAAACAACATGTGACTCAAGCTTCAAATTGGATGGGGATTAAATACTGGCTTCATTTAGTTTCCTGTCCAGTTGTCTCATATCACCTCTTAAAATCAAAATGGGAAAATACAAGTCTTTTGGCTATTAAGTTCCCAGTGTCAGCCCATACTGTGTTTGGGAGTTGGGGGGTGGGTATAATATGTGTGGGGGACAATAAAGGCATGCACTAAGGTCAATTCATAACCAACATAAATATGTAGAAACACAAAGGCCATTATTAATATGCAAGTACAGCCTCCCAAGATGTTTCAGTTTGGTCTCTTCTTTCTCCTGCTACAGAAACCAAACGATCGTGACCACAAAGTCAGACTGGCAATGGGAAATGGCTTACGAGCAGATGTGTGGAGAGAATTCGTCAGGAGATTTGGGGATATTCACATTAATGAGTTCTATGCTTCCACTGAAGGCAATATCGGATTTATGAATTACACGAGAAAAATTGGTGCGGTTGGAAGAGTAAACTACCTACAGAAAGTAAGTATATTGGAAAATGAGGGCATCTGCAGCCAGCTTTCAGTACATGGAGATTTCTTGAAAGCTGTATCATGATGATGCTCTTATTAGAATTCCATGACCCATCCATATCACCAAGAGAGGTTTTGCTCACTCTCTATGACAATGACCTAAAAATGACAGGGTCCTTTGATTTTAACATAGTAATTTCTATTAATGACAATCCACTATGATTTTCCATCTGTAACTTGTGTGAAGTCTTCTAATGCCATTTATACTTGTATATGTTAAAACACTTGAATGTTACCAGTTCTGTATGTTAACTACACACTGTGAAATGTGGTATTTCTCTTTCATTGTGACATGTGTTACCATCAAGAGGCTGGTGGGGGGTCTTTTTATACGTATAGGTGCAGGGCCCTGTCCCCAGAGCTTTAGAAGGAGGGATACCTTGTGTTCACCTTTGTTCAAAGGAGGGCTTCCCTGGTGGCTCAGAGGTTAAAGCGTCTGCCTGCAATGCTGGAGACCTGGGTTCAATCCCTGGGTTGGGAAGATCCCCTTGAGAAGGAAATGGCAACCCATTCCAGTATTCTTGCCTGGAGAATCCCATGGATGGAGGAGCCTGGCAGGCTATAGTCCATGGGGTCGCAAAGAGTCGGACATGACTGAGCAATTTCACTTTCTTTTGTTCAAAGGAGGGTGGGCCCAGACGTCAGTATTTTTTTTAGTATTTTTAGAAATAAAGTTTTTAATTGGAGGATAATGGCTTTATAATATTGTGCTGGTTTCTGCCATACAACAACATGGATCAGCTAATCTTCTGTCTTGAACCTCCCTCCCACCCACCTCATATGCCACCCTTAGTGTGTGTGTGTGTGTGTGTGTATGGGGAGGTGTGTGTGTGTGTGTGTGTGTGTGTCTTCTGTCTTCTGTCTTGAACCTCCCTCCCACCCACCTCATATCCTACCCTTCTAGGTAGTATTTTTTTAAAGCTATTCAACCAAGATTAAGAAGTGCTCCTTTGAGAGAACCAGGATGCATCGAGTTCTAGGCTCTTGTGAACAATTGTGTTCGCCTGGTAACCACACCGATCTTCCCAGGTGGTGCTAGTGGTAAAGAACCCGCCTGCCACTGCAGGAGACTAAGAGACGCAGGTTCCATCCCTGGGTTGGGAAGATCCCCTGGAGGAGGGCATGGCAGCCCACTCCAGTATTCTTGCCTGGAGAATCCCATGGACAGAGGAGCCTGGCGGGCTACAGTCCATAGTGTCACACAGAGTTGGACACGACTG
>NW_011494690.1:2805859-2809909 GCF_000754665.1 Bison bison bison | reverse complement strand
ACACGACTGAAGTGACTTAGCACCACGCCACAGTAACTATACCAGAAAGATATTTCTTATGTGTAAGCCAGCTCATGCAGCATTTTCTTTTCCCTCTCAGTCATTTTATTGCCTCATCTCCAGACAATCTCTTTGCCTTTTATTGTGTCTGAGCAGTCAGTTTTCCAGATGACCACCTATTCTGCAAAATTCCAGAAACATTCAGTAAATGCTGAATCTTCACTGGCTTGAGCAGTCATTACTGTTGTTATGTCTCGAGCACCTCATCCTGCCTGGGCATGAAACGGCCACACCAGAGCTCCCAGGCAACCGATGCCCCCAGGGACTGACCAGCCAAGTACAGAGGACAATAGTCCTCGTGCGTAAGAGAGCTGGCCCAAGAGACCAAATTCCACTACCATCCCAGACCAGCCCAAGGTCATGCCCTTTCCCATAATCATGCCTCAACTTCAGAAATAAAACAAAAAGGGAAAATATAGAGCCTAGTGCCTAGCCCAAACTTAGGTAATAAGGGGAAAGAGTTGTTGAAAGAATTACATTAGATAGAATATAGCCCAATGCCTGCCATATAATAGCCTTGAATAGCTATAAAGATTATTATCGTTCCATTCTTTGTATCCTGGCCTGATCTCCTGGGATTTCCAAGTCCAAGGCACCTCTCTAACAATAACAGCCAAGGCTGCACTACACATGTCCCTCCACTGTCCTCTATACCTGTGCCACCCAGTACAGTAGCCACTAGCTACACGTGGCTATTTAAATTATGTCAATTTTTAATCAGTTCTTCATTTGACCTAGCCACATTTCAAGTGCTTAGTAGCCACATGTGTTTAGTGACTACCACATTGAGTAGTACAGTTATAGAACATTTCCATCACATAGAAGATTCTACTGGGCAGCTCTACTATAGACTTGAGAATCACTGTTGAGAGGGTCAGTCTTCTCTAGTCAGGGTCAGGCCAACCTGGATGAGTCCAAACCTTGGAGACCCAGGATAAATGTGGTTCAAAAACAAGAGAGGGCAGATAGCTGAGCTGAGGCCTGGTGCAAGATATCTATGTTGTCACTTAGGTGTTAGTCACTCAGATGTGTCTGACACTTTGCGACCCCATGGACCATAGCCCACCAGGCTCCTCTGTCCATGGGATTCTCCAGGTAAGAATACTGGAGAGGGTTGCCATTCCCTTCTCCAGGGGATCTTCACAACCCAGGAACTGAACCTGAGTCTCCTGCATTGCAGGCAGATTCATTACCATCTGAGCCACCAGGGCACTACTGACACTCAAAAACATGAGTTGCAGGGACTTCTCTACTGGTCCAGAGGTTAAGATTTCACCTTCCAATGCAAGGGGTGCAGGCTCAACTCCTGGTTGAGGAGCTAAGATCCCATATGCCTCGCAGCCTAAAAACCAAAACATAAAACAGAAGTAATATTATAACAAATTCAATAAAGACTTTTAAAATAGTCCACATCAAAAAAGATATCTTTTAAGACAGTGAGTTTCAGGGAAACATTCAAACCAAACCTGAGCACTTGAGAAGCTGATGTTGTGTATTACTAGTTCTTCCCTTCTCCTCCACTGATTGCCATGTGTTGTCATTTTCTACTTTAAACAAAACCATATTTTTTAACTAAAAAAAAAAAAGAAGATTACCATACATTTGATAGGGAAAGAAGCAATGGTTACCACCCCTAATTTTTTTTATATTCTTGCAAATAAACAAAATCTAATTTGTTGACTATGTATGCTATTTGGTTTTTATTGGTTATCTGCTACTACAAAAGCATATGATTGGTAAATTTATGTATAGATTTGAATATAAATTTGAAATGGACGTAGTAATTATAGTTAATAATTAAGTCTAAATACTATGATGTTTGTGTTTTGCTGCAAGTATAGAAAATAATATACTTATTGCTCTTATTGAGTTATATAAATTTAAATTCTTATGCCCTTGGATTATAGTAACAAGAAATACAGTAGAATTTTAATAATTTTATAGCCATGGCATGAAACAAATTATACCATCGTACCACTGAATCTTAAATGTATTTGAGGACATGTCCCTGGAACACAAAACATTTAACAGTGGTGTATTAAGGTTAAACAAGACCTTTTTTTTTTTTGCAAGGGGTGGGTGTTAAATAAGACTTTAAAAGCCCATTAGTGATATATCCATCAAAGAACATGTATGAGAATGTTCTTAACAGCTTTATATTTAATAGTCTAAAACTAGAAACAATCCAAATGTCCGTTAACAGGAAAAGAGATAAATAAAGTATGGTATATTCATACAAGGAAAGTTGCGTGGCAATGAAAAGTACACCACTGACACAAACACCAGCAGGAAGGGAGGAATCCAGACACGTTGAGTGAAAGAAGCAGATGCGAAGACATGTATTTATTTCATGGATTTGATGCTTAAGACTACTTGATAGTAATAAAAATCAGAATAATGACTTGAGAGAGAGGGGCAGGAGGAAACTTCTTAAGGTAATGGAAATGTTTAGTATCTTGATCTGGACAGTAGTTACATAAGTGTATGCATATGTAAAAATTCATCAAGCTGTACACTTAAGGTATCTGTACTTTGCATACTTTCTGTATGCTAAAGCACAATAAACAATGAAAATTTGTGAAAGAATATGTGCTCAAAATGATCCATTTTAATTTTACTAGAAAGTCATAAATTATGAGCTGATTAAATATGACGTAGAGAAAGATGAACCCGTTCGAGATGGAAATGGATACTGCATCAAGGTTCCCAAAGGTACAGTAAAATTTTGTTATATTAACCTGTCATGTCTTATCTTAACTGAGTAAACCTTCAGAACTAACAAACATATCACTGCTAAAATGAACAGGTAAAATTTTTCAGAGTGGGTGGGGGAAGAGGTTTACTTTGTACCCCTGAAAATAGAGAAATTCCAAAAGGTAATGATTTACTACACATGTAATGTAACTATAATTTGAAACCTTGCTTAGTAACTTCTTCATTATGAAGGGGATATGTAATTATGGTTACAAAACTATAGCTAGTTTTAGGGGGCTTTTACTTTTAAGCTTAAACTACCATGCATTTGTCAAATTATGTATATAAATCATTATTCAGTAAAATATTACTATTAAAAGAATTAAAAATGTGTAACTGTAGAGAATATGTACCCTGTGTGTACATGGTGCATATATGTCTGTATATGATGTACATGGAAATACAGGTACATGTGCATGTAAGACGATGCTTTCTGCAGCCAACTTGTTACCAGTGGGTTGTATGCCACCTGTTTGAAAGGCAGGTTAATAATAAAATTTTCCTACTGCTAGCACATAAAATAGCTATATATTTCCTTCTGTCTTAGGTGAACCTGGACTCCTGGTTTGCAAAATCACACAGTTAACACCATTTAGTGGCTATGCCGGAGGAATGAGTCAGACGGAGAAGAAAAAACTGAGAGATGTCTTTAAGAAAGGAGACCTCTATTTCAACACTGGAGATCTCTTAATGATTGACCACGAAAATTTTATCTACTTCCACGACAGAGTTGGAGACACATTCCGGTTGGTTTCTCTGAATTATTGAACCAAAAACAAACACATGCACAATTTGGCTTACTCCTAAATTAGAGTCATGTTCCATTTTGGTTGTGGTGTTCCATTTCCTTCTCTCTCTTTGTCATGTCAGTTCAACCTCCTGTATTCCCAGAAAGGGCTTCCCTGTTGGCTCAGCGGTAAAGAATCCACCTGCAATGCGGGAGACACAGGTTCGATCACTGGGTGGGGAAGATCCCCTGGAGGAGAGCATGGCAACCCACTCCAGTACTCTTGGCTGGAGAATATCATGGACAGAGGAGCCTGGTGGACTATAGTCCACAGGGTCTTTTTTTTTTTTTTTTTAAACTTTACAATATTGTATTAGTTTTGCCAAATATCAAAATGAATCCGCCACAGGTATACCTGTGTTCCCCATCCTGAACCCTCCTCCCTCCTCCCTCCCCATACCCTCCCTCTGGGTCGTCCCAATGCACCAGCCCCAAGCATCCAGTCTTGT
>NW_011494690.1:2788335-2805759 GCF_000754665.1 Bison bison bison | reverse complement strand
GGTGACTCATTTCATACATGATATTATACATGTTTCAATGTCATTCTCCCAAATCTCCCCACCCTCTCCCTCTCCCACAGAGTCCATAAGACTGATCTATACATCAGTGTCTCTTTTGCTGTCTCGTACACAGGGTTATTGTTACCATCTTTCTAAATTCCATATATATGCATTAGTATACTGTATTGGTGTTTTTCTTTCTGGTTTACTTCACTCTGTATTGGCCACAGCAATCAGAGCAGAAAAAGAAATAAAAGGAATCCAAATTGGAAAAGAAGAAGTAAAACTCTCATTATTTGCAGATGACATGATCCTCTACATAGAAAACCCTAAAGACTCCACCAGAAAATTACTAGAACTAATCAATGATTATAGTGAAGTTGCAGGATATAAAATCAACACACAGAAATCCCTTGCATTCCTATACACTAATAATGAGAAAACAGAAAGAGAAATTAAGGAAACAATTCCAGTCACCATAGCAATGGAAAGAATAAAATACTTAGGAATATATCTACCTAAAGAAACTAAAGACCTATATATAGAAAACTATAAAACACTGGTGAAAGAAATCAAAGAGGACACTAATAGATGGAGAAATATACCATGTTCATGGATTGGAAGAATCAGTATAGTGAAAATGAGTATACTACCCAAAGCAATTTATAGATTCAATGCAATCCCTATCAAGCGACCAACGGTATTCTTCACAGAGCTAGAACAAATAATTTCACAATTTGTATGGAAATACAAAAAACCTCGAATAGCCAAAGCTATCTTGAGAAAGAAGAATGGAACTGGAGGAGTCCATAGGGTCTTAAACAGTCAGACGCAACTGAAGCAACTTAGCACGCACACACATTCCCAGAAAATATGGAACAAAAGACACAGGGTGTCACTCTGCAATGCGCAGTGAACTTGGCTGAGCAACCAGGGGAGACTAGGAGAGAAAACCTGTGCCTGCTTTGGGGCACCTTCATAACTTGGTCTGTTCAATTCCTCTCATTATTGTCAGTTATTACCAGTCACTCAGGTCAGCCAGGGATGTTCACACTGTTTTCTATCATAAGGCTTTTCTTCAGATAAAATCAAATGCAAATTAATGTGAAAATGATCTAGTTGAAGAGGAGGCAAGGGTTCTGAGCCCCACCTGGGCCTCTCCCTCCTGCTTTCCATCCCCAACCAAATGGTTTCCCACAGAACCCCCAAGTCAGCACAATGAACATTGAAAGTCATTGTAATAGACCATGAAATTAATTCTCAGCAACAGCATTGTCCTCCAGCCTCACGACACTTTGTTTAACCCAGCTTCCTTATTGTATAAACTCCCTGAGGCCAGACTCTGTCTGCTTGTTCACCCCCAACCCCAGCACCTAGCAGTGATTACTTTTTGCATGAATGAATAAGGAAGAGATGGGAGTTGTCTAGTAGAAAGAGCATGGATATGAATGAGAACTCAGCTCCCAGGCTTCCTTTGCCCATGAGCAGATGTATTATCAAGGCAGGTAACCTTTCTCCACCTCGGTTCCTTCACCCATGAAATGAAGGTCCCAGTGATCCTTAGGGTTCCTTCTGTCTCTAACACCCCATGACTGTGAATCTAAATCATTAGTTTATGCCACCTTCATGTTACTAAAAAAATACTTTGGGGAGATCTAAAGAATTTTAAATGTAAGTCAAAATTTAACTAAAATTCAACATTTTATTCTCCCTACAAATAAAGTATGATATTTTCTTTCTTACTAAAAGCATTTTCATAGACATACGACCCTGAAATGCAAGTATGAAATTCTATTTAATAGAAATTTGCTAACTGAATTAAATAGCAAAGTTAGTGAATGAGGAAAGGGAGAGACCTAAACACAGCAAAAAGTCACTGAGATTTATTTTTTATTCCTAGTGCCTTTCTTAGGCCAAACCTGTATTTTAACATTAGAACATCATTCTGTGTACCACATTTCATGTGGGGAGGTTAAAATTCCACATTTTAGTATTTAGGTCTATGCCTTTGTCTTTCGTGCCTCAAGCAGGATGCCTCTCCCATGAGTTAAGTTGGAGAGTTTGAGGACCAAGGTGAGGAAGACAAATGCAGCCACCCCACAGAGGCCTGGGGAAAACACCTGCCACAGACCGCCTGGACCACAGACCACCAGTGACCTCTGCCAACCTTGCCTTTTCTTCCAGGTGGAAAGGGGAAAATGTGGCCACCACTGAAGTCGCTGACACAGTAGGACTGGTTGATTTTGTCGAAGAAGTGAACGTTTATGGTGTGTCTGTGCCAGGTATGCACAATGTATTATAAATCAAAGCTAAAATTTCTGCACTAACTGAACATAATTTTAACCCCAGGGCAAAGTTTGTCATCCTTTTTTCCTGCCAGCTGGAAAAGCAAACAACTCTTTCCCAGCTCCTGGGAGTAAGGGGCTCATGTCTGGTTTATGTGCATTCTAAACCAGCCACGTGAGTCCCTCTGAACCTGGCCTTCCTCTGTGGTTCAGCTCTCCAGCTGTTCTGAGGCTCTCCAGCAAGACAAATCTCCCAGAGATGCAGGGTCCATGCAGCGTTTGGCATGCCTCGAGAAAAGATGTGTCACCCTTAAGAGCTTAGAAATGGTATCTTGGTCTCTGAACTGGAAGGCACAAATAACAGGCAAGTGCAGTGGGCTGCCGTCTATGGGGTCACACAGAGTCGGACACGACTGAAGTGACTTAGCAGCAGCAGCAGTTGCTATAGGAAAAAAGCCAAGAAGGGGCTGAGTTTTCCCAGACTTTTACAGCAAGTTCCTGATCCCCGCTTGCCCCACTGAGTTTGAGAAGCTTCACACAAAGTGCTGTCACCAAGCCTCTGTCTGCTGATCAGCCTCTGCTAAGAGAGAGGGGAGTGTGGAGTCTGATTTGGGGTCCTGACTCCAACACCTGCTGGCTGTTTGACTTCAGGCAAGCCACTAAATTAGGGAGAATACCAACCCTGCAGTTAAGATTGTCAAGAGAACTAATTCAGTTTAATTACATAAATACTAAATATATGTTTATCAGATATGTACATGAGGGTTGTCCTGAAATCATTACAATTATAGATGTCAAGAGGATTAAAACCTCCAAATCACTATCTAAATATAAGGTACTAGGGGTAATGGTGTTTCCTAGAACTCAGTACTTGGGATTCTCATCTATATTCAGAATGGAAATCCCAAAGTCCCTTTTTCTTGAGTTATGATGGTTTCACATGACATCGTGCTGTCCTTTTATTAAAGACTATTTGAGGCTTTCTCTTGCCTGTTCCTCTCCAACTCTGTGACAGTGATATGATAGGAAGTGTAGCCACATCTTGGGTCAGAGTCTGACCCGAGTCCAACTTCTCATGTTGGACTTCAGGCTGAATTAACACAAGGGCCCATATCCTGGTTGTCAGCCATTGCACCGTGTTCTCACAGATCCCACCCAAAATGTTGCATGCACTTCTAAATGCTGGATTTTTTTTAAGTAACAATACAAAAGAATGAGTATGATAAGGTAAGAGAATATGGGAAATGGAAAGAAAGGCCTAATCCATGTTCTTCAAAGTGGTGTCACCTATAAATTGGCACTTGCCATTGGCACTTGCCATCTGCCTCTACAAGGATCAAATTATGAGCTGCTACAGCTGGAGTTCAGGGTAGAGATCAGGAATTAGGCAATCTGTGCTTTGGGAAAAGCTAGTAGAGCAGGTCTTCAGATAGATATTTTCAGAAGATTTTATGAACCTAATTCTTGCATCTCCTTTATCTATTGTAGAAAAGCACTAAATTCTTCATGGTGACATCTGCTCCTCATGACTAGCGGTAACCTGCAAAAAAAAATATGTGCTTGATTGCATGTACTCCCTATTCACTAAAATCTCGTATATACTGACCTTCCCCACTACCTCTTTGGAGCAGTTTCTCACAGCCATCTGAAATGCTATCTTCCAGGCTATAGCCCTCATTTTGCCCTCAACTTAACTCACAACTAATCCATCTGCAATGCAGGAGATCTGGGTTCAATCCCTGAGTTCAATTCTTGGAGAAGGAAATGGCAACCCACTCCAGTGTTCTTGCTTGAAGAATTCCATGGACAGAGGAGCCTGGAAGGCTACAGTCCATGGGATTTCAAAAGTCAGACATGACTGAGCAACTAAACCACCACTTAAACTGTGCTTTTTTTTTTTTTTGGCTGACAGTAGGGTCCCTGGACCAGCAACAGCATCATTGCCTGGAAGCTTGTTAAAAATGTGCTATTTCTCATATTAAAATGCCCACCCCAGACCTACTGAATCAGAATCTCTGGGCTAGGGCCCCAGGAAGCTGTGTTTTAACAAGCCCTCCAGTGATTCTTAAAAACAATCAAGTCTGGTTTGAGGTGATGAATATTTTCTAGAACTAGAGACTGGTAAGAATTGCACAACATTGTAAATGCCATTGAACCGTATACTTTAAAATGGTTAAAATGATGATTCATTATTTTACCACAATTTTTAAAAAACACTAAAGTCTGAGAAGCATGGAGGCCTAGTGGTTCTGAAAATCTAGCCAGTCTTCAGAATCATCTGGGAAACTTTCTAAAGCCAGGATCTAACGAATCAGAACCTCTGGGGTTTGGGACTCAGTCTTTTGTGTCTTTTTTTAAATTTTATTCCCAAGTGGGTCTAACAATCAGTAATGTTTCAGAGTCACTGATACAGAACAAAGAAAAGGAGGTTAATGGGTTTCAAATGATTAGGAGACATCAGATAGAACAAGGAGCAGGTGTATTCATATTGCTCTGGAGAACAGAATGAAAATGGATGGATTGAAATGACCAGGGAGCAAATTTTAGCCTGAGAACTCTTCTGTAACCTGAGGGACCAGCAACAAAATGCACTCTCCTGAGACAGACAGTGTCCCACCAATGTGTGAAGAGGCTGGTTGTCCACCAGGAATCCTATGAGAATTCTCACAGCAGTGAAAGATCAGGTACAAATCCCAACATCTCTCCTGTTTTCAGATTCTGTGAGTCTCAGTTCAGTTCAGTTGCTCAGTTGTGTCCGACTTTGCGACCCCATGAAACTCAGCACGCCAGGCTTCTGTGTCCATCACCAACTCCCGGAATTCACCCAAACTCACGTCCATTGAGTCGGTGATGCCGTCCAACCATCTCATCCTCTGTTGTCCCCTTCTCCTCTCACCCTCAATCTTTCCCAATACCAGGGTCTTTTCAAATAAGTCAGCTCTTCACATCAGGTGGCCAAAATACTGGAGTTTCAGCTTTAACATCAGTCCTTCCAATGAATACCCAGGGCCAGTTTCCCTTAGGATGGACTGGTTGGATCTCCTTGCAGTCCAAGGGACTCTCAAGAGTCTTCTCCAACACCACGGTTCAAAAGCATCAATTTTTCTGCGCTCAGCCCTCTCTATAGTCCACACATCCACACATGACCACTGGAAAAACCATAGCCTTGACTAGGTGGACCTTTGTTGGCAAAGTAATGTCTCTGCTTTTTAATATGCTGTCTAAGTTGGTCATAACTTTCCTTCCAAGGAGTATCTTTTAATTTCATGGCTTCAGTCACCATCTGCAGTGATTTTGGAGCCCAGAAAAATAAAGTCAGCCACTGTTTCCTCATCTATTTGCCATGAAGTGATGGGACCAGATGCCATGATCTTAGTTTTCTGAATGTTGAGCTTTAAGCCAACTTTTTCACTCTCCTCTTTCACTTTCATCAAGAGACTTTTTAGTTCCTCTTTACTTTCTGCCATAAGGGTGGTGTCATCTGCATATCTGAGGTTATTGATATTTCTCCCAGCAATCTTGATTCCAGCTTGTGCTTCATCCCAGCAGCCTTGAAATGTGGCAGTTCATCTAGAGAAAGACATCAGTCTGCTGGGGTGATTCTCAGTTCCAAAGGACTTAACAAGGCTTTCACAGATCTCAGCTTTGAACCAGGAGAGAACTTCCAAGTTTGGGTCTAAAATAGAGATGACACCAGAACTGCCAAACTCCTTTCTAAAACTTTATATTATCAACAGAACTTTCTGCAATGTTCTGAAAATGTTCTATATCTGCACTCTCAGTATGGTAGCCAATTGCTACCGTATGGCTGTTGAGCACTTGAAATGTGGCTGGTGAAACTGAGGAACTGAATTTTTCATTTTATTTAATTAATTTTAATAGCTACATGTGACCAGGGGTGACCATGTTGGTAGTACAGCTCTAGAGAACCCCTGGCTAAAATTGTTGCAGACAGGAGCCTTCCCCCTGGAGCTGAACTAGCCCCAGCTAATCTGGGAATCAGAACAGAGACCTGAGATCCATCAGCATCATTCGCTTCTCAGAAGCAAGGTGCCAGCTGACACTGAAGATTTCTGTTGCATCAGCCTCTGCCTTCATTCTAAAAGGAGCTCACTGGAGACATTCAAGATTCCTGAGACTAGTGCCTTTGACACAGCTACCGGGGGCCCCTGAAGAAAGAGGGTCTGGTGCCCTGCCTCCCTCCTTCAGACAAGAGGCAAAGCAAATGTGGATGCATTTCCTTTCTTGTAATCTTTCCTCTTGTTTTCTTTAGAGTAATAGGTAAACATGCAATCACCATGGGAGAGATTTCGAAAGCTGGGGCCCAAGTGACGAAGGGTGGCTCAATCTCCTTCTCTGGTTACAGTTAAGTAGTTCAGAAAAATGGACCCAGACTCCCACTGGGTCTCCTGGATCAGGTAGAAGATGTATTTATAAGTGATTACCACTGTCCTCACAAGAAAACAATGGTAATTGTTCTGAATGCCTCTCCACTTACAGCCCTACCTTATAGGATCTGTTTTCTCTGTGGAGAGTTAAACCTCTCCAGACTAGATGGCATCAAGGTGGAGGGTAGGGGTGTCACAGCTCACCCTCGATCTGCCTTCACCTTCCTGTCTGTCAGCCTCTCTGAAATGCAGAGGCAAAGCTGTTAGGAACCATAATTAAATAACTAAGTCTCAGAGGTGACATTTGTACCTGGAAGCACAGTAGATCTGACTTGCTACCTAAAGAACAATATGAGCCCAGTTATCCCTGACAGGGGAGCAAGGGTTTTTCATCAGAATTCAAAAAATTTCCTTTAGCCAGTAGTTCAACTGGTTGTCCATATGGTAGTTTACATTTAGGCTGTCAAACCGCAACATGAATCAGCCATAGGTATACATATATCCCCTCCCTTTTGAGCCTCCCTCCCCTCTCCCTCCCCATCCCACTCCTCTAGGTTGATACAGAGCCCCTGTTTGAGTTTCCTGAGCCATACAGCAAATTCCCATTGGCTATCTATTTTACACACGGTAATGTAAGTTTCCATGTTACTCTCTCCATACATCTCACCTTCTCCTCCCCCTCCCCATGTCCATAAGTCTATTCTATATGTCTGGTTCTCGACTTCTGCCCTGTAAATAAATTCTTCAGTACTTTTTTTCTAGATTCCATATATATGTGTTAGAATACGATATTTACCTTTCTCTTTCTGTCTTACTTCACTCTGTATTATAGGCTCTAGGTTCATCCATTGAACAAGTCTTTTAATGTCACTAAGCCTCAATTTCTTCACCTGTAAAATGGAGATAACATTTGTACCCCTTCATACGGTTGTCATGAGGTTAAATGAGATAGTACATAAAACACATTTCATGGACTTCCCTGGTGGTGCAGTGGGTAAGAATCTGCCTGCCAAAGCAGGGAACATGGATTCAATCCCTGGGCCAGGAAGATTCCACAGGCTGTGGAGTAGCTAAGCCCATGGGCCACAACAACTGAGCCCTCGCACCACAACTACTGAAGCCCGCATGCCTAAAGCCTGTGCTCCACAGGAAGAGAAGCCACTGCAGTGAGAAGCCTGTGCGCCGCAACTAGAGAAAGCCCACATGCAGCAACAAAAACCCAACACAGCCAAAAATACTAAATAAATATAGCAGTGTGTACATGTCAAAAAATAGATACGAAAACACACTTCGCAAAGGGCCTGGCATGTAATAAAGATTCAACGTATAGCTTGTTTTACCATTAATTCACTTCAGAATTTAACTTTAAAAGATATTTTGAAATACAAATTCCAGCTACCCAAAAGAAACCCATGCCATAATGTTGTCTCAGTTCACTATCCTCTGACCTAGCAAAGCATCATAAAATAAACTATCTACAACACACCTAATTTTTATTCACTTTAACTCTAGGTCATGAGGGTCGAATTGGCATGGCCTCGATCAAGATGAAGGCAGACCATGAATTTGATGGACGGAAGCTCTTTAAGCACGTGGTCGATTACCTGCCTAGTTACGCAAGGCCCCGCTTTCTAAGAATACAGGTGAGACCCCGTTGTTATCAAGTTCAGTTATCCTTTCTCTTGGAGACCCCTGCCTCTTAGGAAACAACTCTTCTCTACCATGGCAACATTGCCAGCCAAATTTTCACTACCCTTTTCAGGGAGCTCAATGAGGAAGCAGAAATACCAGAAGATAAAACTAGCTGAAACCAAATCCTAATCCCTTTCTCCTTAAAACGACAGACAATTCATTCAGCAAGAATATTAGCAAATAACTCACAATGTCTGTCTGATGCGGTATAACAGACACATAAAATAGAAATGCTCTGACCTTCTTATTATTCCAGTTTTAAAGAATGGTTAAAAAAAAAAACAACTCACTGAAGTCCAACACCTGTCTATGGCCTGAAATTTAATTGGGCAACATTAGCCAGTCAGAACTCCAAAGCTGATAAAAAACTGATAGAGGGACTGTTTTCTTTCTCAAACATTAACCCCTTAGTTTAACTCACTTTTGGACCTTGAGCACTGTGATTCTGTAGCTGAGGATTTAAGAAAAGCAGTGTTAGATTACCAGATACTGCTGCTGCTGCTGCTAAGTCGCTTCAGTCGTGTCTGACTCTGTGCTTATACAATTATCTCTGTTGATATTCATAAAGCCCTGACATTTGCCTTACAATGAGACGTTGAAAGACATCAAAGTTGAAATATCCTCAAATCCCCCTATTTATTGAAGCAGAAACAAGAAACATGTGAAAAAGCAGATTTGTCTGTGTGTAGATGATTGCTTTCCCCACCTCACCATTAATCAGAATTTTCCAGCAATACCTGAAGCTTGCCTAGCAAGAGATGCTTTGCTTCATATTCCACTGTCACAGCCCTTCCTCCCCACAAGTGATCTTTAAGCTCTAAGGGAAGGAAAAATACCTCCACAGAGGGCCCCCTAGTGGAGGTTCTGAAGACAGGCTATACTGGTATCACACAGAAACCACCTCACAGCTCTCAAATGATTGATGTTTTTCAGGACAGCATTGAAATCACTGGAACTTTTAAACACCGAAAAGTGACCCTCGTAGAAGAGGGCTTTAACCCTGCAGTTATCAAAGATGCCTTGTATTTCTTGGATGACAAAGCAGAAATGTATGTGCCTATGACTGAGGACATTTATAATGCCATTAGTGATAAAATTCTGAAACTCTGAATATTACCAGCAGGAAAACTCAATGTATGTCCAAAAAGAAACTAAATGGATCTAGTACAGCCAACTGTTGATATAATCCAACTTTAATTTGATTGAAGATTATAAGGTGCATTTTTTTATGTATAGCATAAGGGGAGACTTTTTAAAATTACACCTGAACCTTTGTAAGTGAGAAGATCTAGATATAATTATTTTTCAATTTGCACCTACTGTTTGTATTGCAAACTAAGCTTGTTAGAGGGAGGATGTTATTTTTTTTAATATGCAATAAAATAGATGAACACCAAGATAAGAAATGGCACTTTTTCCTGACTTGATTCTAAATGCAGACCCTTCAACAAGTGATGCTGGGAAGACTGGTCAATTGCATGTAAAAGAATGAAATTAGAGCACCTTCTAACACTATACACAAAAATAAACTCAGAATGGATTAAAAACCTAATTGTAAGATCAGAAACTATAAAACTCTTGAGGAAAACACAGGCAGAACACTAACATAAATCACAGCAAAATCCTCTATGACCCACCTCCTAGAGTAATGGAAATAAAAACAAAAATTAAACAAATGGGATCTAATCAACCTTAAAAGCTTTTGAACTGCATCAGTTCAGTTTAGTCGCTCAGTTGTGTCTGACTCTTTGCGACCCCATGAATTGCAGCACGCCAGGCCTCCCTGTCCATCACCAACTCCCAGAGTTCGCTCAAACACATGTCCATCGAGTTGGTGATGCCATCCAGCCATCTCATCCTCTGTCATCCCTTTTTCCCCCTGCCCCCAATCCCTCCCAGCATCAGAGTCTTTTCCAATGAGTCAACTCTTCGCATGAGGCGGCCAAAGTACTGGAGTTTCAGCTTTAGCATCATTCATTCCAAAGAACACCCAGGACTGATCTCCTTTAGAATGGACTGGTTGGATCTCCTTGCAGTCCAAGGGACTCTCAAGAGTCTTCTCCAACACTACAGTTCAAAAGCATCAATTCTTTGGCACTCAGCTTTCTTCACAGTCCAACTCTCACATCCATACATGACTACTGGAAAAAACATAGCCTTGACTAGACGGATCTTTGTTGGCAAAGTAACATCTCTGCTTTTGAATATGCTATCTAGGTTGGTCATAACTTTCCTTCCAAGGAGTAAGCATCTTTTAATTTCATGGCTGCAATCACTATCTGCCGTGATTTTGGAGCCCCCAAAAATAAAGTCTGACACTGTTTCCACTGTTTCCCCATCTATTTCCCATGAACTGATGGGACCAGATGCCATAGGAAACTATAAACAAAGTGAAAAGACAACCCTCAAAATGAGAGAAAATAATAGCAAATGAAACAACTGACAAAGGATTAATTTCCAAAATATACAAGCAGCTCATGCAGCTCAATACCAGAAAAACAAACAATCCAATCAAAACGTGGGCAGAAGACCTAAACAGACATTTCTCCAAAGGAGACATACAGATGGCTTATTGACGCATGAAAAGATGCTCAGCATCACTCATTCTTAGAGAAATGCAAATCAAAACTACAATGAGGTATCATCTCACACTGGTCAGAAGGGCCATCATCAAAAAGTCTACAAACAACAAATGCTGGAGAGAATGTGGAGAAAAGGGAACCCTCTTGCACTGATAAATTGATATAAATTGATATAGCTGCTATGGAGAACAATATGGAGATTCCTTTAAAAAAGGAATCCATACGGCCCAGCAATCCCACTACTGGGCATACACCCTGAGGAAAGCATAATTGAAAAAGACACATGTACCCCAGTGTTCACTGCAGCACTGTTTACAGTAGCTAGGACATGGAAGCAACCTGGATGTCCATCAACAGATGCATCAATAAGAAGTTGTGGCACATATACAAAATGGAATATTTCTCAGCTATAAATAATATATTTGAGTCAATTCTAATGAGATGGATGACTCAGGGCCTGTTATACAGAGTGAAGTAAGTCAGAATGAGAAAGACAAATATCCTATATTAACATGTATATATGGAATCGAGAAAGATGGTATACTGACGATCCTAATTGAAGGGCAGCAGAAGAGACAAAGACATAAAGAACAGAGTTCTGGATGTAATGTGGGAAGGAGAGGATGGGACGATTTGAGAAAATAGCACTGAAACATATACATTACCATAAGGAAAAGAGATATCAGGGGCAGTTTGCTATACGATGCAGGGAAGCCAAAGTTGGTGCTCTGTGACAACCTAGAGGGGTGGGATGGGGTAGGAGATGGGAAGGGGTTCAAGAGAGAGGGGACATATGGATACCTATGGCTGTTTAATGTTGATATGGCGGAAACCATCACAATATTGTAAAGTCATTAGCCTCTAACAAAAAAAAAATCTTTAAAATAAAGAAATAATACAAGACTGAAAAATAAATGCAAACCCTGAACCTGACAGCCTAACTGGTCATTTTTCACAGGTCTCCCACTTATAATGCTAATGGTACTTTAAGTAAAGAAGGATAAGGAGGTGGGAGGTGAGGGGGTAGGTCCCCAGTGAGCAACTCAGTGGAAGTCCAGATCTACTGTAAGGCCAACCCTATTCCCCAAGAGCATCCTGGTCACTATCTACAGCATTATTCCCCAAGTGATAAAGCCACCTATAGTCTCAGAAGAGGCTTCAGTCTAGAGTATCAGAGTTCTATACATAAAAAGGTGTTCAGCAAACTTTTCAGCTATAGCAAGGGTTGCAAACTCAAGTGTCTTCAGGATTTGTTTTGGTAATGTGGATAAGGAGAGAGGTCACAAATGAACATGGAAAGCTTGGGGACAGCCACGGCACAGTTCCGGTCAGCTGATTGTTGTGGTGGGGCTGTGCAGCCCAGGTACTTGGGGATGGCCTAAGGGGAGCTACGTACACCACTGCACCTATGTGAGTTTGCCAATAATGTAGAACCATGGTGGCTTGTGGTCAGCATCTGGGAATTTTTGCAAAATACTAGGGATCTCTGCCTTTGCTTTATTGATCCTCCTTGTGAAAATTTTAACCCAGGTGATAGGAGATAGCCAAGCTTTTGACAATGTAACATTGTGCAATTTTGTTATTTGGAATCTTGTTAAAGTGACTCATGTTGTGCTGTGATTATGTTAAAGCAATCCTGTCATTCCACATCACATGGGACCTATTTTCATGTGAGAGGTCAGCACTTACATCACGGCCATTAGAGTTCCAGGAGCCAAAACCTGCTGGGGCCTGACCACCTTTGACCCACATCTTAGACTTCCCAAGAAACCCAGATGGCCTCCTCAGTCTCTCACTTCCCCAAACCTCTGAGATTCAAGTCAGGAACCACAGCTCTGCTGGGATGAACAGAGGCACCACCTACAATATCCTCAATACCACTTTTCACTTTCATGCATTGGAGAAGGAAATGGCAACCCACTCCAGTGTTCTTGCCTGGAGAATCCCAGGGACGGCGGAGCCTGGTGGGCTGCTGTCTATGGGGTCGCACAGAGTCGGACACGACTGAAGTGACTTAGCAGCAGCAGTAGCAAACAAAATTAAGCAACCCATCCTGTGACAAGTAATCAATTTTAAAGACTGATTTTTCTCTTTTAAAAGAGTCAAAAATTGTGTACATAGAATTGTCTGTATAAGTCACCTTCTTGATTTGAAAGCACAAATGGATTTTTTTTTAATACACTGATACCCATGTACATGGTTCCTTGGTGGCTCAGTGGTAAAAGAATCAGCCTGCCAATGCAGGAGATATGGGTTCAATCTCTGGGTCGGGAAGATCCCCTGGAGGAGGAAATGGCAACCAAGTTCAATATTCTTGCCTGGAAAATCCCATGGACAGAGGCACCTGGTAGGCTATAGTCCATGGGGTTGCAAAGAGTCGGATTGAGAGACTAAAGAATAACAACCACCACCACCCTGTAAATCATTCAACAGGTCTCTGATTTCAAGTGCATTGGTTGGAGACATATAATGAGTGCATAGATAGGCTGCTACAGGCACCAAAATAATTTGGGGGTAAAACTAGTGAATGTCAGCATCTGAAATGAAAGCTAAGAAGAATCAGTATAAAAACACAGTGACCCTCCCTAAGAGATGATCTGTTACACATGTTATTCATTTGTACACCAGCTCCACAAGCATTTAGTGGGTCCCTGCTAAGGACCAACAGATAAGCTCAGCACAGTGTGATGGAGTTTTCCAAGCTGCTGTTTAGGAAGTCAGGTCAGACCTTCAAGGGAAGCTGACTGGAAAGACCCCTAGAAGGAAGGCCAGAGTCTTCTCCAAGTGTTTTAACTTTTTGAAAATAATTATTTTGTCATTACAGTTGGTGGGGCTGCATGAAGACTGTAAAGAGACAGCTAAGAGGAAAGATGTCAGTCAGGATCACTGCAGCCCTGTGCAGGGGGAAGCTGGATGCCTGGCCAACCCAGGTTTTCTAGTCGGCATGGGAACTGTCTCCCCAGGCGCACAGAGTACCATGTTGTCATGTGGATATACAGCTGATGGTGCATTCCACTATGATGGTCAATTTCCTTTTGTACAGATGTCATACATCTATGAAGCTGTAAGCTCCATGAGAGTAGAGAGTTCATCTATTTTGCTCATCATTATGTATCTAGTGCCTCATACACGGGAGGCAATAATTATTTGTGTTTTTTTTAATCAGGCAACCCTGATAAATATCTGGTTCCACATGCAAGCTTATATATGTATGTATATGTATATATATATATATATATATATGTATGTATATGTATATATATATGTATGTGGGGGGTGGTGTGGGGAGGTGTGTTGGAGGCAGAGAGGATGAGCTAAATAGATTATCTGAGTCTTCCAGTTCAGGTACAGCAGTGAGTCTCAAACTTGAACACTGAGAATCACCTTCACCAAAAAGTTTTGGTAGCACACAGACTGGGACTTCCCTGGTGGTCCAGTAATTAATAATCTGCCTTGCAATGCAAGAAACACCACTTTGATCCCTGGTCTGGAAAGATCCCACATGCTGCGGGGCAAGTAAGCCTGTGTGCCACAACTACTGAGCCTGTGCTCTGGAGCCCGCAAGCCGCAGCTACTTTTAGCCCACATGCAGCAACTGCTGATGTCCGCACGCCTAGAGCCCATGCTCTGCAACAGAAGAAGCCACTGCAATGAGAAGCCGATGCACCGCAACTAGAGAGTATCCCCACTCTCTTTCTAGAGAAAGCCTGCATAGCAAGGAAGACCCAGCCCTGCTAATAGCAAATATATAAACATATATTTTTAAAAAGACACAGACTGCTGAGACCCATTGTCCAGAGTTGAAACTGGAATTGGAATTTGCAGTTCTAACAAATTCCCAAGTGATGTAATGCTGTTGATCAGGGGCTGCATTTTGAGAACCACTGACATAGAGAAAAAACATCCTGAGTTACACATCATGTGTGCTTAGTATAATTCAGTTCTTCAGGTGTGGATTATCTTTCATTAACCGAAGCTCAGATCTTAGGTTTGGAGTGACTCAAAGTACAGGCGTCAGGGAAAGTCCAGCATAAAGCAGCACTCTATCATCTTTAGCCTTCAACTGTTCTTGAAAATTCATGTTAACACTGTCTATTTACTAGATACACACATATGTATTATTTGCTACAGCAAAACTAAAAGCAATCCTAGAGAGTGTCTAGTCAAACCTCTTTAATAAAACAAACAAAAACAATGAAAGCCTGGGGAGGTGATGTACAGGCAGCTCATTAGCATCATTAAGCTCCCAGCCAGCACCTGCAGAAGAGACCACCTTTTTATAGACCAGAGCATGTTTTCAGATCAGCAGCATCAGTATCGCTGGGAATTTGTCAGACATGCAAATTATCAGGCCCCTCAGACCTACTGAATCAGAACCACTGGGGAGGGGCCCAGCCATCTATGTTTTAACAAGCCCTGCTGGTGACTCTGTGGCAGGCTCAATCTGAGAACCCCTGGCTTGGAGCAGGGCTTCTCAAGCTTCAAGTTGCATAAGAAGTACATGGGGATGCCAGTGCTTCTGGTGCACATGCCCCTCTTGGAACAGCAAGCGACTCTAGAACACTGCTGCTTTTTAGAATCACTGGAGAACTGTTAAAAAACCCAAAGCCTTGGGCCCATCTGATACCAGTTAGATCAAGATTTCTGGGAGTGAGCACCAGGTATCAGTACTTTTTTTTTTTTTTTTAAGACTCCCAGGTAATTCCAGTATGGGCAAAGTTCAGGGACCACCAGTTGAGAACAAGGGTAATATGCAAGTATAAACTCTTGACAAAGATTCTCACCCTGACCAAAACTCTACCTAGGCTCCTCCAAGGCCTCTTCTCAACTGGGCCACAACCTTGGCTTTTAAAGACTTGAACAAAATAGTAGCAGAGTTTCTAAGAGTTCAAGGCCACACCCCTTGGATAATCCTACATCCCCTTAAAGTGGCTGCCTGAGAAAACCCAAGGCTGCCAAAGTATTTACCACTTATTCCAGCCAACACTTGAAGATAGGGTCCCTGTCTCCCAAGGGGACAGGAAGGGTAGGGGCCTCACTTCGATAAACACCAGTTAGCAAACCCAGGTGGGCTTTCCATGGACCAAACCCCTCTCCTGCTTTTGGTAATTTTTCACTTCCCTAACCCTACTGAGCCCCTGCAGGCGTCCTCCCTGTTCCCACATTCTCCCTCTAAAGTGCCCAGTGACCTCTGTACAAATATAGTTAAGCCTAGTTCACACTGGACTCATTTTTCTATAGCAAATAGTTATTACTGATTGAAAATCTGTTCTTAGCAGGATTTCCCTGATGGTCCAGTGGTTAAAAATCCACCTTCCAAAGCAGATGATCCGGGTTCCATCCCTGGTCAGCGAACTAGATCCCATCCACATGCCACAGGGCAATTAAGTCTGCACATGGCAAGTAGAGAGAAGCTCTTGCACACAACAAAGACCCAGCAAAAAAAAAAAAAAAAAAGAAGAAAAAATAATGTATCCTTACCATTTTAACTAGCAGCCACTTTATCTTTAACAGTGTTAATATGACCAATTTCAGAACTACTTCCTATAAAAGTACCATCTAAAATAGAAAGAACTCACCATGGGTAAGCTGCTTGGGAACAAAACTTTTATTTGACTACAGGGTCCAGAAAAAAATGAAAATGCACAAGTTCCAAACCTAGAGAGGGAACATTTATCTGTAATGAAGAATTAGAGAGGTCTGATGAATAGTGAGATTCTGATCAAGGACAACCTTGAACAGTATGGTCTGGTGGGAATAGCATGAAGATAAGGAGTCCTGGGTTTGCCCATTTATAAGTTGTGTGACCTAGCATCTCTATTTCCTCATTTATAAACTATAAGTCACAGTGTCTGGCTCAAACTGTCTATGTTTTTCCTACCTAGGGCTTCTCCAAACTTTTTCTCACATTAAATTCAGATCTTTAGCATACTAAAAATCTGTAAGTACATTCATTTAGGCTCCAGAACATGCCCTGGTTAATAAATCATTATTTTAGTGGTCAGAAAAAGAAACCATAAACAAAAAAAAGACAACCTACAGACTAGGAGAAAATCTTTGCAAATAATGTGACTGACAAGAGCTCAATTTCCAAAATATACAAACAGCTGATACAAGTCAATACCAAAAAACAAACAACCCAGCCTAAATAGACATTTCTCCAAAGAAGATATACAGCCAGCCAATAGGCACATGAAAAGATGCTCAACATCGCTAATTATTAGAGAAATGCAAATCAAAACTACAGTAAGCTACCACCCACACTGGTCAAAATGGCTGGAGAGGGTATGGAGAAAAAGGAACACTCCCACACTGTTGTTCAGTTCAGTTCAGTTCAGTCGCTCAGTCGTGTCCGACTCTCTGCAACCCCATGAATCGCAGCACACCAGGCCTCCCTGTCCATCACCAACTCCCGGAGTTGACTCAGACTCACGTCCATCGAGTCAGTGATGCCATCCAGCCATCTCATCCTCTGTC
>NW_011494690.1:2787050-2787947 GCF_000754665.1 Bison bison bison | reverse complement strand
TTTCCACTGTTTCCCCATCTATTTCCCATGAAGTGATGGGACTGGATGCCATGATCTTCGTTTTCTGAATGTTGAGCTTTAAGCCAACTTTTTCACTCTCCTCTTTCACTTTCATCAAGAGGCTTTTTAGTTCCTCTTCACTTTCTGCCATAAGGGTGGTGTCATCTGCATATCTGAGATTATTGATATTTCTTCCGGCAATCTTGATTCCTGCTTGTGCTTCTTTCAGCCTTTTCTCATGATGTACTCTGCATAGAAGTTAAATAAGCAGGGTGACAATATACAGCCTTGACATACTCCTTTTCCTATTTGGAACCAGTCTGTTGTTCCATGTCCAGTTCTAACTGTTGCTTCCTGACCTGCATACAGGTTTCTCAAGAGGCAGGTCAGGTGGTCTGGTATTCCCATCTCTTTAAGAATTTTCCACAGTTTATTGTGATCCACACAGTCAAAGGCTTTGGTGTAGTCAATAAAGCAGAAATAGATGTTTTTCTGGAACTCTCTTGCTTTTTCCATGATCCAGTGGATGTTGGCAATTTGGTCTCTGGTTCCTCTGCCTTTTCTAAAACCAGCTTGAACATCAGGAAGTTCACAGTTCACATATTGCTGAAGCCTGGCTTGGAGAATTTTGAGCATTACTTTACTAGTGTGTGAAATGAGTGCAATTGTGCGGTAGTTTGAGCATTCTTTGGCATTGCCTTTCTTTGGGATTGGAATGAAAACTGACCTTTTCCAGTCCTGTGGCCACTGCTGAGTTTTCCAAATTTGCTGGCATATTGAGTGCAGCACTTTCACAGCATTCCAGGATTTGAAATAGTTCAACTGGAATTCCATCACCTCCACTAGCTTTGTTTGTAGTGATGCTTTCTAAGGCCCATTTGACTTCACATTCCAGGA
>NW_011494690.1:2785177-2786950 GCF_000754665.1 Bison bison bison | reverse complement strand
CCTCTATTTCTTTGCATTGATCACAGAGGAAGGCTTTCTTATCTCTTCTTGCTATTCTTTGGAACTCTGCATTCAGATGCTTATATCTTTCCTTTTCTCCTTTGCTTTTCGCTTCTCTTCTTTTCACAGCTATTTGTAAGGCCTCCCGAGACAGCCATTTTCTTTTTTGCATTTCTTTTCCATGGGGATGGTCTTGATCCCTGTCTCCTGTACAATGTCACGAACCTCATTCCATAGTTCATCAGGCACTCTATCTATCAGATCTAGGCCCTTAAATCTATCTCTCACTTCCACTGTATAATCATAAGGGATTTGATTTAGGTCATACCTGAATGGTCTAGTGGTTTTCCCTACTTTCTTCAATTTAAGTCTGAATTTGGTAATAAGGAGTTCATGATCTGAGCCACAGTCAGCTCCCAGTCTTGTTTTTGTTGACTGTATAGAGCTTCTCCATCTTTGGCTGCAAAGAACATAATCAATCTGATTTCGGTGTTGACCATCTGGTGATGTCCATGTGTAGAGTCTTCTCTTGTGTTGTTGGAAGAGGGTGTTTGCTATGACCAGTGCATTTTCTTGGCAAAACTCTTATTAGTCTTTGCCCTGCTTCATTCCGTATCCCAAGGCCAAATTTGCCTGTTACTCCAGTTGTTTCTTGACTTCCTACTTTTGCATTCCAGTCCCCTATAATGAAAATGACATCTTTTTGGGGTGTTAGTTCTAAAAGGTCTTATAGGTCTTCATAGAACCATTCAACTTCAGCTTCTTCAGCATTACTGGTTGGGGCATAGACTTGGATTACTGTGATACTGAATGGTTTGCCTTGGAAATGAATAGAGATCATTCTGTTGTTTTTGAGATTGAATCCAAGTACTGCATTTCGGACTCTTTTGTTGACCATGATGGCTACTACATTTCTTCTGAGGGATTCTGGCCCGCAATAGTAGATATAATGGTCATCTGAGTTAAATTCACCCATTGCAGTCCATTTCAGTTCGCTGATTCCTAGAATGTTGACATTCACTCTTGCCATCTCTTGTTTGACCACGTCCAATTTGCCTTGATTCATGGACCTGACATTCCAGGTTCCTATGCAATATTGCTCTTTACAGCATCAGACCTTGCTGTTATCACCAGTCACAACCACAGCTGGGTATTGTTTTTGCTTTGGCTCCATCCCTTCATTCTTTCTGGAGTTATTTCTCCACTGATCTCCAGTAGCATATTGGGTATCTACTGACCTGGGGAGTTCCTCTTTCAGTATCCTATCATTTTGCCTTTTCATACTGTTCATGGGGTTCTCAAGGCAAGAATACTGAAGTGGTTTGCCATTCCCTTCTCCAGTGGACCACATTCTGTCAGATCTCTCCACCATGACCCACCCGTCTTGTGTTGCCCCCACGGGCATGGCTTAGTTTCATTGAGTTAGACAAGGCTGTGGTCCTAGTGTGATTAGATTGACTGTTTTCCTGTGAGTATGGTTTCAGTGTGTCTGCCCTCTGATGCCCTCTTGCAACACCTACCGTCTTACTTGGGTTTCTCTTACCTTGGGCATGGGGTATCTCTTCACGGCTGCTCCAGCAAAGTGCAGCCGCTGCTCCTTACCTTGGACGAGGGGTATCTACTCACCACAGCCCTTCCTGACCTTCAACGTGGGATAGCTCCTCTAGGCCCTCCTGCGCTCACGCAGCCACCGCTCCTTGGACTTGGGATTAGTCCTCTTGGCCACTGCCCCTGGCCTCCGGTGTAGGGTAGCTCCTCTCGGCCGCCGCCCCG
>NW_011494690.1:2771043-2785077 GCF_000754665.1 Bison bison bison | reverse complement strand
AGAGGAGTTACCCCACGTCCGAGGTCAGGGGCAGCAGCCGAGAGTGCCAGGCTGCGACAGCGCAGGAACGGCCAAGAAGAGCTACACAAGTCCGAGGTCAGGGGCGGCAGCCGAGAGGAGCTACCCCACGTTCGAGGTCAGGGGCGGCGGCTGGGAGGAGCTACCCCACACCCGAGGCCAGGGGCTGCAGCCTGGAGGATCAACCCCATGTCCAAGTAATGTAAATTGGTGTATGAAAAGCAGTATGGAGGTTCCTCAAAAAACTAGAGTTGCCGTATGACCCAGCAATCCCACTCCCAGGTATATCTTTGGATAAAACTATAATTCAAAAAGATACATACAACCCAATGTTCATAGCAGCACTATTTACAATAGCCAAAAACCAGAAACAGTCTACATGTCCACCAAAAGATGAATGGATAAAGAAGATACAGTGTGTGTGTCTACACACACACACACATATATACACACACAACAGAATACTACTCAGCCACAAAAAAGAATGAAATACTATCATCTGCAGCAACATGGATGCAACTAGACATTGTCATACTAAATGAAGTAAGTCAGAAATAGAAAGACAAATACCATATAATATCACTTATATGTGGAATCTAAAATATGGCACAAATGAATTTATCTACACAACGAAAACAGATTCACAGACAGAGACAACAGACTTGTGGTTGTCAAGAAGGGAGTAGGGGTGGAGGGATGAATTGAGAATCTGGAATTAGCAGATACAAACTATTATATCTAGAATGGATAAAATAGCAAAATCCTTCCCTGTCCTACTGTATAGCACAGAGGACTATATTCAAAACCCTGTAATAAACCATAATGGAAAGAGAAAAACAAGTATTTCAGTGGTTAATTGAGTGACACAGAATAATTTTTTTCAGAGACAAGCACAATTTATTTCTACATTATGTTTCATGAAACTTGAAAGTCTCAGTGTCACAAGCTAAACCACAGAAGCTGCCCGTCAATGCCCCACCCTAGACCCTTTCTCTCTAGCCAGCCTGCTGGAGTCTTCTGGACCATGCTGGCTTAAATTCTCTATTTGAATCCTACCATAGGTCATGAACCTCTATGAGGTTCATGAGAAATCATTGGCTTTTTCCCAAGAAAAATGCACAAACACATAAGCACATAAATTCAGAATCAATTTTAAGAGGTTCGGAGACTCCTTGAAACACATTTATGGAGCCAGGCTGAACCCCCTGGTCTAAACCATTGCCTGCAGAGGGCAGCAGGGCAGCTGTAGCCCACACTGAGAGCTGCATTCAGGAAAGTTGGGGACACTGTAGAACTTGATTAGTTTTTTGAAGGCACTCTTCTTCAGCATCATCACCTCTTCTGGGAACCTAGAAAAGATTCTGACCCGGGAGGAGCTGCCATTCTTCACAGAGCCTTCAGTGGTCAGTTGCTTTTGAGCACTCACAGGCACGCTATTGCAACTGAGGGAACGTACTGCCTTCCTCTTGTTCTGCACAGACAAATAACTGAACAGGAAGGAGGACAGCTTGTGCTCGGTGACGTCTGGAGCCTCTTCAGAGAAGCAGTCATCCAGTGGGTCCAGCAGGGTTTCAAGATGCCGGCTCACAGGACTGGCTCCCACACGCGGAGGCTGCTTGACGATCTTCCTGGAATGGGCTGGGTCATCGCCTGCCCCGTTGACAGAGGGAAAGGACATCTCCTTGGCCAAGGCTCTGGGGCCCCTGGTTTGGAGGATGAGGTTCGCTCCCTGAGGGCTGGGTTGGGAAGTACAATGCTGACTCAGGATGAGAGTGGCAGCATCCTGAATGAGATTCCAGTCTCTCAGGATGTCATCCCTGGTGGTGAACTGGGATGTCACAGTGAAACGGATGATCAACTTGTCCTGGATAGTGGCTGGAATGAGGAAGAGACGGCCAGCTTTAGCTATTTCCTTTAACACGCTTTCTGTGAGGCAGTTAGGACCCTGTTTGAAGGATAAAGACAAGAGCACACCACATTATTCCCAGTAAGCATCCCCAGAAGCCCAGTATTTACATTTCCAAGAGGCTGAAAGTCACCAAATAACACCCTTCACGTGAGACGGAAGATGGCATTACCTTGAGACGAAAAACCACCAGGCCAAGGTGCCTCTTGGCAGGAATTTCAAAGAAAGGGTCATTTCTGACCAGAGATTCAAAATACTTAGCCATTTCCGTGCCCTAGAATTGTGAACATCAAGAGAACTGAGATTATTAACAGGAAGAGAAGACTGTGCATAAAACTTCGCCCTGCTAAACAGGTTTAAAGCTGGCACGCCTGTGAACCATAGAGACCTAAGTGACTTCTGCCTGATTTTCTTCTCCATTTGATTTTGTTCCAAGCTATGAAACCTCCAGTGGCTCTGTATTTCTTGTCACATTAGCTCCACTTTGAGAACTCATGTCTCAAGGCCCTCTTTCAACCACCCCCAGAAAGAGAAGGCTTGCAGGACCCTAGTTTCCCAACCAAGGTTTGAACCCCGGCCCTCAGCAGTGAAAGTACATAGTGCTAACCATGGACCACCAAGGAATTCCCAGAAGCCACCTGCTTTGCCATTAAGGCAATGTGCCCTTATAAACCAGCTTCAGGTGTCTCAGCGTCCAGACTGGCCAAGGGGGCTGGCAAGGGTCCACACGCAGCCCACGTTCTACAATGCCAGCCAGGAGCCTCTTGCAAGTGCAAATGCTCAGAGGAAACAACATCTGTTTCTCCTGCACATGAAGGCACAATGCGGGCTGTGACAGCCCTGCCCCCATATCCTAAGTCTCCATCTTCCCCTAACCTCTCAAACATTTTCACCTCAAATGCCCTTTATCCTCTTTTTTCTGACATTCCACAAAGAATATATTTTTACCTATTATCCTCATGGAGAGGGCTTTAAACCTGTTTAGTGGGTACAGAGTTTCTGCTGGGGATGAAGGGAAAGTTCTGGAAATAGTAATGACAGTTGCACACTTTGTGAGTGTACTTCATACCACTGAATTGTGCACGTAACAATGGTTAGCGGTGTCTCTACTCAATGTTATATGGAAGCCAGGATGAGAGGGGAGTTTAGGGGAGAATGGAAACATGTATACATATGGCTGAGTCCCTCTGCTATTCCCCTGAAACTATTACCATCGTTAATCGGCTCTACCCTAATACAAAATACATTTTTTTTTAAAAAAGAAAGAAAAAAAATTTTTAAGATTAAAGTTTAAGGGTTATGTTATCTATATTTTACCACAATAAAATAATTTTAAAGTTTTGTACCATATTGATCTTTTACTGAAGTTATCATTTTTAATTTCCTATTTTTTTTTCTTAGAATTACTAACTAAATAAGGCTAAAACTTATCCCCCCCCCCTTTTTTTTGCCCTTTCATTTTTAAAAACTTCCCCAGGTAACCAGAAGGATCTTAATAAACTATTTGCTAAGTAATTGCTACTACCTGACTCTCACACTGGCTACTCTATTTCAAGAGAAATCAAAAGGATTTAGCTAAGAATCTTTTTGATTTGCTACATACCTGATCCAGAATCACTTTATCTCTCCAAGGCATGGTCTGTTTAAAATTATCTCCAATCTCTGCCTAAGCACTTTTCATTGTCAAGCCCTAAAACTCTCTCTCAGGGAAGCACTCCACTAAGTGTTTTCTAGCTGTTTTATAATTTTGCAATTTACTTTCTAATTCTGTCATCATTTCCCCCTGTACCTCCTTCCCTCCAAACCCATTTCCATCTTGCCCTACCAATTTTGAGAACTTTCTGTGTAAATTTTTCTTACATCTACATGAGTAAGACATCTCAGGTACAAATCTAGACAGGACGGCAGGTGGAACAGTGAGGGAAGCTCCTGGGAGAAGCGGAACTTAATCTCCTGGCATCATTTGGAGAGGAGAGGGTGGTTCAGGAGGGTGAAACCCAGGTGAAGGTGCAGAGGCGCACTGAGGACGGAGCCGGAATGGGCCGGGAGAAGCCTGAGCTTAGAGGCTGAATACTGGGTCCTTGAAAGCCAGGCCCCAGAGGCTGGGCACAGTGCAGGAAAAGGGGAGCTGATGGGAATCAGGGACTTTGAGCTGGGAAGAGGCAGCATGAGGGAGTGGGCCAGCACCTGCAGGTCACTATCCAGCCCTAAGTTGGAAGCAAAAGCATTTTCCTGACAATTTGTAGCCTCCACCACCTCATCCCCTAGCAACTACATTTCAGTCTTGAGTCTGAAAGTCAATCTAGAGAGAGCAAAAGTGCCTCATGTCCCTCAGCAGGCTGGGTGACAGCCGCTCATTGATAAGCACCCCCAACACCTTGATGTTAATAACAAACGTAAAATTACCAGCCAGTCATCCTTAGTGATTCAACCATTTCATTGGGCTTTGTATTTGTTCAAGAAGGAAAGAATTCCCTAGAGGAAAGGTGGACAGGAGAAGACACACAGAGGAACAAAGGATGACGTTTTTGGATTAAGCCTGCTGCTTTTATTCAACAACCTGGTCTTTCTCGTGGGCACTTATAAAAATGAGAGGAAAACACTGCTGACAAAAATTCTTAGTTAAGTTCCACCCCTTCCAGGAAGAATATGACACAGCCTTAGCCATTTTGTCTAGTGCTGCTTGACAAAAATCTTAGACATAATACAGATTGCAAGTCACTGCACCCCCCTGGCTCAGTTCTTACCTGTGAAGTGCCCCTACAGAGGTGTCACAGTGAGACTGTCATTGTGAAATTTACCAACAAAATTTAAATGTGGTCTGAATACATTTAAACTTTTATTTTTATGTAGTTATAAATTCACAGGTACTTATAAGAAATCATAGACCACATGCTCTCTTACTCATTTTATTACAATGATGACAGCCTGCAAATTTATACTACAGTATCACCACCCGCATATTGACATGGACACAATCTACAAATTTTATAGATTGGGGGTTACCAATACTCACCTGTGTATGTGCTTGTGTGTATTTTGATCAGTGCAATTTTATCACATGTGCAGGTTTAATAAATATGAAGGTTTACAAACAAACAAACGAAAAAAGAATGGCAGAGGGACTGTACCTATCTCAGTCACCTCTGGGTCTCTTTCCTAACACAATAATTTTTTTGTTGAATTGAGTTGAAATAAATTGTACCAAATATGCCTTCAGTAAATACTTACTGACATAATGCAGACTCGGTAGGTCTACATGTCTAAGCCAGGAGAGCCAGGTTTCTGGCATAACCATGAGAGTGACTAACATTTCCAGACAGCTGTGACAACGCAAGTAATTATTTAAAACACAGGCTCCTACCCTGGGCACATGCCGCCCTTTGATTTACTCTCTATTTCTTTCTCTGCAAACCAGGTTCTCGGGCCATGCCCACCTGGCACTCGATAGTAGCAGAAGGGATGGTGAGACACTCAGGTGGGCAGGACAGACACCAGACAGCCCTTGGAGTCACGTTCTGCTCAGTGATCCTCTAGCTAACAAACAGATGGCCACCCTGAATAATCAAGTCCCAGGAGTTCAGGAACAGGCCCAGACATCTGAACCATACATCACAAGTCCCTAGGGCAGGTCTGCAAAGCAGAAACCAGCCTTCCTCCCCACGAGGCCACAAAGAGAGCCCAGGCTCCACCCACATCTGCCCACTACATACATGTCTGACATGCGCTTGAAGATTCTTCACCCCAAAGGACCGAATCACGAACCAGAGTTTAATAGAGCGAAAGCGTCGGCTCAAGGGGATCTGCCAGTGCTAGAACAAAGGAACACAATGCTCGTGGTTAAAGACAGGGACCCCCGCTGCTCCCACACACCCACCCTGGGCTTCATCATCAGTTGCCCACATAGCCCTCCAGGGATGCATGCTGTCACCATGACTCCCGGGCCCGTTGGTAAGAAGCCAGGCAAGTTACCCAGAGGCCGCTTCATCATGTGACCAAACCCTAATGAAGTTGGCCCTAAGAGCAGCACAGGTGGACGCCAAGTCCATAACCCTGAACCAAGGAGAAGACGTTTGCTTTAAATGCTAAACGTTTCACCCCAGGCTGAAATTCAAGATAGGGCGAAATACAACTTTCTCTATAAAGAACCTAAGTTACTTGAATTGCAAAAGATAAAGTTTTATTTCTATTCCAGAAAATAAAGTTTTATTTCTATTACAACAATGTAAAGTGTGGGGGTCAAGAGCTCAGATGCTTGAGTCTTGAAAACCTGGGTTTCTGCTCCAGCTCCGCCTCTTACTGCCTGTGCCCTCGGGCACTGCTGCCTCACTGGCTCCTCGTGAGACAGGAATGAGCAGCACCTCCAGGGAAGCGGTGTGAAGAGAACCAGGGTGAAGAGCTTCACAGGAAACTGTCAGTAGATGTTGGCTATTTAGATGATAAAATGGGAGCCACCAATCACAGCGGCATTTCTGCCTAGAACCAAGATGATCATTGCTTAATATCACTGTCCTTTCCTCATCAGCCTCTGTTACACTCAAATTGACCCTTTGCTACTGGTGACCAAGTCCAACAGAGCTTAAAGTTCAAGGTTGCGGGCACCAAAGAGCTGAAAATGTTCAAACCAATTCTACGCCAATCTCTAAGGTCTGAAAACAGAGCAAAGGGTTTGGAAAATATTTGCAATTGTCCTGTTGAGTACTGTGAGTTCAAATGACCTCCTCCTCAAGTGTCAGAAAGATTTGCCACAATTTCTGTTGACTAAAAATAAATATTTGTTCCATCAAATATTTATCTAGTCCTTCACAGAATGGCCTAATCCTCAAAACTGTGCACATCTGCATCCTTCACCCCAGTTCCCGATTCAGGCACAGTTTGGACATGACCCCTTGGTTGATGGACAATGTTTGTATCGAGTACTAAGCCTTTGATTTCCAAGCAAAACACTCCAGTGTTGACGACCAGCTTGGGGACTTTCTCTACCAGCAGAGGGCATCAAAACCTGGATACAGGACAAAAATCCCTGTGACAAGCAAAGTGTAAACTCCACCCTTAGTTAGATGGACACTCCAGATGCAGACTATTGAATGGATAATAGTGGTCTTTCCTAAAAATATAATTTTCCAGATGGCTATGGCCAATTGACTATTATAACTGACCAGCAAATTAAATGAGAAACAGAGATGATTTTCACTTTGGTTTCTTTACAGTCTGTCCATATCCCCCAGTTGTTCCTCTTGTCACTCTTCTGAAATCAATCCTTGCTGACCCAGGAGGGTGATTCTAGCTGACATTTTCTGTTGGAACAGGAAATTTGGACATGGCTCTTCTTTGGTGATACTCAAGGTATCACCAAATCTTTTCTATGTCCTATCAAGGTTTTGCCAGTCTCCCTGCCAAGGACAAGACAATGCCCTCTCCACTAACTGTGGGGAGAAGAGGAAGCTTCCTGATGTCAGAGGAATCTAGCCCTGATTTTAGGTGGCTCCAGGGTCCCAGGGATGAAGTCCTCAAGTCTTCTCTACCAGGTTGCTGCTCTATTTCTGGCTCATCTTCAAATGGCTGAGCTTTTATTTAAAGTTTCAGTCACCTGAGTGAAAAAGAGCTTGAGGTATGAGTCAGAGCAGCAGTGAAGACCCCTGGGATCACAACAGACAGCAGCTTCACGTTTCTAGGAATTGCTTCAAGATTTGAAAATTAAAATCCATAAGATTAGAGGTGGGGGGAGGAAAAAATAAAGTAGCACCTTCTGGTTGTAGAAATATTCATAGTAAGATTTCCCTGGATCAGTGCTAAGAAAAGTTCAATTTAACATTCTTATGAGTGATCTGCAAGAGACAGAGCACTATAAAATCTCGAAAGTGATGGGAATGAGCCACAAGAAGATCCTGAGATAGGGTTGTGGACAAAAAACAAAAACACAAAAAGTAAATAAAATCCAAAATGGGCCAAGGTAAAAAAATGCTCTTAAGTTATGATGATCCAAGTTTACTTACAGGAAAATAGGCATCATATCATACTCACGAGAGAAACCCAGAATTATCCCTAAAGATATCTGGCCCTTGGGCTGCTGTATTTTTTTATTAAAAAAAAAAATACTGAAAACCCAATACACAGGGCAGTAGCAATGAAAGAACCATTATTCTTCTATTTTTATCAACTTCTGGAGGGTCCTCCCAGACCACTGTAAGCTTATTGTCAGAAATTCTAATCAAAAAGCTTTGAAAAAAAATCTAAAGAAATATGAACTGGTCCAAGGGATAGTAACCAATATAATCAAGAGATGATAGAGTGATTAGTTTAGGACTAAAAGGGCTAGATGCTTCAGCCCAAGGCAAGAAGACAGAACCGTCTCTTCGCAAAAAATGACTCACAGATAGCAGACATTGCTCTCTGTGCTTCTCTGAATTCATTCATTCAATCCTCACCCTCATTTTATAGATGAGAAAACCTAAATAGTTTAAGTCATTTGCCCAAGTCCACACAAATTAATAAATGGAGAAGCCAGAATTCAAATACAGGTCATCTGTCTTTGGTACCTACATACTTAATCTCTTTACTATACAACAAATCTCTGCAGCTTAAAAGAAGAGCTTTTAGAAATGTCATGCCTACCATTTATGGAGCATGTACCACATTTTCAGGAATAAGTGACCTACATGTATGTTTCCACTGCAGCCTCACAATACCCTATGAAACCAGTATCACCATGCCCATTTTGCAGATGAGAAAGTCAAGGCTGAGAGAGGTTCACTAAGTTTCCCAAAAGCCCACTGCTTGTATGGAATCTCAGAGCCAGCTCATCTCAGTATCCCTCGCTTTGGCTATGTTATATGTAATTTACTAGTTTACATCACTGGGTGTGTGTGTGCTAAGTTGCTAAGAGTCCTGTCCGACTCTGCAACCCCATGGACTGTAGCCCGCCAGGCTCCTCTGTCCATGGGATTCTCCAGGCAAGAAAACTGGAATGGGTTTCCATGTCCTCCTCCAGGGGATCCTCCAGACCCAGGGATTGAACCCACATCTCTTACGTCTCCTGCATTGGCAGGGGGGTTCTTTATCACTAGCACCACCTGGGAAGCTCTTACATCCCTGTCTCCCCTATAATTAAAGGAAGGACCCATCTTCAGACTGAGAAGTAAATCTGAAGAAGTTATTTCCCCAAGAGACAGTACAGACTGAGAATGTGGACAGCATCAAGAGACTGAGGTGCAGCTATTGGGCAGGCAGGAATGCTTGGAGGCATCCAGAACTTCCGGAAGGGTACCCGTTGCCCCATCCCCATCGTGTAGCTTCCCACAGCACCTCGACAGGGACAAAAGGAGGACAGTGGTGTAAGCAAGGACCCTCTTCTCCTGCCTGTGGAAATTCTCCACCCTGCTCTGCTGCTGGGGAGTAAGCAGAAAAGATTACCCAGGACGGAGGCAGAAGGGAACTGGGAGAATGTTTAAATGCCACAGATACTTAGGAAACTTGCACACTGCCTCAAAGGTTGGTCAGATTTTCTAGGGTTTTTTATAAAGTTTTCTGGGTTTCATTCCGTATGCTCAGGCACGGTTTGAATCTGAAGGTACACAGCGGTCATACTGTGGGATGGGCTCAGAATGTGAGGGAAGGAGAGCCTTGGGGGATAAGAAGCAGCCAGTTTTCCATCTTAGAGGCTGCCAGGCTGTCCAGACTCACCATGAAGTCGGTGGCCACGCCCGAGTCAGCGTGCCTGAGGTAGACGGGGTCTACGCTGAAGGTCTGCTGCAGCTTGTACTTGTCCTTGACCCTGTGGGGTTCCAAACGGGCATCAGTGGGCTCAGGCCTCTCTGGAGCAAGCGAGGCCTTCCCACAGGCTGGGGGCCCGGCTGCCACACTCACCAGAAGCCGGTGCAGTCAAAGTGCACCATCATCCACTTGGAAGGGTTAAAGGTGAAGGAATCGGCATACTCGATGCCCTTCAGAAAGCCCCGGAACTCGGGGCACAGGAAGGCAGTGCCTGCGTAGGCAGCGTCAGTGTGCAGCCACAGCCCCTCACGGGCACCTGCGGAGGCAAACGTCACCTGCTGGGGGTGGCAGCGCGGGTGGGCGTTGGTTGTCGCCAGTCAGCTAAAAGGCATCTTTCGCCTGGCCTGGCTGCGAGGGAAGGACTGGACAAGGATGCCCAGGGCGGAATGGGACACAGAGGCATGAGGGCACAGGGGGAGGGTGTCAGTGCAAGGAGTGGGGCTCAGGGAGGCAGGGCCACCCCTATGGGGAAAGCCTACGAGCCTCACCCTGGCCTTTCCTCTCACCGACCAGACAGGCAACATCCTCTTGGGCTCCACTCAGAGCCTTCTGGAACAGAAACCAATTTACCACTGGCCCAGAGAACAAGGTTAATGCATCCAATACAAACATTAGAGAGGGAGGGGCTCTGTTCCCTCGTGGGCTTCTCACTTGAGAATTCTGAACAGTCACATTTGGGCTTCTCTTCTGCCCTTATTCCCCACACTCGGGTGTTTACTCTGCCCTGCCCTTTTCATTTTCTTAGCTGAGACTAGAAAATATTCCACTATGCCTCATTTACCCTGTGTTTTGGATACACCCTGCTTTAAGCAGATTTCAACATACAAGGGAGAGGGTGAGAGACCTGAGGACCTCCCACTGCTGCCTCCAGGATAGGATGCAAGGGAGGTCAGCTCAGTCTCCCACTGTAGAAGCGGTGACCTGGCTGCCTGGGAGAAGGCACTCGTGACCTCTGGTGACTCCTCGCACTCCCTGTGCCTTGACCAAGGAGGAACAGGAGAATTCCACTGAGCTGGCTTCAGGCTCTTATTCTAGGGAACATGTTAAAACTCATCACTTGTCTTCCTAGCCAGACGGGGCAGACACTTACAGATGGGGCCCAGCTCTGACAGGCAGTCAAATGCACAGACCCCAGTGGTCCCCAGCGTTGCACAGACCTGGGGGAAAACAAAGGCAGTTAACATGGGAAGATAGGCTGGTGTGATACATTCGGCCTGAAAAAAGATTTCATCAAAGACATTATCTACCCCATGCATCCGACTGGAACAGCGGGTATTTCACACTGTTTTAACATGACCCACAGTAAGAAATTATGCACTGAAGAACTGATGCTTTCAAATTGTGGTGCTGGAGAAGACTCTTGAGAGTCCCTTGGACTACAAGGAGATCAAACTAGTCAATCCTAAAGGAAATCAACACTGAATATTCATTGAAAGGACTGAGGCTGAAGCTCCAATACTTTGGTCAACTTATGTGTAGAGCTAACTAACTGGAAAAGACCCTGATGCTGGGGAAGATGGAGGACAGAAGGAGAAGAGGGCGACAGAAGATGAGATGCTTGGATGGCATCACCGACTCAATGCACATGAGCTTGAGCAAACTCAGGGAGATAGTGAAGGACAGGGAAGCCTGGCGTGCTGCAGTCCACGGGATCACAGAAAGTCGGACACAACTTAGCAACTGAACAACAACAACAGTAAGAAATATCTTTTAGAGAGCCACCTAGGACATACAAACATGTGTATCTGAAATAAAAGTCTTACCACACAATGCATATTCTCAATACAGGAAGGCACTCTCATATTTTCTATTTCTTATTTTTTTCTTTTAGTGCTGGTTATGACCCACACAACTTATTTCCTAACATACCAACTCATACTTTGTAAAACAATGTATTTGAGGACCTTTTGGCTCTTGTTTGCAGCCTGTTACTTACCTGAATTCTGCCAAAATTCCTTCCTCCCCTTCCAACCCTACTGTTCTGAGAACGTGGTCTGACTTACAAAGATGGGCACCAGGCCCCTTTCCCTGTCCTCCTTGATGGCTTTCTGAAGAGCTTCCCCTCGGAGCGAGAAGTTCTCATCCACAGGCAGAAATTTCATCTTGACCAGGGAAATCAGACCAGCCTTTTCCACCGAGGAGTGGGCCTAGAAGGACCACGGAAACCTGTTAGCAGAGTCGTCCGGGAATGAGCACTCCCAGAAACCACTGAAACCAGACAAAGGGAAGCAAATACAGTATCTGACGATTGTCTTACCCCACAGTTCCTTGGAAAATCTCCCAGGCCTGAGTAGCCCTGAACCCAGCAAGCTTCTGTCTACAGGGAAATCACTCAAGGATTAAGACTCCAGAAGCCAAGCCTGAAGGCAACTCACCTGGTCGGAGGCATAGGCCACAAGCCGGGCGTTCAGGAAGGACTCATCCGCCTCAGGCTCAGAGGCTTTCATTTCCAGGATTTTGTTCTTCCTTGCTGCCAGCAAGGCGATCAAGGTGGACTCGCTGACTGTGCTCTGCAGTGGAAGAAGGGTAGCTTCTCCATGTATTCTCTTGACAAATTCCCTAGCTTCATAGGTGTGTGTGTGTGTGTGTGTGTGTAATAGCTATTCTTGAGGAAGCACACACACAGCTCCTGCTTAAGGAGCTGCCTCCCCCCACTCCCCAGCTCGCATGCCTGTTCTCCATCTCCATTCACAACCTCTTATGCATTCCTGGGACACTTCCCTCTCCTATAACTTTCCAATTTTCAACAACATCTTTATAGGCTACAGGCACCAAAAAGAGAATGTCCAGAGAATGCTTGATACATGTCTGCTTATAGATATGTTTGTTCCCTGTGTTAAAAAAAAAAAAAAAAACTTTTAATGTATTCATTCGGCCAAAAAGTTCAGATCTTTGGCCAAAAAGCTCGGATCTTCCCATACCATCTTATGGAAAAACTCAAACTTTTTAGCTAACCCAGTATTGTGTGAAATGGAGTTTGTTTCCGCAGGGATATCCCAGAGAGGGAGGGTCCTGGCCCACGGGCGAGAGGACTGGGGCCTCAGTGTTGCTGCCAATGGCTCTTGTGACCTTAAGCTAGTATCGCCCCTCCAGAAAGCTCTTTCCGTTTATAAAATGGAGAGTGACTCTTTCGCTGCCTCCCAGAGGGGACCACCATAATCCAAAAAAGATTAGGCAGGATTTTGCTCTGGCCATGACTGTGGGAACCCTGGGGGCCACCTCAGCAACCTCCCAAGAATCTGGATGTTCTTTGTCATTCGTTTGCTCAGACTTCGGTGTCCTGGCTCCTTGAAATCTTCAGGTGACCTACAACTGATTGGTCCCTGCTGAAAAGCCTGGCAGACTGTGTCATAGAGAGTGGTATAGACCAGATCCCACAAGATATTCAGTGGCTAAAAATTACTCCACAATAAGGAAGCCAGCAGAATAGTAATAATAATATAATGATACCACCTTCTATCTATATAGCAATTCATAGTTTACAAAGAACTTTCTGCCATCCCACTTGACCTGCATCATATGATCACTGTCTACATATGTGGACAGTGATGCTCAGGGAGATGACAGGACCAGACCAAGTTCATAGAGCTGATGGATACAGGAGAAAGCACTGTTTGGATTTAGACAGGCCTGGGGTTTGAAGCCTCATTCTTCCACTCACCAGCTGTATGATCTGGAGCAAAATTTTAACCTCTCTGAGCTCCAGTGCTCTGGTTTCAAACATCTGGGATGATGTCTAAATGACACTATTTACCTACAGGATTCTTGAGATAATTAGATGAAAAGCAAGATCGTGCCCAGCAGACATTTAGCATGTTCTTCCAGATATAATATCTGAAGCTGTAACTATCTGCTAACACCCACAAGGTCTACAACATGCAGTAATTTGTCTTTCTTGTGAGGGTCAGATTTAATTAGTACAAGACTGGAAGGAGATGGGACTTCCCTGGTGGTCCTAGTGGTTAAGAATCCACCTACCAATGCAGGGGACACAGGTCTGATCCCTGGTCCAGGAAGATTCCAACTAAGCCCGTGTGTCACAACTGCCGAGCCCAAGTACCACAACTGCTGAAGCCCGCACACCCGAGAACCTGTGTGCTGCAACAAGAGAAGCCCAAGCACCACAGCTAGAAAGTAGCCTCCATGCGCCACAACTAGAGAAAGCCCATGTGCAGCAACAAAGACCCAGTGCAGTCAAAAACTTATAAATAAATAGATAATCATTTTAAAAGACTAGAGTGAGAGAGGGAGTCACTTAGCTAGCAAATGGGTGCAGGAAACATCCCAGTTCTCACCTCAGGGCAGCACAGCTACTTTTATTTAATAGATGAATTCAC
>NW_011494690.1:2764441-2770943 GCF_000754665.1 Bison bison bison | reverse complement strand
GAATTCACTGAATCCTAACATCCACCCTTTGAGGGAATAAAAATTATGATTATTATTTCTCTACCTAATCATAAAATCAAGAAAATGACACATTACAGAAGAATTCAAGAATCTGGGGCTTCTCAAAGGTCTCAGAACCAAGCCCTCATGAATGTCAAGGGTTTATAGATTAAGTACCTAGCAATGTGCACAGCCTATGGGAGGCACCCAGCAAGCTCCTCTGTGCTGCACTGCTCTTGACAAAAACATTAATATTTGAAGAACTATCATTTGACAGATAGTCAAAAGACAGGATTAGAGGATAAGATAAATTGATTGTTAATTTCTCTCACTGGCAAGGATCTCCTGGACCTAGGAGGGTGGGTAAGAAGTCTGTGCTTGCCTTCTCTTTTCCAATTACCATAAGGTGTATCACGGGACAAGAGAGGGGAGTTGTCAGATTATAAACTAAGAAACTTGAATCAGGTGATCCCAGAAATGTGATCACATGTTGACATTTTTTGTGTGTTTGTGAGTGCATGCTAAGTACATGTCTGACTCTTTGCGGCCCCATGGACTGTAGCCTGCCAGGCTCCTCTGTCCATGGGATTCTCTAAGCAAGAAAACCGGAGTGCATTGTTGTGTCCTCCTAGAGGGGATCTTCCGGACCTAGGGATCAAACCAGCGTTTCCTGCATCTCCTGCATTGGCTGGCAGATTCTTTACCACTTGCGCCACCTGGGAAACCCTGCTGACATTTTGTGTTGTGCTGTGCTTAGTCGTTCAGTCGTGTCCAACTCAGAAGCCCTGTTGACATTTTAATCATTTTCCAAAAAAAAAAGCTAAAAGAAGGGTGGAGACAGTGGTGGCTGCATTTAAAGGCAACAGAAGTCAAGATGGTAGTGACAGCAATGGAGGGAGCAAGGACTGTGGTGGGGTTGTAATATCTGTGATGGTCGCGTCGGTCGTGACAGTGGTGGTGGTAATGGCGACAGCAGTGGCAGTGACGGTGGTGTGAGTGACATGGCAGAAAGTCCATAGAAAACTGAGAACTGCCCGGACAAGTGTGGCTTATCTTTTCCTACTTAGTCCCTATGCTACGAGGAGGCACCTGCAAGACGCCTCCCCCCTGGCTGCCGGGGTGGTGGTGCAGGAAGTGCTCCGGGAGTCCCAGCATTTTTGCCAGCCAGTCCATGACGTTCATCTCCAGCTCCGTGCACGCAGGACTGGAAGCCTGAAAAAGGGGAAGCAACTTCATCTGGACTGCTTCAGGGCAC
Source organism: Bison bison bison (assembly GCF_000754665.1). NCBI lineage: Eukaryota > Metazoa > Chordata > Mammalia > Artiodactyla > Bovidae > Bison > Bison bison. The sequence goes on along the minus strand of NW_011494690.1, from coordinate 2,769,688 downwards.
CAAGATGCCCCCACCGGCCCCCAAACACATCTGTCTCTGCCTTGACCTTCCCTAGGCCTAACCTATCTTGTCCCTAGAGAAGGGAGAAGGGACCACTTTCGGGTCCTGTGTCCCATCCCTGCCCCATCCTCTGCCAGACCAAAAGGGGAAAAGAAAACGGGGCTTTGGTTCATGCCATCCTCAATGAGGTAAATTCTCCTGTGACTCCAAAGCCTTATGGACAAACAGGCCCAGAAACTTCCATTTGGCTTCCATTTGGCTCCCTAAGTCCCTAAAATATCCAACTGAAAAGCATTCTAAAGGCCAGAGGGAAGTTTTAGGACTAAGAAAGAAACCACTTCCTCCTGGAAAAGATAGAAATTCTCCCAGCTTCCAACCCACCCCACGCACCCACCCCTACACACACACACACACAGCACACACACACACACACACACCCTATAATAGTCAAGACTTAAAATACAGAGCTGTTCTAGGAGGACTCTGGCAAAATTTAAAGCTGATTGGTGCTTAAGAGCTTATTAAGGGAAGTCTTAGGGAATATCCCTAACCCCTCAAAGACAATGTCACCACTAGGTATCAAAGTGCTTAGAGAATGTCAGAAACTGGTAATAACCAGATGTCAGTCCAGATCTCATCTCTATCTATATGAGCTGTGTGGTCTCGGAGAGATAAGTTACTTAAGCCTTAATTTCTTAATTGGCTCCTACAAAATGGGGCCAATACTCATAGTTTCATAGGGTTAAGAAATAAGGTGAGGTCATTTATATAAAGCTTAAGCTCAAAGAAAGTAGCCACTGTTAATATTTACCTTGAAACCCTATTCAGAAGCCAGGACAAAATATGTCTGTCCCAGGATGTCCCTTCCTGCTATGCCCTCTTTACCACTGGTTATAGCCACAGCCACTGTTACTCACCCAGGTGAATCCCAAGCAGTTGATGGCATCAGCCAGCATGTCTCCCAGCAGTGATGGCCAAGAGGTGAGAGCTGGGTAGTAGGCATGCATATGGGGGCTTTGCCAGTGCACCACCTGGAGGCAAAGCATAGACACAGGTGGCACCAGGGGGCAGGTCCCGGGGCTTTCCTCCTCCAGAGATCCTCCCTGGCATGGGGAAGCACCCACCCTAGAGATTGGCTGACACTATCAAGACAACCAAACGAGTGACACAAATCCATAAAAATAAGACATATTCACAGTTCTTGCTGCCCACATTTCTCCTATTCTAAGCTCGTTCATCAGTGGAGCATTTGCACATAGGCAAAGACCAGAAGGGAATATGCAAGATGAAAATCGCTATGGGAATCAGAGTTGTGAATTCTGGGTACTCTTTGCATTAGTCTCCAATGCTTAGCCCCCACAGCACTCCTATCCAGTAATAAAAGGAAGGGGAGATTGTGCCCTGTAGCAGCAGGTGGCTTATCTCATCCAGTCATTTGCAAAAGGCATCCCTAGTTCTTTGGGCAGGCAGCTCCTGTAGAGGTCAGTGTGCATGGGCTCAAAGCTGTCCTGAGCTTCCCAGTAGAGATGAAGAGAGGAGGAGACCAAAGGACAGAAATACCAGTCCAAGGATAAGGGACCCTGCTTCCAGGTTAACCCTTGAGCCCACAGTTGGACTACCCAGATGAAAGGAGGAGCCAGTGGACAGGGACTCCCTACAACAAATCTCAGAAACATTTTTGATGGCTCATCGGCCTCCTCTGGCTTCATCTCACCAATCTACAAACATGACCCGTTCATATCTGTGATCACGTCTTTGAGCAAAGCTGTGTTCCCCAAAGGAAGGCATTTCTCATACAGACGTGATGTTCCAAAACCTATTAATTCTTAGAAAGCTACTGAAAGTGCATTTCCTCCATGATCCCTTCCCCAGCCCACATTGATCCCTTCCCCAAACCCATGGAACATTCTCATTCTAGATATTTTACCCTACTGAGAGCCCATGAGATAACACTGTAGTTTATTACTGAGGTATTTCATGTGCACAAATCCCTTTAATCCTTCAAGAGCAAGGACAGTGTTCTGGAGAGTGTGTATAGTAGAAGGAGCACAAGATTTAAGCCCAAGGACACAGGTTCCAGTCCTACCTGTTGGCTATTAACAAGCTGCATGACCTTGCAGATTTACTGTGATGCTAATGAACTTAAGCATCAAGGTCCCATGTTTGCATGGGTCTCTTTCAAGATTAATTCTTCATTTTTTTTTATTTAAGGGGTTCCCAAATTTTGCATCCAATTAAGACCTCATAAAACCAGGATCCTCCCCTGTACCTCTCTCTCTCTCAACCTCAGTTTCTCATCATAAAATAAATCCCATCTCCTGGAGTTGTGTGAATTAGCTTGGGAAGAAATTTGTAAAATGTAAAGCACTAATGTTAATGGTAAGCTAATCACATGGTGATAAACATATCACATCCTGACTTGACTCTTAGGTAACAGACCTCTTCCTCTGAATTTCACCAGGCAGAAGATGTCATAGGTAATAACAACATCTTCCACTTTCTATGCTTTATCTTATTTAATTCTCACAGTACTCCTATTAGGAGTTTCTACCATCATCCCCGTTTTACAGATAACAACTGGGGCTGGCAAAGAGAAACAACATCCCCATGATTGCATACATCTGGTAAGGACAGATGGCAGAAATCCAGGACTGCCTGACTCTGGAGCTCAACACTTAAGCAGGATGGCACTCTGCCTTCTCCCCCTGCTCTTCTCTCCCTCCCTCCCTTGGTTTCTCAAACCAAGGCTGGAATTAAGGCAAAAAGAGTTTTTCTTCTTCTGTGTCTCGGGCATGGCGTGGAGGGGGAAATTAACCCAGTTTTCAATGAGGCGCTGACCCATATGAGAAAGCAAAGGGCCATCTGCTTTCAGGCCAACTCTCAGAGGCTGGTGCAGCCTGAGAGATGAGATGAAAGATTGGGTCTTCATTATCAATGTGCTTAGTGACAGTATTTTGGAAACCCAGAGAAGGGCTTCCACCTCCTGGCCTTATCAAGAGGCAATTGTCTGTTCTAATAAGATACATGAGATCAGATAAGCTGGAGGAATGCTTATCAAAACAGACAGACCTCTAGGTCCAGAAATGAACCTCTTTAACCACACCCCCAGCAACTGCTGGAATTTCTTTCAGTCAAATGAATCAGCTCATTTCCACCTCTTCTGACAGTTGCTTTCGGTCTCACTAGCAAATTACGGTTGATGACTCCGCCAGTTACATTTTACAGAATGAAATCCATGAGATAATCTTATCAGGAAGCTAGCCTCCCTGGTAGAGCTTTGCTGATATAGAAAACGTCAAACGATGCTTGTGAAATAGGCTGAATGGTCAGAGATGAGCATTTGCCTTTGTACAAATTTGCTATCACTTGCTGTGTTTGAAGACTATCTTGCCCCTGCCTCCAGGTGTACTTCTGGCACATCTAAGTCCAAAACTCTTCGGGGGCGATGGGAGCAAGTGTCCAGTCATGCTGGGGAAGGACAGCTGGACACATGGGCTTCAAGACACCAGCCACTCCATGCAGGGAGAACTGTCACTTTGGAAAAACAACTAACCTGTCTGAGCCTCAGTTTGGGGATAAAACAAGCCAGTCTACAATGTAGCTAATATGGTGCCTGGCACGTGGCGTGGAGCACAGTAAAAGGCAGCCCCTCAGTGGGAGGAGCACAGTGCACTTGCAGCAGGAGCACTGGGCACAGCTCCTCACCTGGTGCTCTGGGATACCATCACAGCCCACGGTGGCCCCAGCACAAGCCCCAGGCAGCAGCCAGCCTCTGTCAGTTCCCTGGCCCCCTCACACTGTCACCAGGCTGTGCCCCTTGTCATCGAGAGTATAGATGACTCAGGGGGAGCTCTGCCCTACTCCTGAAAAGCAGATCCATCAGGAGATCTCTCTTGGTCAGGAAGGATATAGTTCCCACTTCAGAGGGGAAAGTGACTGGGACTCACTTGGCTTCCTGGCCCCCCAACCTGACAATCGGAATACCCTCAGAGGTGGGTGTTCTTGGCTTCCCTGGTTCCCTTTGGCACATATCAGGATTCCATAGGAGAGCCCTCAGCTCTGCCAACGGGAGCACCAGGAACCGACTCCCACCTCCCCGCTCCATCTTGCTCCCCACAGTCATCCTTCCCCCTCTGGCCCAATTTTCACCACTCACCTTATCCCATCAGATCTCCATCCTTCTGTCAGACAGGCCCTAGGATGCAGTTCTTTCTCCCTCCTGCTCCCCACCCAATTCTACAGGTCAGTCCTGGCACCAGAAACCTAACTTCAGTCCAAGTCCCAGCCCTCCATGTGCCTAGGAGACAGGCTGGGATGTTGGTGGTCTAGGGCCTAGGGGTCATCTCACGTTTACCCAAAGCAGGGTTTCCAGGCCTAGTGCCCACCCTCCTTCACCCTGACATCCAGAATCACCCTGAGGTGACTGCATCTCACCCCAGGCATGATGATTCGCTCAATGTCCCCAAAGATGCTGTCCCAGCTGTCGGGCTCCATGGGCGCACTCTCAGGCAGCTGGGCTCGCAGGTAGCCAGGCCTCACGTCTGGAGTCACCCGCCGCTCCCGCACAGTGGTCAGGTACTGGCAGATGTAGTCCACCATCTCCTTTCCTAAAAGAGAGGCAGAGAGGCCAGCCTCATGTCCCCTGACTGGGCCTGGCTAACCCATGCCCATCGCCCTTGGGTTAGGGCCAGAGATTTGGTGAGGAAGGAGATGGATTCATGGGCTGAGTCAGGGAGGGTCTGACCCCCAGCACACAGCTTGTCTTCAATTAAAAAATTAAGAGGTGTGCAAAGGAGTGAATGAATGATGCAGAGAGTATGTGACTATATAAATGAACAAGAGGAAAAATTTCCAAGGCCTCAAACTCTAAAACCAAGGTAAAAAAGTGAGAGTGTTAGTTGCTCAGTTGTGTCTGACTCTTTGCAACCCTGGGCTTCCCTGGTGGCTCAGCTGGAAAAGAATCTGCCTGCAATGAGGGAGACCTGGGTTTGATCCCTGGGTTGGGAAGGTCCCCTGGAGAAGGGAACAGCTAACCACTCCAGTATTCTGGCCTGGAGCATGCCATGGACTGTATAGTCCATGGAGTCACAAAGAGTCGGACACGACTGAGCGACTTTCACTTTGCAACCCTATGGACTATAGCCTACCAGGCTCCTCCGTCCATGGGATTTCCCAGGGAAGAATACTGGAGTGGGTGCCATTTCACCAAGATAAAGTATTTATATTTCCTCCCCTTCCCTTCTCCAT
>NW_011494690.1:2730848-2764341 GCF_000754665.1 Bison bison bison | reverse complement strand
TTCTTTTTCTTTTCAAAAAACAGCGTATGTATTTATTCATCACCTCATAGGTTCAGGGTAAACACTGTGGCTCTAACCAGAAATTACACACACACACACACACACACACACACACACACACACGCTATACTCTTTGTTCGCACAAATGGCAAGCTGCCACACCAGGTTCTGATAAAAGATTTAAAAATTCTATTAGTTCACCATTTCCACTGGACCTCACATTAATTAATTCCTCACATTTTTGGACCTGTGAATATCTTTGAGAATCTGATTAAAACTGTAGATTTATACACATACAATTTTGTGTATAATTTCTGAGGTGCATGGACTCCCCAAAGTACAACCACAGGCCCAGACTAAGAACGCTGCACTAGCCTGAAATCTTGGGGAAATGCAGGACTATCTCTTAATCAACTTATCTCCCTCAGTTCTGTCTCCATCAACACCTCAGCGCCTGGAACAGTTTTCAGATGCTCAAAAAATTTTGTCAAAGGAACGAATAAAATAAGGAAGAAAACTCAGACCTTATAAAGCTAATGTGGGATATGATTAAGCAAAGCAACAATTAGTATGAAAGATTCTCCTTTACATGTTTTCCAAATAATCTAGAAACAAATTTTATGTGTGTTTCATACATAGATAGATTTCATGTCTTAAGAGTCAAATCATGTTCCCTTTTTCTTATATCTACTTCCAGTGAATAACCAAGAAGAATGAAATCTGTAATAGGAAAATGTGGTACGTTGATTGAATATTATACGTTATAAATCTCTTGAAAATTCTACTCTAAGACTTTCACTGTAGTCTTTCCTTTCCCTATTTTTTTCTTAACTGCAATCATACCCACCCAAACGTTTGATCCCTGAACAAGTGTGATATGTTCAAGAGGTATACTTCATTAAATGAGGATTTAACAGGGAAAAAAATAAATAGGGAAGAAAAACACCCAGGTCAAATACTTGAAGTCACTGCAAATTATCTATCCTTTCTTCCCTTTCATTTCTGCAGAAAAGGGTCTCTATCTTCAGAGCCTCTGTCTCTTTCTGTCTCTGTCATTGTTTCTCTCCCTCTCCGTCTCTCTCAATATCTATCATTCCTCCTTAGGACTCCCTAGGCTCCTTTCTGCCTGCAAAAGAGAGAGACAAGGAAAGAGAATCTGATGTCTTCCCAATGCATCAGCTCACGAAAAACTCTTATGAACAGAACTAGCCCCAGACAAAACTGTGAAAACTCCCAGTACTTCTCTCTTCTTTGTGCTCTCCTCCAACCGTCCCACAGCCTGATGCCTCTCGTGATTGCAGCAGCAACCCCCCAGTGCTCTGAGAGTCTTGGACCTAGCCCTCCCCTTGTCCAGGGACTGTATGGAATGTTTTTGTGTTCCACACACAGGATAAATGTCCACAGGAACCTGCTCTTGGCTGAATGCCTTTGGAAAGCAATGGAATAAGCTAATGTCCACTGAAATGCAAAGACATAGCTACTTAGTGAGTTATGCCTGGGTAGACGAGAGGAAAAGTTGGATTTTAATATAAGACCATGACTTACTGCAAAATAACCTACGAGTGGGGATGAGGATATAAACACTTACAAAAAGAGAAATTATAAGCAACTACCTATTTCCCCTCTTAGGACAGCCATGCCTGAAAAACAGGATAACCATCTGGTTTTGCTCATCACAGAAGGTTTGAGACACAGTAGGTGCTCTTTAAATACGGTATGAATGACTAAATGAAAGAGCTCTCCAGGCAGAGTCACACAGAGAGAAACAAACAGGAAGAAAGATAAGATTTTTGCAGGGACTGCAGAATACTAAGAGGAATTCTTTTCTCTTTCAGAAAATGAATGATCCCCCCTTTTCCCATTTAGTGGATCAGAAATCCAAATGCCCTATTCTGTGGGAAAGTGGAAAGGAAGAACGTGGCTCAGCAGTGTGGACATCCATGAGAGTTGCTGCCTGAGAGGGATGATGAACAAGAGGCTGGGAAAAGTTTTAAACTCTGATCCCACATTCCCTTCTCAGGAAAGATTTTGCAGAAGCCAATTCTCAAGAGTCAGCTCTAATGCTCCAGTCAAAAGACACCCCAACATCTAAGCAGCAGTTTTAGAAGAGTGGCCATGGGGAAAAGGCCAGGGACATCCGTGCTCACCTCTCTCTCTGTACTCTTCAGGCTCCATCATATCCCTCGGGCTCAGGGCTGGCTCCTTCTTGCAGAGGACGCAGTAGAGGATGCGGTCCTGGGTAGCCCTCTGTGCACCCTTTATTTAAAGGGTTCTCCTCTCTTCCCCCCTTAGCTCCACCCCTCAATGTCTCTTCCTCTAGGTTTAATTAATTCCACCCCTTCTTCCCCCAGTCCTTGTTGGGAGCAGAGACCACAACTTTAGCAGGTCCAGAGACCTAGGATAAAAGGCATGTCTAATTAAACAGTGCACTTAGCAGGCAGCCTCCAGGTGGATATGGTAAAGAGCCCTCTTTTCTTTCTGCCCCTGGATTCATACAGTGGAGGATGAGCCTCACACAAAGCTCCCAGCTCTGTAGCCCAGAATGAAGCCAAGCAGGTGCCGACTAAGTAGCAAAGGTTGTTAGTATCATTTTTGCCACTGGGTCCCCACCTGAGCCAGGAGGGAGAAACAGCACTTACTGGGATGCTGTTCTGCTGGCCACACGGGTGCTCAGGAACAGGCAGATGTTATTATCTAATACGATGGATTTTTTTTTATTATTACTAGATAATACTTATTGCTGTAGTGATAAGAAAACAGATGAGCAAAAAAAGCAAAAATGGAAACATCACTGAGATTTAACACTTGGAGTACTTAACCAGCTGTGCGTGCCTGTGCTTGGAAAGGGAGATGTGGAAACTACTGTGGGGAGGGGAACACTACTCCTGGAGCTTGATTTCTGAGTAAAAAGTGATCAGATGCTTTCAGGTGTCAAAGAGAACAGTCCGTTTGTTCTCTGTCCCCCTGGTGGAGTTTGATGGTTACTCCTCTCATGGCATGCCCCCTCATGCTCCTCCTTCCACCTCTCTGGCTGCTTGTCTCCTCTGACTGGCCCTTAAGTGCGGGCATGCTTCAAGGGATTGCTCTCCCCTCGGAGGAGCCTGGTCGGCTGCCGTCTACGGGGTCGCACAGAGTTGGACACAACTGAAGCAACTTAGCAGCAGCAGCAGCATCCTTCTTCCTAGGTGGCCTTATCCATTTCTATGACTCCCCCCCTCCACATTTCTATGACTTAAAATGTTAACAGCTGAGGGACTTCCTGGTGGTCTAGTGGCTAAGACTCTACACCCCCAATGCCCAACTCTTAGTTGTGGCATGTGGAGTTCGATCCCTGGTCAGGGAACCGGATCCCACATGCCACAACTAAGAGTTTGTGTGCCTTAACGAAGATGGACAATCCCACGTGCTGCAACTAAGGCTCAGTGCAGACAAATTAAAAATAAAGAAACAAATATTACCAAGTGATATCCTTATAGATAAAAACCCCATGTCAAATTCTTACCATGAGGCCCTCCCAGGCTTCTGAGTTTGAAACCCTTACATTCAACTGCCTACCAGAAAAATCTTCTTGTGTGGCTCTTAGGCATGGCAAACTTAACATGTTACAAAATTGAATTTTAGTCTTTCCCTAAAAACCTGCTTCTCATTCAGTCTTCCCCATCTCAGTTCATTATATCTCCATCCACCCATCTATTCAACAGAATATAATAAAAGGGAATGAGCTATTGATAACAGCTACAACATGGATAAACCTTGAAAACACTAAGTGAAAGAAGGTAGTTATACAGGACTACATATCGTATCATGTCATTTACATGTAATGTCCAGAATAGTCAAATTTGTAGAGACAAAAGGTAGAGTACCAGCTACCAGAGGTTGACAGCTTAGGGAAAAAAGACAGTCTCTCCAATAAACGGTGCTGGGAAAACTGGACAACTACATATAAGAGATGAAATTAGAATATTCTCTTATATCTTGTGTGTTAGTCACTCAGCTGTGTCCTCTTTGTGACCCCATGGATGACAGCCCTCCAGGCTCCTCTGTCCATGGAATTCTCCAGGCAAAAATACTGGAGTGGATTGCCATTCCCTTCTCCAGAGTATCTTCCCAACCCAGGTATCGAACTGGGTTTTTCCTGCACTGCAGGTAGATTCTTTACCACCTGAGCCACCAGGGAAGCCCAGAGGAATAAACTCAGAATGGATTAAAGACCTAAATGTAAGACCAGAAACCATAAAACTCACAGAATAAAACAGAGATGGAACACTCTCTGACATAAATTTTAGCCATATTTCTTTGGATCTGTCTCTTAAAGCAGAGGAAATACAAGGAAAAAATAAACAAATGGAAACTAATTAAACTGAAAAGCTTTTGCACAGCAAAGGAAACCATCAACAAAATGAAAAGATACCTACTGAATGGGAGAAAGTGCAAATGATTTGATCAATAATGGGCTAATATCCAAAATATATAACATTAAAAAAAAAAACCTGATTTAAAAATGGGCAGAAGACCTGAACAGACATTTTCCCAGAGAAGACACTGAGATGGCCAATAGGCACAGAAAAAGATGCTCCACTTCATCATGCAAATCAAAACCACAAAGCAGTATCACCTCACATCAATCAGAATGATTATCATCAAGAAGTCCACAAATAAAAAATGCTGGAAATGGTATGGAGAAAAGGGACCCCTTCTACACTATTGATGGGAATGCAAATTGGTGCAGCCACTATGGAAAACAGTATGGGACTCCTTAAAATTAAAAAAAAAAACTGAAAATAAAGCTACCACATGACCCAGCAATTCCACTCCTATACATATATCTGGGAAAAATGAATTTGAAAAGATATATGTACCTCAGTGTTCACAGAAGCACTATTTGCGGTAGACAAGACATGGAAACAATCCAAGTGCCCATCAACAGATAACCTGGTTCAAGATGGAATATTACTCAGCCATAAAAGAATGAAAATTTGCCATTTGCAGCAACATGGAGAGACCTAGAGAATATTATGCTTAGTGAAATAAGTTGGAGAAAGACAAATACTACATGATATCACTTACATGTAGAATAAAAGAAATAAACTAGTCAATATAACAAAAAAGGAAAAATAAATAGGATTTAAAGTATGCTGCTGCTGCTGCTAAGTCGCTTCAGTCATGTCTGACTCTGTGCGACACCATAGATGGCAGCCCATCTGGCTCCTCTGTCCATAGGATTCTCTAGGCAAGAATACTGGAGTGGGTTGCCATTTCCTCCTCCAACGCATGCATGCATGCTAAGTCGCTTCAGTCGTGTGCGACTCTGTGCGACCCTGTGGACAGCAGCCCACCAGGCTCCTCCGTCCACGGGATTCTCTAGGCAAGAATACTGGACTGGGTTGCCACAATAAAGCTGTTGATGAAGCAGGAGGAAGTGGAGGAGGAGCAGGAGGAGAAAAACCTCAGGAACATAAGGTCTTTGATGAATAAATGTCCTAGTAGATTTGGATCCAGTGATATTGTCAATAGTATAAAGTTTTCACAGGAGTAGGAAAAACAATAATATTGACAGTGATAATAGCTGACGTTTATTGAGCACACGAAAACTGAGTTAAGAAGTTTCAATGACAAACTCCGAGTTATTTTTCTCTTCAACTGTTACTTCTGCTCCTTCTTTTTGATTCTTCTACAACTCCAATTATGCCTATGTTAAACTTTTTAACTATTTTAAACTGGTTAAAATATATATACATATTATATAATATGTGTTATATAAATTATATATAAAATTATATTTTATATTGTTTTGTTTCCCATCTTCTTTTCCCTCTGAGTTTCAGTGTGGCAATTATCCTCTGATCTATCTTTGACTTTTCTCTTCAGATGTATCTAATGTGATGATACACCTGGTTATTGATTTTCCTGATGTCAGTTATTGTATATTTTTCAGTTTTAGAATTTCCATTTGGTATTCTTTTCCCCATAATTCTTATATTCAACAGAGGACACACCCAGGACATAAAAAGAACATGCAAAGATCAACTTTAAAAGACAGTATACCCAATAGAAAAAATAGATAACAAATTTGAACAGGTACTTCTTCAAAGAGGATATCTAGTCAATAAATGTAACAAAAGATGTTCAATCTCATTAGTGATCAGGGAAATTCAAACTAAAACCACAAGGGCATATTACCCCAAAACCCAAAGGGCTAAAATGAGGAAGACAGCAAATATTAAGAGCAATTGGAGCTCATACACTCAGGTCGGGGCATAAATTTAAACATGTATCCTGGAAAATATTCTCTCATATTATCTTCCATAGCTAAATATATATATATATATATACACACACACATATATGTATATATATGCTAAAAAAAAATGTTCACTTTCAGGTAATTAACCAACAAAAATACTCTTATATGATCAACATAAGAATGTGCAAGAATGCTCACATATTCGTAACAGGTAAACACTGGACTCAAACGGTCATCCATGCTATGGGTAAATACATTTAGATATGCCAAAAGAGTACATACAGTATACTTCCATTATGTGAAGTACAAGCTTATGCAAAATAAATACTTGATGTTATAAGACAGGATAGTACCTACCCTTTGCAAAGAGTGCCTGGAAGGAGACTCAGAGTCTTCTGGGATCCTAGTTTTGTTTCATTTTCTTATCTGGATGCTGGTTACATGGGGGCATTTAATTTGTGAAAATTCATTGAGCTGAAACTTAGGTTTTCTTTATTTTTCTATATGTGTGTTATACTTCCAACAAAACTTAAGAATCACATTTTATTAGGGCTCTCACCCATAGTTGGTTGTTGTATTCTTTACATGTGTACTAGCAGGTAAATTCTTTTTCTTCTAGTATGCCACACCAAAATGGGTATTTACTCTGTTTTGTCGTAATCTATGAGGTTCTATTAATTAATGAGTTTTTGTGGGGACCTCCCCGGCGTCTCATGGTTAAGACTCAGTGCTTCTATTGCAGGGGGCATGGGTTAGATCCCTGGTTGGGGAACTAAAATCCTGCATGCCATGTGGCGTGGCCAAAAAAAATTAATGAGATGTTGTAAAAGACAGTTAATGAAAGCAGTATATAGGATGCAAGGTGTTATTATTAATATTTATCAGTGTTTTAAGAGGCAACCTCTTGTTCCATGGTCTCCTCCTTCTCCACTGGGATTAGGTATGTAGCCTAGACTCCTTTCCCACTATTGTCATTTTTTTCCATGTACTTGTATTGGCATGGAAATACTGGCATTCCTGACTGCTCTTAGTAGCTATGTAAAGTAGCAAAAATAAATAAAATTTTAAAACCTACACAAATGGTTGGTTTGTTACAGTTTTCAATCTCTTACCAAATTTTAAAATTTCACCTATCATATTCTTGAACATAATAAACAAAGTTTTATTTTTTAATTGCTGCTGAATGATATAAAAGAAGACATGACTACATGTTCTTGGAAAGTAAGACTCAACACCACAAAGATATCAATTTCCTCCAAATTAATTTACAAATTTAACACAACCCCAGTGAAAACATCAACAGGTTCTTAGCGTGTTCTGTTTTGAATTCAGTAGCCATTTTTACAATTAATAAGGGAAAATGAATAAACTAGAATAATGAGGAAAACTATAAGAGTAACAAGAAAGTTCTGCTCTTATGAAGAAGGTATTAAAATACTTTATGAAGCTTTAATAAGTAAAACAATGCAATACTGGTATACGAAGAGACAAAAAGAACAAATAATTAAAGACATATAATAAACATGGCAACTCAGATCAGGAAAGTGCTTAAACAAGGGGTAGTCATCCAGAAAAAAATAAGTTGTATCCAATCCTCTCACCATGTACCTTGATAAGTTCCAAAAGAATTTAAAATATAAATGTAAAAAATAAAAGCATAAAATTACATGAAAGCACTACTATAATCTAGGTAACAGTTTCATGTGTGCTAAGTTGCTTCAGTCGTGTCCAACTCTTTGCAACCCCATGGACTATAGCCCACCAGGCTCCTCTGTCCATGGAATTCTCCAGGCAAGAATTCTGGAGTGGGTTGCAATGTCCCCCTCCAGGCCCAGGGATCAAACCTGCATCTCTTATGTCTTCTGCATTGGCAGATTCTTTATCACTAGCACCACCTGGGTATATGCATATGTCCGAGGTCATCAACTTATTAATATATACATTAAATATATAATGCATTTTTGATATGTCAATTACATACCAACAAAGCTGTTAAAAAAAGGAAGATGAGGGGCTTCCCTGGTGACTTGGTGGTAAAGAATCCGCTTGCCAAAACAGGAGATACAGGTTCGACCCCTGATCCAGGAAGATCCCACAGGCTAGAGCAACTAAGCCCATGAGCCACAACAATTAAGCCTGTGCTCTAAAGCCCAGAGCCACGACTACTGAAGCCCTGCACAGCCAATACATAAATTTTTTTTTTTAAAAAGAAGATGAAAATTACATGAAGAAAATTTAGATGCTTTTCTGGTTAACCTCAGAGTGAACAATATGTTTCTAGCTATGGCTCAAAAGCCAGAAATTATACATTCAACTGTATTTAAAAAAAAAAACACCCATAAGGAAAGTCAAAAGACAGTGAAAAACTGAGGAAAACTACTTGCAACTCATAATACATGAGCAAGAAGAAAAAGGCCAACACTCTGATAGAAAAGATTGGGCAAAGAATAGTAAGAGAAATTAGCATAAAGGAAAATACAAAACCCATAACTGAGAAAATCAACTTAAATCTATACTCAACTACTACATTTTACTTACCAGAATAACACATTCTGTTTGCTAATAACAGTCTGTGGGCAAGCCGAAAGCAAAACAGGTACTCCCATTGAAAGAGAGGTGGCAGGGCAATCTGGAAATATCTGTAAAACTGCAAATGCACTTGCCCTTGACCCACCTCTTCCACTTTACGATATCCCTGTACACCTGTGAAATGATGCATACAAGGGGATTCTTTGCAGCAGAGTATTAGTAGCAGAAGATTGGAAACAACGTAACTGTCCATGACTAGGAAACTAATTTAACTAAGGCACATGCACAGTGCAATTCTACAGAAAAAGGAGTAGACTCCAAGGGATGAGGAAAACAGCACAGAGCAGAATAGAGTGTACCATTTGTGAAAAAAATGGGGAAAATGAGAATGTAGCATACATTTGCTTCTATGCGGCTCCCTGCAAAAAGTAAAACTGAAATTACTAATAAATAATTAATAATGGTAGTTACCTGGAATAGGAGTTGAGCAGATAGGCCTGGAGGTGAGAAGAGGATTTGCACAGCTGCCTTTTATAACTTTTATTTTTACTGTATTTATTTACTTTCTTATTTAATGAGCATTTACTACCTATTTTAATTAAACTAAATTTCTTTAAAGATGTGATTATAATAAAATGCAACTTTCTTGGGACTTCCCTGGTGGTACAGCGGTTAAGAATCTACCTTCAACTGCAGGGGATGTGGTTCGATCCCTGGTCAAGGAACTAAGGTCCCACATGCCGTGGGGCAACTAAGGCCGAGCACCGCAACTACTGAGCCCACGCACCCTAGAGCTCCATCTTTTGCCACACTCATACTCACAGTGTACACCTCCTAGTAACTCCATGTATAGACTCACCACACACACATACCTCACACTTAAGACATGTGACATTTAAAAATTTAATCATACTGCACTCTAGGAAAAGAATTTGTTTAACATTCTAATGGCTGCATTACATTCTGCCATATGCATATACTGGCATCTTCCACCAATCCTGTATCTGGACAATTAAGTTTGGGGAATTTTGTTTGTTGCTATTAATAGGATTAAAATAGAACATTTTGCCCAGTGAGATATTTCTTCCAATAAATTCCTAGAAGTAGAATTGCTGAGTAAAAGAGTTTTGGTGGGTTTTGCAAAATGCCTTCCAGGAAGAGTAAGTGTATCAATGTTTCCCCATCTTTCCACACATAGATACAGTGAGTTCTGTTCCTTCTTTTAGATGTGAACAGATTATATAAAGTTATAGTAATAACTTGTTACTTTTATACAATTTGCTGTTTGGAATGTTTTAAGTTCTGCTTAAAAGAACTGAGATGTGATGTCTTCCACATTTGGTCTATCCTTTTCACTTTTAACTGAATTTAGGAAAGTAAGAAGTTTAGTGGTGTGTGCCTTAAAGCCAGGCAACAACAGAAATAAGAGCCTAGAACTCCAGCTTCACTGAGAAACTCCACAAAGAAATATTATGCTTGTCTGATGAACGGGGGAAGTGTGAGCTGCAAATATAGTGGTGAAACTGCCACCAAGGAAACAAGATTTTACTGGAAACAAAGGAATTAGTAGGACTGAAGACAGAGAGCTATGCCCTCAAGGAACTGCTTAGAACTGAGGAACTGGTTTCACTTTCAGCCATGTAATGAAAGGGGACTGCTGTGCCCATAGTAATGCTATTTGCCCCCTGAAGAAGCACTGGGCACAGATGTGGCACAGACGTAGGCTAGGGCCAGTCTAAAAGAGGTTACATGATAGGAGGGAAAAGGAAGTCCAGCTTCCTCCAGGGAGCAACTAGTTGTACAAAGAGCAACCAAGCTTAGTTGTTTACTGGGGAAGGTAGCATAAGGATGGAGTGGACAGACACACTCCCTTGGGACAGCAGAAAATCACACCTTTGTGTCCAGCCTTGCAGTTTTAACACATATGATTTGGTTCAATCTTCACAACCTAGTGAAAGCCATTTTCTGTCTCATCCTTGAGAAACTTAGTCTCAAGGAAATTAAAACACGTGGCTAAAATTACACAAAATAATAATCGAAGGGACCAGGATCTGAACCCAGGATTATCTGCTCCAATATCCATAGTCTTTCTATCACAACAGGCTGCTTCTCTCAAGTTTGGTATCTACAGCTTTTAAGACACCAGAGCTTTAGGGTCAGGGCTAGTGAAATTTTAATTTTTGGAGGTTTTGCTATAAATGCTTCTGAATGTTTGAATACACATCACATGCAATAATCCAAACATTCATTGTCCTTTCAAACACAATTCAAAACACAACTGTAAAATATTTTTTAAAAAAATGTAGAGCAAGAATGGGAAAAAGTTACCTTGAGTAGTATATTACGTCATAAAAACAATAAGTGTGGAAATGAAAATTTTTTCTAATTATCTGGGAAAGTATATATAATAAAAAGGAGATAGTATTCAACTAAAAGAGAAAAAGATTCAAGCTGTAAATTAAAACTTCATTCCACTTTATATATAGGCTCCTTGAGTATTACACTGATATAATACTCGAACTCAGCCTGGCATTAGGTTGCACATAATACTTAGTAAACATGTACCGTTTGAGACAATTTTAAAAAGCTTTTTTTAAGTCAGACACTGGGGGAAAATATTTACCACCAGCAAAAGATTAGTTTCCAGAAAAAATATTAAACATCAACAAATCAATATGAAAAATACACAGGAAATAACAGGCCATGAACTAGCAATTCACAGAAGAATAAACGCTAATGGACAAGAAACAGGGGAAAATGTTCAGCCTCACTAATAATAGGGAATTACAAATAATGAGAACAATTTCAGACCAATGAACGCTGGCAAAATAGTATAATAAAATCATGTGTTTGTTAGATGTGGGGAAGTGAGAATTCTCATCTCTATTCAGAGCCACTCTGGAAAGCAATTGGACAATGTTGGGTAAAACTGCTGACCCATCATCTAACAATTCCATTTTCTGGAAAAACCTAGTACACGCATGCACATACAAAGATAACAAACATATGAGGCTATTCATTAAGTATTATTTATAACAGCCCAAAATAGTGACATCTCTATACATGAAACAAATAAATACACATGGTATACAGTAAGTCCCCTACATACGCATGAGTTCTGAGAGCAACTTCGTAAGTCCAATTTGTTTGTAAGTCCAACAAAGTTAGCCAAGGTACCCAACTAACACAACAGGCTATATAGCACTGTACTATAATAGGTTTATAATACTTTTCACACAGATCATATGTATATAGAAAACAAACACAGAAAATAAAACATTTTTAATCTTACAGTATAGTTCCTTGAAAAGTATAGTGGTAGAGCACGATAGCTGGTGTACAGGGGCTGGCATGAATGTTTGCATCTTTGAAAGTCTGCATCTTGAAGATTCATGTGTACGGGACTTATTATATCCTTATTTAATTTTATATAACAGTCAAAATGAATTATTAGATATTCAGATACGAATTAATGTCTAAAATGTTAACTGAAAAAGATATGCAGAATGACGTATAAAATGATAATTTAACAAAGTTTAAGAACCACAGAAAACTCTACCCTATGTTTATGAAATTTGGTATGAAAGGAAAAGTTTGGAAGTAGTCACTTCTCTGGCACACTGAAATACCTTGTAAAAAGAGGATACAGGTTCATTTAGGTGTAAGCTTTCTTAATGTATGTTATTTTTCTATAGCAAAATATGCAAAAGCAAATTAAACTTAATTCTTGAGTATAAGGATGGCAAGTATAGGATAAATATGAAAAATAGTAATATAAAAGTTAAAGCTTTACTGAGTTTAATCTGGCATACAAGAAAAATATTTTCTTACAGAAAAACAAAAGAGACATTAAAATTCATAAAATTCAAAATTATAATCCATAAGACTAGAATTATATTTATTTATATACATAGAAAACATATAACATATTAGTCATGCACATGAGATCAAAACCACTCAAAACCACAAAAACTGAGCAAGCAGTTAACAGAGAATACTGGACAGAATCATAGAGATCAGGTCAGAATTTTTCCAGGAGGAAAACAGCAGTTTTGGGGAGAGTTACAATACTTATCTAAAAATGAAGAGTCCCAAGAACCATACGCAAATTATATTAACTATTTGATTATTATTAAAGTGAAATCTTTTAAAAGGAGCTCAGGGTATCAAAATGATGTAAAAAACTGTAAGACTGCATATTTGGAAAACAGTTTCAGTAAGTCACAAAAATATTGATATCAAAATTTTCATTTGGAATCAGAGGTATATTTTCCATTATAAATTATACAGAGTAATCTGAGAATGAATTCAGAGCTTACGTCAAACTGAGTCCATGTGCACTGAGATGTTCTCACCTAACAGAGAAAGCAAATAGCAAACATCATTCAAAACTACAAGAGACTAGTTATCTATAATGAAATCCAACTACAGTAAATATGACTTAATGAAATAACGAATATATTAGTTAGCTCATTCCTCAGTTGATCTGACATGATGGAAGGAGATATTTACTCAATAGAAGCTAGGTGAATAGAAAAAAATTTTTTTTCTATTTGCTATATAAGCCTGAGTGCTGATGGCTTGGGAACCCATCCATACGGATATACAGGTTCCTACAATTGTTTTGTGATTTTATCTGAAAAGGGTTTTCTTCTTGATATATTTTGATTTTTCAGGTATTAAGACACAAAGAAATTTTATAGATTTTTATCTGGAAGAAACTTTGTATGGAGTAATTAAAAAAAATCATATCAGCATAAAGCATCCGTGAATATGTCTGTCAACTCATCAGTTCCTGTTATATGCAAGGGTTTCTTCTACTTTTCAACAAATATCATAAATGACTATGTTGAAGAAACATGCTGGCACAGATTTCCTTTAGCAATATGTTTTGAATATATTTTGTATACAGATCTTTTTGCTAAAAACATGTGTAGTCCAAATTAAACGGAATTTCACATTTATTTCCTTTGGTCTTCCGCTGTTATTTTGAATGTCACAGAAGAAAGCTCTCCAAGTCCCAACCCTCAACCATCATAGAGAAATCCAGAGCTAGAGTAAATGAAAAACTATCTTGCTGTTGATATTAGGAAAGACTGACATTAGAAAATAACTTCTAATTAAAATAAATCACATCACAAGCCCTTTGGGGAAGTAATTGAGAAATAAATAAAGTAACAATAAATGAAAATTAGTTGAGTACAGTCTCTGCAGATACCAGTTGTCAGAAGAGGCTTCCTGAAATCACCACAGATCAACCTAGAATTAATCATCCCAGAGTTCTAGCAACTCTACACAGTGAAGTCTTAATTAAGTAATTAGGCAATCAAGACACATAATGAACTGTGTCTAGATAGTACCTAACCAGTACTATTCCAGATGCACGGGAAAGAAACTAATGCATTACCAGGAATTAATTCATCAGGCCCTAACCTTTAGGACATTAGGGCTTGATTCTGCAAGGGTTTGATTCTCTCACAGAACCCTAGTTGAGAAGGGCTGCCCAAGAAAGTGTCTATTCATTTAAAATCAGTATCTCATTCCTTTCATGAAAATATAAACAGAAACATCCTTAACCCAATGCAAAAATATCACCAGGCATCTTTGTTTCTCACACAAATACTGCAAACGTGGATTGTTTTCTAAAAAAGAAAATAAGGAAGGTGTTCATTTACACATAAGTGGAAATAATTAGCTATCAATGTGGCAACCTGATGACCGTTAACTATAAATCCATCATTATGTACTAGAAACACATTAAACGTGGATTGCTGAAAATTCTTATTATTAGTATTTTATTCTCAGTTCTTTTAAATCTCTGCCCATAACACCACTGAGAATAAGTAGAATACAAAGCTTTTCCAGCCCATTTCAAAACAGAAGCTAAAAGAGAAAAGCATACCCTTTTCTAGTTATAAATTCTTGTCTAAGTTTTTATTGTATAGTACAGTGAGTCAGGCATAGATGATTGAGCAATTAAAGTCCAACATAACAGATTCTGAAAAAAGTGGACTTCCCCCAAAGTCACAGCCTCCTGTACAATATTGTGAACCTCTGTCCATAGTTCTTCAAGCACTCCGTCTACCACATCTAATCCCTTGAATCTATTGGTCATCTCCAGTGTAAAATTATAAAGGATTAGATTTAGGTCAGACCTGAATGGTCTAGTGGTTTTCCCTACTTTCTTCAATTTAAGCCTGAATTTGGCAATAAGCAGCTCATAATCTGAGCCACAGTCAATTCCCGGTCTTGTTTTTGCTGATTGTATAGTGTTTCTCTATCTTCGGCTGCAAAGAATATAATCAATCTGATTTTGGTATTGACCGTCTTGTGATGTCCATATGTAAAGTCATCTTTTGTGTTGTTGGGAATGGGTGTTTCCTATGACTAGTGCGTTCTCTTGACAAAACTGTTAGCCTTTGCCCTGCTTCATTTTGTACTCCAAAGCCAAACTTTCCTGTTAATCCAGGTATCTCTTGACGTCCTACTTTTGCATTCCAATCTTCTATGATGAAAAGACTTCTTTTTTTGATGTTAGTTCTAGAAGGTGTTATAGGTCTTCATAGGTCAACTTCAGCTTCTTTGCATCAGTGGTTGGGGGCATAGACTTGGATTACTGTGATGTTGGTTTGCCTTGGAAATGAATGGAGATCATTCTGGCATTTTTGAGGTTGCACCTAAGTACTGCATTTTGGACTCTTGTTGACTCTGAGGGCTACTCCATTTGTTCTAAGGGATTCTTACCCACAGTAGTAGATATAATGGTCACTTGAATTAAATTCACCCATTCCCTTCCACTTTAGCTCACTTTTTCCTAAGATGTTAATGTTCAATCTTGCCATTTCCTGCTTGACCACGTCCAGAAACAGAAAGGACCTAACAGAAGCAGAAGAAATTTAAAAGAGATGACAAGAATAGAGAAGAACTATTTTAAAAAGGTCTAAATGACCCAGATAACCACGATGGCATGCTCACTCACCTAGAACTGGACATCCTAGAGTGCGAAGTCAAATGAGCCTTAGGAAGCATTACCACGAACAAAGCTAGTGGAGGTGATGGAATTCCCGCTGAGCTAATTAAAACCCTAAAAGATGGTACTGTTAAAGTGTTGCACTCAATAAGTCAGCGAACTTGGAAAACTCAGCAGTGGCCACAGTACTGGAAAAGGTGTTTTTCTTCCAATCCCAAAGAAGGGCAATGCCAAAGAATGTTCAAACTACAGTACAATTGCACTCATTTCACATGGTATTAAGGTTATGCTCAAAAACCTTTAAGCTAAGCTTCAACAATACATGAATTGAGAACTTCTAGATGTAAAAGTTGGGTTTCAAAGAGGCAGAGGAACCAGAGATCAAACTGCCAACATGTGTTGCATCAAGGAGAAAGCAAGGGAGCTCCAGAAAAAGGTCCATTGCTGCTTCACTGACTACACTAAAGCTTTTGACTGTGTAGATCACAACAAACTGTGGAAAATTCTTAAGAGAGATGGGAGTACCAGACCACCTTACCTGTCTCCTGAGAAACCTGTATGCAGGTCAAGAAGTAACAATTAGAATCGGACATGGAACAAACTGATTCAAAATTGGGAAAAGCATACAATAAGGCTATATATTGTCACCCTGCATATTTAACTTATATGTAGAGTTCAGTTCAGTCACTCGGTCGTGTCCAACTCTTTGCGACCCCATGAACTGCAGCACATCAGACTTCCCTGTCCATCAACTCCCAGAGCCTGCTCAAACTCACGTCCATCGAGTCTATGTAGAGTAAGTACATCATGCGAAATGCTAGGCTGGATGACTCAGAAGTTGGAATAAAGACTGCCAAGAGAAATATCAACCTCAAAGATGGAGATGATACCACTCTAACGGCAGAAAGTGAAGAGGAACTAAAGAGCCTCTTGATGAGGGTGAAAGAGAAGAGTAAAAAAGCTGGCTTGAAACTCAACATGAAAAAAGCTAAATTAAGAAAAAAACTAAGATGGTATCCGGTCACATCCCTTTATGGCAAATAGAAGGGGGAAAAGTGGAAGCAGTGACAAATTTTGTTTTCTTGGGCCCCAAAATCACTGCAGATGGTGGCTGCAGCCATGAAATTAAAAGATGCTCACTCCTTGGAAGCAAAGTTATGAACAACCTAGACAACATATTAAAAAGCAGAGACATCACTTTGCCAACAAAGGTCAGTATAGTCAAAGCTATGGTTTTTCCAGTAATAACATATGGATGAGACAGTTGGACCATAAAGAACACTGAGCGTCAAAGAATTGATGCTTTCAAATTGTGTTGTATAAGACTCTTGATAGTCCTTGAACTGCAACAAGATCAAACCAATCAATTATAAAGGAAGTCAACCCTGAATATTCACTGGAAAGACTGATGCTAAAGCTGAAGCTCCAATAGTTTGGCCATTTGATAAGAAGAGCCAACTCACTGGAAAAGATCCTGATGCTCAGAGACTGAAGGCAAAAGGAGAATAGCGTGGCAGAGGATGAGATGGTTAGATAGCATCACTCACTCAAAGGACATGACTTTGAGCACACTCCAGGGGACAGTGAAAGACCTGGTGTGCTGTAGTCATGGAGTCACAAAGAGCTGGACATGACTTAGTGACTCAACAGCAAGGGTGGAATATTGCCATAATACACAGAACAAACTTTTTAATGTGTGAAAAAATGCGGTCAAAAATATAAGTCTACACTGAACATATGTGGAAAAGATATTTAATTGTAAAATAGAAAAGTAGGTCAGAGTACAGTTTTAAGGGTAACTGCTTCTTTATACAGTATAGGTAATCTAGAAGGGTCTTAGGGTTAAACATTTTCATAAAGCAATAAAACATCAAAAAATAAACCAAGAAAAGAGCTTGAAGTTATGTTTTACAAAAAAAGCAACAGTATGTCTGAGTTTAATGTCCATACATTTGTGGAATTCAACAATACTGTGATGAGAGCCAGTCACAGCACAGACTTACAGCTTTCACAGGGAGAAGATAAAGTTATGTTAGACATATCTATAGCATCACTGTAGTACAAAAAGTTCTTGTTCTACATACAAAAGCAGTTTTTTTCTTTTCTGTAAGAATAATTTCCTGGGGGGGAAATGAGTCCATGAAGTATTTCAGAAACCCATGTTTTGAGTTTTCCAAAAACATTATCTTAAAATCCAGTGCCTTAAAGTGCTTTCATGTGGAAATCATGATGGAAGGCACAGAAGAGTTTCACATCCCCACTACGAAATTTTCAAAAAAGCATAAATTTTGCAGTTTGAAAATTCAAGATATCTTGTAAGCTGCTCCTTCCAAGAACATTGTCATTCCAATAAAACCAGCTGCTAGCTTACTTAGTTTCAAGGACCTACAGAATAAAAGGGTTTCTTTCTTTCCTAGTAACTTTCATCATCTTTGTGGGAAAAATAATACCTATGCAAGTGATGCATTCCAAAATTATAAAACATGCAGAATATGTACAAACAGAAAGTTTTAAAAAATATTTGCTTCATATACATGTAAATCTACTTGGGTATAGCTGAAATTGAACAAATATAAAAATCTGCTTTCTAAAAAATGTTTTCAGAGAATCTGAGACAACTTAAAGCTGTACAAAGATTTCCTGGTAGAAATCTTCTCTTCATATAGAAGTTTATACCAACAGGAGTAATTCCAGCATCAGTCCACCACATAATTATTACACATTTGGTCTAATCAACAACGATCACCCTTAAAACTGTTCCATTTCTGAGAAATTAAGGTTTGTACTAATATCAAAAAGAATTCACAAAAACGGTGGCTTATTGTGTTTTTGGATCTCTTCAACAATCTTTATCAACTCATTTGGAACTAAAAAAAAAAAAAAACTATTTACAGAATTCAGTTTTAAATACATTTCACAACTTCTAAAGTTTTATGTTACAAGAACTCAGAGCTCATGGCTTAAGTCCAATTATCCATCTGCAGTCTCTTCAATTATCCTGTCTTTCCATGACTGCACCTTATCATGTACAGTTCAAGATTGTATTCTTTCTTGACCAAAAGTAAACTCAAACTATATGTTCATTTCAATTAAACAGCTTCTTTATTAGTCTGAAGACGCGTCATAGCTTCTAATTTCTGTCTGTAGGCCTCTGCTTCCTGTTCTTTCTTTAGAAGTTGCTGTCGGTATTTCTGTGCTTCTCGATTAGCTTCATCCAGCTGTTTCTGAAGAGCTTCTCTCTCCTAATTAACAAAAAAAAAGTTTTTTTTTCATAACTGCACAAATACATTAACACATTCAAGTATATATCCTACAAATAAAGAAACCTGTAGTAGTTAAAAGTAGCCATCTATTGGTATTTCTGAGACATCTTGCCTTTTCAACCAATTCTCTTATAATTAAAGCCCTCATTTTGAGCTCCTCAATATGAGATAAAGACTAGTTTCTGACCTCAAGGAAATTATTTGCTAATTCGAAATAAAACTACCATGATGAACCCAAACTGGGTACCTGTACTTTTATACCAACTATAAAAACTAGTGAAAAACTTAAATAGGGAAATATATAGCCATACCTCTTTACATCTTTATCTGTGATGTTAAAAAGCTACTAATTATAAAAAAAATAGTATTCATTGAAAACCCATTATATATGTTGATTAACAAGGTGGTTTCCAATAACAAGTCTGTAAGATAGATATTATGCCCATTTTATAGATGAGAAAAATGATGCTCAGAGATGATGTAGCTTTCCCATAACACAATGAGTCAGGTTTATGAGGTTCTACTGTTACTGTGTTTAAAACTATCATTTCCTATGATAGCAAGCAAGATTCCTCACCTTCAAAATGAAGAGGGCTGGTCTAGATGAGTATTTCCTAAATTATACCATTTTACAAATCAGTAAAATATTAATTTCTCTATTGCGATCCATTATATATTGTAAAACACGTGTATTAAGTTCCTGAATAAATTGAGAGGTGAAACACTAATCTGGTCCAATGAAAATGATATTCTTTCTCCTCCTCCTCACTCTGCCCTTATACAGTTGTCTAAGGGAAAACATTTCAACTCCTTTCCCATACCTTCAGTAAGCATATGGACAAAAACTCAACTTGCACAGACCCAAGCTCAATCTCATCTCAGAAGCACAAGCCCTCTGAATGAGGTGGGGGCCAAGAGCAGAACTACTAGTCACAAAATGAGGCCAGGTTGCCACTGGACAAGACACTTAACCAGAGAGAACTGAAGGTAAAGGCAAGGGGTCGGCAGCTTACTGGGAAACAGAACACTATGAGGGTCTCTTCCACTCTCTTTTTGACCCACGTCCACTGGGAACACCAAAAGATTCCCTTCCCTTCACTATTCACATGGTCCATAAGGAGGAACATGTCTAATAGTCCTGCCTTCCTGTGATCCCACTGCCTTCCCTACACTGGGAATGAAGCTAGATCCAACATTAGTTTTTCCCATGAGCCCACCAAAAGTTGGAGTGATTGATTGCACATGTAGTCTCCAAATTGTCCAATTACATAAAATGTACAGTAGAAGAAAGGTGTGCCCATCATCTCCAAGTTAAGAAATGCCTAAGCCTTACCCTGCTCCTCTTTTCTCCTTACTACAGGCAAGATGCCAACCTCATATAAGCAATGGATACCAGTCCCTGTCAGTGACCTGCAGGACTTTAGAAAGGGTACAAGCTAGACCACCTTGCTCTGGTAGGAGAACACACAGCTGTGCATTTAAATGTTTTACAATTTTACCTGTCCTAATAAGATCCTTTGCCAGTCAAAGTTTTGAATATAGATAAAAACTTGCCCTAATTTGGTAGGAAATATTAGAAAAAATAAACTTCAAGGTATCTTATAAAATTAGCTATTTATTCACATTTAGACAGAGCAAGAGATTCACAATTATTTCAGTTTATGAAACCAGTAAGGAAGATATTTATCTTACACTACAACTTCATGCCCAACAATATATTATTATTACATTAGGCAATAGAATAATGGGACAAAGACTTCAAATTTGCTTTATTTCCAAATAGGATTCTCAAATTCTGTTTCAACTATTAGCAATTATCTTTTAACAGTTTTATATATGATTTTTTAATATTCCAATTTATTTTACTTTATTATAAAGCAAAAAAATCATAATAGTGATTTATCTTCTACCATACCTCAGTGTAACTTTTAGAAGATAATAATAATAGCAAGTTACTGAGCATTTACTATACGCTCACCACTGTACTAGTCCTTCACATGCATTCTCACTTGAACCTTTCAACAATTTGATAATGTAGGTGCTATTATTTTCCCCTTCTTACGGATGGGGAAGCCAAGCCTTGAAATGTTAAATAACTTGACCAATCACACTCAGAAAATTATCATTCAAACCTAAATTTGATTCCAGACTCATATTCTTAACCATTAAATATTTTTTTAAAAAAGAAACTGAGGCAGGGTGTGTGAGCTGTCGGCTTGTGTGCAAACATCCTCTAACTGCCATGGGCCAAACATGATCCTATTTTTATAAATAAAGTTTAACAGAAATACAGCCATACCCACTCATTACCAAACTGTCTGTGGCTGCTTTTCCACTATGAAGGCTGAACAGAAGGCAAAACACACCCTATGGAACGTTTAGCAGCAACCCCAGCCTCCATACACTAAATGTCAGTGGCATTTCCCTCATTGTGACAACCTGAAATGTATCCAGATATTGCCAAATGTCCCCTGGGGTCAAAATTGCTCCAGTTAAGAACCACTGATTTTGAGAAACTCTTGAGGTTTTTGGCCAAGCAATCACTTAGAAAGGAATATAAAAATATATCCCTAAGACAACTCTACTGGTCATCTACGAAAATAAAATCCAAAGAACTACTTCATGTACTCTAAGAAAACAGTTTAATGAAAACATTGGAGGTCTCTCTTCATTCTGTATCCCCTGCCCGCCTCTACCATCTCTGCTCACTCTATGCTTCAAGGTCTCTCTGCAGTAGCTCTAAGATTATGCAACTTTGGCCTGAACATTTCCAGTGACGGTAAATAAGATTTTTATTACCAGGTAACTCAATTACAAAAATTGAGCTGAAACTCTAACTTCCTTAAGTTCTTTATATCAAGGTAAAATTCCATCTCCCTGAAGTGCTGTCTCCTTGGTTCTAGTTACTTTACATATCTCAGTTCATACTTCCTTGTTATTTGTAATTATTCTCCCTGGTTTCTGAAAGACTGTAGGTGGAATCAGGGTGAAATTTGAAGAAAACAGCAACTCTCCCTGGTTGTTAGGTAAATAAAAGCTACAGGCTGCATATTCACTGTTTTAAAAATGGTGAACTGACATAAATCAACTGTACTCCAATTAAAAGAAATGCTGAATTAAGTCAGTTTATGTTAAATAAAAATTCAAGTAATTTAAAAGTGTTTTATTAAATAGTTAAAGCAAAGTACATGACAAAATCTTTTTCATTTTATGTCAGAAAAAAAAGATCAACTGATTTATCTGTAAAAGATATTAAAGATTATTAAAAAATAAGTATACTGACACCATTCAATGAAATAAATGGTTAATTTATAAGAACTTTAGTCTATTACTCTAAATTTTGAAGAAATAAAACAACACACCCTCAATAATTAAACATTACTAAACATCTGGTTAAACCATGAATTAAATTCTTCTTAACTCAGTAATATATATACTTTGAGATTGTGGCCACTAGTCTTACATGTAAATGAATTTGGGCAACAATATTTTCTAACTGTCCTCAGTTAGAACTACGTTTCCTTTAGGTGACATTTTTTAAAATCCTCTTTTTTGTATAATAACAAGAACCTTAACAAAGCATTTCTAAATACCGATGTTTACTATTCACATATATTAGATATTATGAATGTGAATATAACAATAGGCTGACTTTTTCAACTCTCATAAAACCCCCAAAATGCAGATATTGTTATCCTAAATTCAAATGTGGGAGAAAATAAAACAGAAGTGCAGAAAGGTAAGATAACTTGCCTCAAAGCTAATAGGAGGGGCAAGAAGTGGGATTCAAATCCAGCTCATTTAATTTCAAATCCAAACTTCTTGTCTTTACATTGCAGTTGCTCTTTAAAAGTTATTCAAGAAAGATCTTATTTTCATTTTGATGTAGTTAATTATAAACTTGGGGGAACAATTCTATTTACAGAAATGTGAGAAAAAAATCTACGAGGTAACTATGGAATAGTCATATTTACAAACTAGTTTACAATTCAAACTAGATTGGCAGAGGTAAAAAAAAAAGGTGACCCTATCAACAGCTAGTCTACATTTAATTTCCTTAATGGACTCAACAGTGAAATAAGCGGTTATCTATGGCTTTTTCAAAAAAATTAACTCAGTTGACAAACTCCAACATTCTTTAAGAGGATCTTCCAGCCCAAATAGACATTTGCATTTCATTTTTGAAAGAAAAAAAATGTTTAGTCAATATATAGTGACATTCCCTCTAGTGACTGTGAGAATGATGTATGTAAATTTAATAGAAAATAAAGGATGAAGTGCAAAGACCAAAGACATTCCAATGTTACCATGATGAAAGACTGTTACAAACAGATTCTTCACTCATTCATTCATTCATTCAATATTTATTTATTGAAGGCTTGCTATATGAATAAGGCAAAAAAAAACTAGACAAAAAAGTACTCATTCTATATCAAAACAATACTGTCAGTAATAAATATAAAAGACAAAAAAAAAAGCAGATGAAATTTATTTTGGATGACTGCAGCAAAACACACCGGGTAAAAGACTCCTTACTTCTATTTCTGCAGACTCCACCCGGTTTTCAATTATTTCAATACATTGTCTTTTGGCTGGCGGTTCTTCACTTATAACAGTTTCTTCAGCAATGTCCGTTGCTGGTACTGTTAATACTAAAATGAAAAAATTTACTCATTACTTCATTTTCAGATAGGTTTAGAAGAATTAAAACTAGTCTTGATATTGTTGATGCAACTCATCTAAGATAAATATATTCCAAAGCCAGTTATTTCATAACACTGATTTCCTTTTTATGAGAAATGTCCATATTTTTGTCTTCAACTTCTTGCCTTTTTACTGAAAACTATCATTTAAAGTGCCTATTTTTTAATTTTATAGACAATATATTCATTCATATGGCTCAAAATCAAAATAATATTTAACAAGCATATTTTGCTAACAGGTAATTGCTTTTATTGGTTTCTTATGCATTGTTCTTGTGTTCATTCATGTAAAAATGAATATGAATTTGCAATTCTCTTTTTTCTTTCTTTCATGAAAGTATCTGCTGTTTCCACTTCATATACCTAGGTACCTTTCATCAAGACTTACAGAGCTTTCTTTAATTTAGCTGCATTCTGTTCCACTATGTGGACACACTATTACGAACACTGTTCATAAGCTTTGCTCATCCATTGGGTTGTTGGACTTTGCCCCAGTTTTTAGTATCTATTTATACAAATGTAAATATACTGAGAGGGAGAGGCTGTCCTTGCTTTGCATAACAGAGCAAGAACGTAAAAATGAGTGTACAAGCTTAAACTATGCAAAACAATCTTACTAATCATTGGGGAAAATACAACCGTCCTACAGCTTCTAATGTCAAAACATTAAAAAATCTCTTACTGTCATTTGTAAACGTAAACAAATGAAAAATAGTAAAACCAGTATTAATTAAGAACATTAGAAATATTGAGAATTAAAGTATTTCTTTTAACTCATATCATACTACATTTAAAAATTTACTCAAAAAGAACTGAGAAGTTTACATTTGTTTCACTGGACTGTCTATATAGTCTATATAATCATATGCCATTTATAATTTTAAATTGTGAAGGCTTTAAATGTTTCTACTAATATTCAGTAAGTTCCCCTCATTGCTCTTCCTCCTCTTTCATCAATATAAATTTCAGAATCAGTTTGGCAAGTTCCAAAAAAAGACCTATTGGTTTTTATTATGGCCTAAATTGTGTCCCCCTCAAAATTCAAATGTTTAAGTCCTTCCTAATCCTCAGTACCTCAGAATGCATTTGGAGACAGGACCTTTAAAAAGGTTAAACAGGTAAAATGAGGTCCTTTGAGTGGGTCCTAACACAGTGTGACTGCTATCCTTGTAAGAGGTTGGGTCGCAGAAGACACACAGACTGAGGGATGACTCTGTGAGGACACAGCAAGGAGGCAACCACCTGTAAGCAAGGAGAAAGGCCTCGGAAGGAACCAAGCCTGCCAGTGCCTTGATCTTGGACTTTCAGCCTACAGTACTGTGAGAAGATAAGTTTCTGTTAAGTTACTCAGACTGTGATAGTTTGTATGGCAGTCCTAGTAAATCAGTACAGCCTTTCGCCCCCATCACATCACACTTATCAATTAGGTCAGGAAGAATTGAGAGCTTTATGACAGTGAGTCATTTGATCCAAAAACATGAGTTTCTTTCCATTTGTTCATCAATGAGATTAGTCTGTGTGTTTAGTATCAAGTTTTGGAAACAGTGTTGTATTTGCTTAAAACAAGTACTCTGAAAGCTTTTTTAAAATATAAATTTATTTATTTTAATTGGAGTGAAAGCTTCTTCTTTTCTATATAGTTAGAATTAGTTCTTAAAACTTGTGAAAGTACTTGGTCTTGATCCAAATCCTGGAGCACCTGCATGAGAGAAAAGCCTCCCAGGCTTCACAGGTCAAGCGTTTCCTCCTCTACTGCTAAAGAAACAAAATCTTTCCTTGAGACCTAGTCTCTCTGCAAGGCCATACCTCCCTGCCACTCTCAATCAAACCTAGTTTAGGAGGACTTCTCCCTCCAGCCCTCTCTTTCCCCCACTTTCTTCATGGCCATGAAGAGACTTAGTCTTTACAATCCTGAGTCATTTTCCAGAAGGTTATATGTGCACATACTTTTCTTTTAGATCAGGGCAGGGATTGGGAAATACTGGGTACAGGGTGATGCTTGCTCAGATAGGAACTTTCTGCACCTTCTCTTTCTGCTTCCTGCAGCTTTCACGTCTAGTCTATCTTAACCCTACTTGCAGCACTGCCCACTCAGACTGGGCCCTGTCTTGCTGGAAGTGTATATTTATTGCTGATTTCTGAGCTCAACTCCTTTTCTTGATGCACAACTATGGGTTTCCCTGAGGGTTCTCCTGCCCTGGCTTAGATTTTAAGATGTTTTTGGCAATCACTTAAAATATGGAATTTTGTGGTTTTCTCAGCCTTTTAGTTTGATTAAAATGTATCTGGGGCTTATGTTTCATCCATTTTATTACTACTCTCTTATTACTCAAAATGAAAAAAATGGGACAATTATCAACAAAGCTGCTAAAAGTTGCCACCGTGTCCAACTTCTTTTTAAGTAGCCTTTTCTCACATAGTGTTTTTACAAGCTCATACAATATCTGAATTGTATTAAATGGCCTAGGAAAAAGTACTGTCCAATTTCCTGAGAATTAAGAATAAACACCATTTATGTAAATGCCTTCTACCCACCTTGTTGTCCATCTGGCATGGTCACAATGATGGGCTGACCTATTCCACTTGTTGGAATGGAGTGCAAATTTCCAAGCTGAATTCCATCTGTAACTATTGTGATGACTTGCTGACCCCCTGAACTAACTACTTGCTGAATTGCACCATCCACAGATTCTGCAGTAACTACTTCCTCCGTAGCCACTACTGGAAAAAAAAAAGTGAAAATCAATGAA
Organism: Bison bison bison; assembly: GCF_000754665.1. NCBI lineage: Eukaryota > Metazoa > Chordata > Mammalia > Artiodactyla > Bovidae > Bison > Bison bison. The sequence continues at coordinate 2,737,882 of NW_011494690.1, read as the reverse complement.
CATACATAGAAGCATGAAGAGAAGTTTGTTTTTACTCTGCTACTTTTGCTGTCCTTGCTTCTTTCTTATGAGTGTGCTATCCACTCAGCTGTGTCCGACTCTTTGCGACCACATGGACTGTAGCCTGCTAGGCTCCTCTGTCCATGGGATTCTCCGGGCAAGAATACTGGAATGGGTTGCCATGCCCTCCTCCAGGGGATCTTCCTAAACCAGTGATCGAACCCGGGTCTCCGGCATGGCAGGCAGATTCTTCACAATCTAAGCCCCCAGGGAAGCCATTTTTCTTATACAGGAGAGCTTTTACATGGTTTTTAAATTCAGTCTCTAGTGGTGCTGTAGATACCTATATAAACAGCTGATTACAAGTTCCACAATTTACAATAAGGGGGTTTCAGCTATGTATGCATACATGTGTTTAAATAAACTGCCTTCATTTAGTTCTATGAGGTGCAAAATTTATAAGATCTCCTAAGGTCACAGATATGACAAAGTACTTACGCCATCTTAATAAAATTCTAAAATCCAAAAAATAAAATACTGTATGTGGTGATACTCCATCTAAATTTACAAATGAGTTGATATACATTTCTCATCCAACAAAACATGGAGCTCTGTACTTCTCAAGCAGACAGAATAAACAGCATTCCCTTTTTGGATTGTGTGAGCAAGGGTTGCCTTTATAATAAGTGGCACATAGATCTGGTACTGTTGGATATCAAATAATACATTAACATTTACATAAATAAAATTCAAAACTATGCTCTCAGTATTTCATGAAAGGTTCAGACAGGATTCTGGCAGCTGAAAACAGCAGCACTCCAGGTCTTGCCTAGGTAAAGAAATTGCCAAAATCCTTTCCCACAGGCAATTCTATACCCAACTACTGATCCCAAAAGATATACTCGCAAATATTCATATCAGCTTTACTCATATTAGTCAAAAACTTGAAACAAATCAGATATCCGTCAAAAGTAGAATGAATAAACAAACTGGTTAACAAAACGGTAGATTCACACACTGGAATACTACATAGCAATTAAAGTGACTAAATACAAAACATGGATAAATCTGACAAAAGAGCATACTGGGTGGTGTAAATCAGACACAGTATACATAATGAGTACTTTCCATTTATGAACTGAGCAATGAGATTAGACAAGAGTATTTACCTTGTGACAATTCATTAAACTATACATTAACGGATTTTTCTATATATATATGTTACACATTAAAAAAAAAAAGGCATCAAAAGGAAAAATGACAGCAAATGGACAGCAAACACACTGAATTTTTAAAAATCCACTTATCCATGATAATATCTCATGAAAGAAGAGAGAAAGGGGGAAAGAACTAGGATCTTCTTGATAGAAGAATGACATTAATTAACAAAAGAAGAAAAATTATCACTGTAACCCCCAGTGTAATAACTTATTTAAGAAAGCATCATCAATGGATGTTAAAAAAAAAATACTGGTGAAATGTTTTTGAGAGACAAAATGTTCAAATGAATCTACAGAGTTCAAAGTCATAAAGAACAAGCAAGGGGACCTTCCCTGGTGGTCCTGTGGCTAAGACTCCGTGCTCCCAACAAAGGGAGCTAGATCTGGTCAAGGAACTAAATCCCACGGGCCGCAACTAAGACCCTCCATAGCCAAATAAACAGATTTTTTTAAGTATAAAAAAAAAAAAAGGGGCAATACAGCAGGACTATCCTAGTTTGGGGGAGACTCAAAAGACAAAATAATTGAATACAGTGTGTGAATTCTGACTGGATCCCAGATGAAAACAAACCATTATAAAGGACATTTTGGGGTTGAGGAAACTTGAATATGAATCACATGTCAGATAGTATTACTAAATTAATGTTTATGTTTGTAGAAAATATAATAGAACAGTGAGTATGTAGGAAGTGTCCTTGTTCTTGGTAGATACATGCTGAAGAATTTAAGGATCAAGTGCCATGATGCCTGTAACCTACTTTCAGATAATTTGGCAAAATAAAAGCATGTGTCTGTGTGTGAACATGCAGTGGTGGCAAGATGTTAACAGGTGTGAATACAGGTACAAGGTATAAAGTTCATTCTCCAATTTTTCTATGAAAAAAAGTTTTAATATAACTAATTCTGAAAAAGGAAATGACAAAAAAAACTATTTCTAAATGATATGGTTCTCTGAAATGTGTTATTTGAGGTAACACTTTACCAAAAGTGTAATGAAATAAAATAATTCTCTCCTAAAGTCATGCTACCCTTCAGATACACATTTACTCTGAAACATGCTAAGCTGCTACCAACTTCCAGTAGAACAACCTGGATATCAACAACCACAGGATTCACTAAATACAGATATGCCTTAATTAAACAAACTCCTTTTTTTAAACAAAAAAGGCAAGATAGGTACTGGGACCCTAGTTTTCAAGGATGAACTCATGGCAAGAGATATGGCTGTAACTCTGCGACTCTGTTACTTGGGTAATCAGAGATCACAATACAAACCACAGATGATATTCAAAATGCAAACAATCTTTATGTTTTCGGTTCTCTCATTTTTGTTTGTCTTAAACAATAATTACACTTTATCACCAAGCACTTAAGAAAATTTCAGGAAGATAATTATAAAATGAAATGTAGGGCATAAAACAGTAATATATTCGATAGAATAACTACCGAGGTTTTCAAACACATTAACTATTGCTTTGATTTTTCTTTTAAATATCCATATGAAAAAGAAATGTTCACTCTGGATGAATGGTACCTGTAAGTAGCAAATATTTCTAAAACATAATCATACATAAGAAATTTCTGAGATCACACATAATCAAGACACAACTCGAACTTTCATCTTTGTATTCTTTGCAATGACTATCATTAAGATAACAGAGTTCTGGCCTTTCATCTAAAAAGCTTTCAAGTTGTACTTTGGTGAGGAATTAAGAAAAAATTATAAGGAAACCAATTATGTAAGAAAACAAAGTAGCCCCTGAGTAATCCTAAGAACAACCTAACAGTGAAGTGTTGAAACATATAAGAATAAAAGAGAAAACCTAAAAACTTTACAAAGAATGTCATTAAAAAAAACTATAAATCCACAGATATATCCAAATATAAAACTCCTAGATAAAACAAAATAACTAATAAATATTCATTGCTGATTTAAAAGTCAAGCTGTAATATACAAAGAGAGGCTAGATAACCTGCACCATCTTTGAAAATATTTGAGACCTCTTATTCAACCTAACTTTTGAATTTTAATGCCATAAAATTCAACTAAGATAAGGAAAAAACTGTCTTTGAGGTATTCTTAAAAGACTGAAAATTCTATGTATATAAACATTTCAACAATAAAACAGAAACTATGCTTACTGAAGAAAAGCATAACATTTCAGAAGTATTATCTCCTGAATTCGAATCTGAAATTTAAAAAAAAAAAAAAAACAGGCAAAAACAAAACAATATTATCAGCTCCACTAACTTATCCCTGAAAGCCAATTCACTATTAGGAGAAAGGAGGTAAACAGCCACCAGACTCATTATACCTTTGGAAAAACCACTGTATTAACAATTAGTCAAAGATGCACTAAAGACAAAAAGAAGGGTAGTCACAGATATTCATTTAGTCAAGGGATTATAAAGCTGTGCCACAAGAAAAAAAATTAGTCTAAGCAATGCAACATCAATGTGAGACTGCAAACAAAAGCCACAAAATAGTTTTCTGAGAGCTAATTTCAAAAGGACTAAAACTACACTGTATATTTAAGGCCTACATCTAACAATTTTAACTTCCAATTCTATATCCAAATAAAGTGTAAGTGAAAGTCATTCAGTCGTGTCTGGCTCTTTGCGACCCTATGGACTGTGGAATTCTCCAGGCCAGAATACCAGAGTGGATGGCCTTTCCCTTTTCCAGGGGATCTTCCCAACCCAGGAATCGAACCCAGGTCTCCCACATTGGAGGCAGATTCTTTACCATCTCAGCCACAAGGGAAGACAAAGAATACTGGAGTGGGTAGCCTATCGCTTTTCCAGTGGACCTTCTCAAACTAGGAATCGAGCAAGGGTCTCCTGCATTACAGGTGGATTCTTTACCAACTGAGCTATGATCCAAATAACTCTCAACTCTATTCACTTCTTATTATCTCTTTGCCAGATCTTAATCCATGCTACCATTACTTCTTCCCCAGGTGAGTGCCACAGACTCCTAACTAAACTCCCCTTAGTTTCATGCACAGGAAAATATACTAAGAGAACATTTCAAATATGTATGTTTCAAGAAGATGTTTGCTTTTTCTAAAATTAGTGAAATGAGAGCATAAGAAAAAAATAAAAAAGCATATTTTAAGGAAACCTCTGCACAACTTTCTAGTCAAGTGAAATGGTCAAATGTATCTAAACATCTAGAACTCATACATTATTTTCTGATGGTAAATCTCTTACCTGGCTAGGTAACTACTATGACAAATCAAATAAAGCAAAAGAACTTAAATACTAACAAGCAAAAATGAACCACAACTAGACTGCAAATCAGATTTATTTGGTATAAGAAGATGAAATATCAGACAAAAGAAAAATATAATTCTTAAAATTATCAAACACTATGATGGTAACTTCCAGCAAATAGAAACCTTCTTAACTTAGAGGTGAGTTAAAAGATGAAAAAGAAACGCATTCCCTCAGTTTAAATAGATGTCCACACTTAGTCCCTGACAGAGTGTATATACATATACATTTTTTATAAAGAGGTAATATTTTCTTTAAATCAAAATTTTATCAAAGCTTACTAATCAGCACCTGCTAAAATACAATTTCATAGGAGTAGCTATCATCTATAAAATTGTTCTTATCTGTTTGGGCAGAAATCAGTATACCAAGTAACAGTGTGTACAAATAAAGAAAAACTTTTAAGAGGCACATGAGTTACAGATAAATAAACCTTAATGAATCTACAGACTATGACAGTGAATAATTACTCTGTTTTATATTTGAAGTGCTCAAAGTGATAATATCCTTCTCATGTCAATTTGAGACATATGATTTTGACAATAGGTATCACATTTTTATTTTAATTATATCCTAATTGAACCACAGTTGAAAGAGACACGTGTACCCCAATGTTCATCGCAGCACTGTTTATAATAGCCAGGACATGAAAGCAACCTAGATGCCCATCAGCAGATGAATGGATAAGAAAGCTGTGGTACATATACACAATCCAATATTTGTCAGCCATTAAAAAGAATACATTTGAATCAGTTCTAATGAGGTGGATGAAACTGGAGCCTATTATACAGGGTGAAGTAAGCCAGAAAGAAAAACACCAATACAGTATACTAACGCATATATATGGGATTTAGAAAGATGGTAATGATAACCCTGTATGTGAGACAGTAAAAGAGACACACATGTATAGAACAGTCTTTTGGACTCTGTAGGAGAGGGCGAGGGTGGGATGATTTGGGAGAATGGCATTGAAACATGTATAATATCATATGTGAAATGAATTGCTAGTCCAAGTTCGATGCATGATACAGGGTGCTCGGGGCTGGTGTGCTGGGATGACCCAGAGGGATGGGAAGGGGAGAAAGGTGGGAGGAGGGTTCAGGATGGGGAACACATGTACACCCATGGTGGATTCACGTCAATGTTTGGCAAAAACCACTACAATATTGTAAAGTAAATAAAACTGAAAAAAAAATAATATAAAGAGGGAAAAAAAATTATATCCTAATTACCTGAAGCTTGCTCCTTAATAAATCAATTCTTAAAAAGATTAAGTAGCAGTATCAGTGACTCAGTTCAGTTGCTCAGTTGTGTCCGACTCCTTGCAACCCCATGGACTGAAGCAAGCCTGGCCTCCCTGTCTATCACCAACTCCTGGAGTTTATTCAAACTCATGTCCATTGAGTTGGTGATGCCATCCAACCATCTCATCCTCTGCCATCCACTTCACCTCCCACCTTCAATCTTTCCCAGCATCAGGGTCTTTTAAAATGAATCAGTTCTTTGCATCAGGTGGTCAAAGTATTGGAGTTTCAGCTTCAGCATCAGTCCTTCCAATGAATATTCCAGACAGATTTCCTTTAGGATGGACTGGCTGGATCTCCTTGCAATACGAGAATACACAGAGAAACTATACGAAAAAGATCTTCACAACCCAGATAATCACGATGGTGTGATCACTCACCTAGAGCCAGACATCCTGGAATGCAAAGTCAAGTGGGCCTTAGGAAGCATCGCTGCGAACAAAACTAGTGGAGGTGATGGAATTCCAGTTGCCCTATTTCAAATCCTAAAAAATGATGCTGTGAAAGTGCTGCACTCAATATGCCAGCAAATTTGGAAAACTCAGCAGTGGCCACAGGACTGGAAAAGGTCAGTTTTCATTCCAATCCCAAAGAAAGGCAATGCCAAGAATGCTCAAACTATGGCATAATTGCACTCATTTCACACACTACTCAAGAATGCTCAAAATTCTCCAAGCCAGGCTTCAACAGTACATTAACCATGAACTGCCAGATGACCACGCTGGATTTAGAAAAGGCAGAGGAACCAGAAATCAAATTGCTAACATCTGTTGGATCACTGAAAAAGCAAGAGCTCTAGAATAACATCTACTTCCACTTTATTGACTATGCCAAAGCCTTTGACTGTGTGGATCACAACAAACTGTGGAAAATTCTTAAAGAGATGGGAATATCAGACCACCCGATCTGCCTCTTGAGAAATCAGTAGGCAGATCAGGAAGCAACAGTTAGAACTGGACATGGAACAACAGACTGGTTCCAAATCAGGAAAGGAGTATGTCAAAGCTGTATATCCACCCTGCTTATTTAACTTATATGCAAGAGTACATCATGAGAAATGCTGGGCTGGATGAAGCAATATCAATAACCTCAGATATGCAGATGACACCACCCTTATGGCAGAAAGTGAAGAACTAAAGAGCCTCTTGATGAAAGTGCAAGAGGAGAGTGAAAAAGTTGGCTTAAAACTCAACATTCAGAAAACAAAGATCATGGCATCTGGTCCCATCACTTC
>NW_011494690.1:2725951-2730748 GCF_000754665.1 Bison bison bison | reverse complement strand
AAGATTGAAGGTGGGAGGAGAAGGGGACGACAGAGGATAAGATGGGTGGATGGCATCACCAACTCAATGGACATGAGTTTGAGTAAACTCTGGGAGTTGGTGATAGACATGGAGGCCTGGCGTGCTGCAGTCCATGGGGTTGCAAAGAGTCGGACATGACTGAACGACTGAACTGTTGTTCCATGTCCAGTTCTAACTGTTGCTTCCTGACCTGCATACATATTTCTCAGGAGGCAGATCAGGTGGTCTGGTATTCCCATCTCTTCAAGAATTTTCCAGTTTGTGGTGATCCATATAGTCAATGGCTTTGGTGTAGTCAATAAAGCAGATGTTTTTCTGGAACTCTCTTGCTTTTTTGATGATCCAACAGATGTTGGCAATTTGATCTCTGGTTCCTCTGCCTTTTCTAAATCCAGCTTGAACATCTGGAAGTTCACAGTTCACATACTGTTGAAGCCTGGCTTGGAGAATTTTGAGCATTACTTTGCTAGCATGTGAGATGAGTGCAATTGTGCGGTAGTATGAACATTCTTGGGAGAAGGCAATGGCGCCCCACTCCAGTACTGTTGCCTGGAAAATCCCATGGATGGAAGAGCCTGGTAGGCTGAAGTCCATGGGGTCGCTAAGAGTCGGACACGACTGAACGACTTCACTTTCACTTTCCATTTTCACGCATTCGAGAAGGAAATGGCAACCCACTCCAGTGTTCTTGCCTGGAGAATCCCACGGACAGAGAAGCCTGGTAGGCTGCAGTCCATGGGGTTGCACAGAGTCGGACACGACTGAAGCGACTTAGTAGTAGTAGTGGTAGTATGAGCATTCTTTGGCATTGCCTTTCTTTGGGATTGGAATGAAAACTGATCTTTTCCAGTCCTGTGGCCATGCTGAGTTTTCCAGATTTGCTGGCATACTGAGTGCAGCACTTTCACAGCATCATCTTTTAGGATTTTAGGTCCACTGGAATTCCATCACCTCCACTAGCTTTGTTTGTCGTGATGCTTGGCCCACTTGACTGTGCATTCCAGGATGTCTGGCTCTGAGTGAGTGATCACACCATCATGATTATCTGGGTCGTGAAGACCTTTTTTTATAGTTTTTTTGTATAGTTTTTCTTTCATCTTCTTATACCAAAGTAGCAGTATACTCAACTATTAAAGCTATTAAGAAAGCCATTCCTTTCGCCTACATCTTTTCCTTAGTAGAGATTCACCTATGCACCCCATAAAGAGTTGAATAAATATTAAATTACACATAAAAATGAAATAAATAAGAAATATATATTATTCAAGCAAATCTTTGCTGTAGTACACTCACAATCTTTAGATAGTTTTTATATCCAACGTATTAGTAGTAAGAAATAGATCTTTTAAAATTTGCGTCAAATTCTTAAATTTTGGTGTGCCATCAGAGTCACTTTTGAGAACACATTAAAAATATAGATGTCAGGGCCTCACCCTAAACCTACTGAATCAGAATCCACTGGGAAAGAACTGGGGCAAATGAATTATTGAGAAGGTGACTCTGATTCACACAAAATGTAAGAAAGCTACTCTTATGATATTATCATATTAATTCAAACTACATAACTGAGAGGAGTTTAAATTAGTAGAAAACTTGAATCACAGAATATTTAAAGGAATACAGCCTTCTAATCATTGGGTACATAAATTAACAAGATCATTTCCAACTATCTCCAAGCAAAAATTCTACTAGTTTTAATAACAGAAAATGACAACTATTATATTAATGTTTGAGTTGCCTGATATTTCTCCTGAATTATCCCTTTCCAACATTATGAAGGACTTATTTTTTTGATTTTTTAAAAAAATTTTGAACTCCCCACAGGGCACGTGGGATCTTAATTCCCCAACCAAGTATCAAACTCACGTCCCCTGCATTAGAAGAGCAGAGTCTTAACCACTGGACCACCAGGGAAGTTCCTATAAAGGATGTTTTAAACAAGTATTTTGTAAACTGTGGAGGCATACTTTTTGTTGTTGTTGTTGTTGTTGTTGTTTGGTCGCCAAGTCATTTCCAACTCTTTTGCCACTCCATGGACCGCAGCCCACCAGGCTCCTCTGTCCATGGGACTTCCCAGGCAAGAACACTGGAGTGTGTTGCCATTTCCTTCTCCAGTTGATCTTCCTGTCCCAGAGACTGAACCCTCATATCCTGCTTGGCAGGCAAATTCTTCACCACTGACCCCCTAGGGAAGCCCTGATACTTTTATTAGAGGCTAGAAATTTTTTCACTGATTTATTTCCAAAATGAGCTAATTTAATGTATCAAAAGACAGTTGTATCCTTCCTTAAAAAGAAGTTAAAAATAAATAACTTAGCATTTTGATTGATGTATCACTTTCTTATGAGTTTGCTGAGTAATCCCTTATATTAACCAGATGACTATTGTGACAACAAAATGACATAATGCAAATAATGCAAGTAAACCACTCAGCACAATGACAAGCTCATAGCAAGAACCCTGTACATATTAACCATCAAAAGTGAAACTGTTGGTCACTTAGTTGCGTCTGACTCTTTGCAACCCTGTGGTCTGTAGCCCACCGGACTCCTCTGTCTATGGGATTCTCCACGCAAGAATACTGGAATGGGTAACCATTCCCTTCTCCAGGAGATCTTCCCAACCCAGGGATCGAACCCAGGTCTCCTGCATTACAGGCAGATGCCAAATTAAATTTATGACTTACATCAATTGTTTCATCATCTTTTTCTGGCCTCACCTGTACCAAGATAGAGCTGCTGCTGCTGCTAAGTCGCTTCAGTCATGTCCAACTCTATGAGACCCCATAGATGGCAGCCCACTAGGCTCCTTCGTCCCTGGGATTCTCCAGGCAAGAGCACTGGAGTGGGTTGCCATTTCCTCCTTGAATGCATGAAAGTGAAAAGTGAAAAGTGAAAGTGAAGTTGCTCAGTTGTGTCCAACTCAGCGACCCCATGAACTGCAGCCCACCAGGCTCCTCAGTCCATGGGATTCTCCAGGCAAGAGTACTGGAGTGGGGTACCATTGCTTTCTCCGCTAGTAATTATTTAATATAACTATGAAAATTAGCATAGGCCTATGGACTCAGGAACTGAAACAAAAACTCTCAAAAAACCAGTAAAAATGAACATTAGCACCAAACTCATCAGGGTATAATGAGACTTATTGAATTACTTTTTTGTACTTCTATTAGACCAAGAATTATGAAAATTATGCATGGAGATGAAAAATTTAATCAAACAAGTTAAATGCTTAGCAAAATAAAGGTTTATGAGGAAAGAACAAAACTGGAAATATTTAATAAAAATACTAGTAAGGAAGTAATTTAGTAACAGACTCTAATCAAACTTTGGCAATCTGAAGTTATATTTGCTTGTAACATCAAGAAGATGGAGGTTTCATTGGGTTTCACAGTGAAAGCATTATACTAGACCAATTTCCTCTCTGATGCTCCCATTCAACTAACATTAAGGTTTGTTTTATACATCAAAGACGCTTCTAACATAATCATGAAAGAATGTTTTAAAGCCATAGTTCAAATGAAATAGCATGGTTTCCTAGACTATCATAAGCACCAATTTTCTATATATAGGACCATATATGCCAGCTAGCCTCCATTTCAAACGCAGTTCACTTGCGGCTACAGTCTGGTTATATAGCATCAGAAGACATGTTTACTGCAATACTTAGCACCAGTAAAAGGAAAGAATCTGAGCAGACCAATTAGTGTACTGAAGGTTCTTATATTTTGTTCTTCAGCCATTTAAAAAGGGCAAAAAGGAAGACATTTATTTCAACAGACTGTTTCAACATATATACCTCAGAAGTAAAAGTAGTGATAATTACAAACATTTATTCTTATCACAAACCAAATTATAACCTGAAGAAACTGCATAGAGGAAACAGTGTACTTAGTAGTCACAGACACACAACTTAGGAATAAGTCAGACCTTGAGCACGAACTTCCTTTCATCACTAAATAGCCTTGCTACTTTGTGCAAAACTATTTAACCTTCACAAAACCTCAATTTCATCATATACAAATGGACGTATTAATTAATTTCCCAGATCCTGAGATGTCCTTGAAAAATCATACAACATTTCTAAATTAGGATGAGTCTGACAACCGATATCAACAGAAACTAGACAGCCAAGAGGCAGAGAAATAACTTGACTGAGCATGTGCAAACCAACCTGTGAGAAGCTATTTCTTTATGTGATTACACACTTCAGCTGAGTTGTTTACACTGGTGTCAATGTACTCACCTGAACTTAAACTTAATTCAAACTCTTAAAGTATCTTCAGAAAGATCCCACTATGACGTAGCAGTGAAATGAAAAATTATTGTGTTCACAGAAGATTGCAAGTCACATGCAATAAAAGTCAACTATTATTACCAATTCTCTCAGACTAGACCACACATAACATTTTCAAAGGTTGAAGAAAAGTTGTTATGAGCAATTCATGGAGCCAAACGTCTAAATGCCAATACTTCAGCTGACTTTGAAGAAAGGATGCATTTACAGTGATATGTACTTTAATAAAGGCAAAAATATTTACAAGTTTAATCAAACAGAAACCCACCAATGAAATTAACTTTCTCTGATACACTTTTGCAATTACAAAGGTTCTGAAGAGATCCTTTGGCACAGGTCATAAAAGCCACACATCAATAGGATGATGCACATAGCTGCTACTGTGAAAAGGGGATTCAGAAAAATCTTCAGATTCCCAAATACAAAGGTTTTGATTCAAACACTGGTTACAATGCTAAAGAAGCTGGAGAATGAAGAAAT
>NW_011494690.1:2703817-2725851 GCF_000754665.1 Bison bison bison | reverse complement strand
AGGGAGGGAGAGAGAAAGGAGAGAGAGAGGTACTCCCTCCCCTAAAAAATACATCCTCCAGTCACCGCCTTAAAGACACAAATCCAGTAATATCTACCTTCAATCTTTCTGGTGAAGATTAAATGAGATCGTAAATAAAATGCTTGCCACAGTGCAAAGCACACACCAAACTCAACTGAACTGACCTGAAAGCACTCGCAGTAAACACGCAGTGAACTGTTGTTGTTATTATTATTAGTCACACTAAAAAAAACCATTAATTTAAATAATGAAAACAACATTATTCTTTACTTTCATAAGCACTGTCCAAATATAGTGGCTTAAACTACAGTAAGAAAAATAATTTTGTGGAGTTTTTTTAATTCTCTAATTAAAAAAAGAATTTCACTTACATAATTACAGCAAGAACTAGTTTGGTTAAGTACTGGGTTGGCCAAAACGTTCTTTTGGGTTTTTCCGTAACACCCAAACGAATTTTTTGGCCAACCGAATATAATAAGGTAAACCTTATAATATAATATAAGGTAAACCTTATCTAAATTGGCTATTAATATTGTCTGTAATCATTTAACCCCAGGTTAGCCTATAATGGTAGTTGTTGGTATGCTACTTCCTGGTTTTGTCAGTCATTAAGATTTTAAGTCATTCTAATACAACTGCCAAAATTTAAGTTATGAGAAAGACAGCAAGTTCATATATATTTAACTACTTTTTACACAAAGTCACAGCCTAGTAAAACAAAGCTAAATTGGGTAAGCAGATATGTTTCCCGTGAATCATACAAGTTTGTTAATAATTTTAATTAATTTTAATTGATTGCCAAATTTTTATATCCTTTTAAAACCCAGATTTTCAGCTTCCCATGAAAAAAACAGAACCTGGCGACACAGACTGAGGATCTTAATAAAATCAGCTAGAGTGGATAGCATGGGCACCCTCACCCTGCCCGACCTTTTCAGATGGCCATCAACTCAAGCCTATCCCCTTTCACCTTCCAAATTTTCTTCCTGGCCTTTGTCAATATTTGAATCTCCAACTTCTGATGTACACATTTTGACTTATATTTCTAACCTGGAGTTTCGGAAGAATTGGACAGTGGAGCAGATGCTTCAGCTAAGGCAGCTAACGTAGCTAATACTGACGTAGAGGAGTTTCCAAACTGAACAGCAGACACACCCGTTTCATCTACAAGAAAGGAGAAAACAGGTTTGAATCTTTAAGGAATTTAATCTAGGGCATTTTTCTGACAAACTACTTTACTTTATTCAACTGTTAAATGAAGCTTAGATAATATTAGTTTTGGGAAAACAAGCTTGGATAGCATTAGCTTTTGAAAGGTCATATTGTAAGTATGTTTTGCAGTATCACCTTTCTTTAGATTATTTTTCTCATAAAAGTTTGATTTTTGCCAATTATAAGAAAGAAAACCAAGGTGGCTAATATAATCTTACCCTTATTCTCCAACAGTCCTTTCTTAAAAGGATGTATACCTACTAAAGCATAAAATCCCAATAGCTATCCTATATGCATCTCAATACCTGTTGCCTTGGATGAATTTTCTGAAGATACCAGACCTGTTAGGTTCACCACCCCTCCAGGTCCAATGATAAACTGTGGTGTTGCAGCATGTATCGTCACAGTGTCGGGACTCTCTGGGTTTGTGTTGATTTGGTTCTGCATAGCAATCTAGGCAACAAATTACCAGAGCTGTTTTTCAGAATTACAATCAGAACATACAGCACAGACTTTTAATATCATACAAACACAAATATAAAGGAACATTCTGTAATCCAAGAATTATATAATACAAATGGAAAGCTTTGTTTATGGTCTATTGAAAGTACAGAAGTAAATCATAGGTATGGATTTATATCCTAAGTTTCCTGATTAGATAAAGCAGCAAAAATCCCATGTGAGGAGAAATTAGTATCTGAGAGACTTTTACAGAACACAGTTGAGGGAACTCCCTGGTGGGCCAGTGTTTAGGACTCTGTGCTTTCAATGCTAAGGGTGTAGGTTCAGCTCTTGGCTAGGGAACTAAGATCTTACAAGCTGTGCGGAGGGGAAAGGAAAAAAAAAAAAATAATATATATATATATATACACACACATGTATGTATTACAACTGAAAGATATTCTGCTGCCCTGTAGTTAGAGAAAACAAATTATTTAAATCAAAATTATGTTCTCTACTATGTTTGGCAATATATAACACTACCTATATAAAGCACATCCTTCCCAATTGTTCTCCATCCTCAATTCTAGGCCCCAAACTGCAGTCAGAAGAAAAAAAAATTGAAAGAAGCACAGCATGTGTTTATTTCCCTGAATATACAACATATTTTAAGTAACTAGGTGAAGTTCAATAGACTCATAGGGTCTTACAGAAGAGTTCTACTGGGAAGAAGAACAAGAAGCAATAAGTAAATAAGATAATTTACATCAATATTGTCTAGCTAAAGAAAAGAGACGTAATGCTGGTTATTAGGAAAACTTGTCCAAAAGCCATAAATAACTGTGTTCATAAACAGACTTTTTTGAGGATGGTGAAAAAATAAACCGATCAGAATGATGAAGACTACCATTACTCACCAAGGGGACATTATTATGGTTACTTAAAAAAAACTTCAGTGGGAGGACAACAGAGTTGAAAAATGATATGGTATCCAAACATGCAATAAAATAATTAATAGAATAAAATGTCTAGAAGGGAATTCAGAACCTTAAAAACACCGAAACTCATCAGTTTATCTAATCTTCTAATGTTACATGCAAAGACTATGGTCTTATAATTAGGAAAATAAACAGTAATGAACAAAAAGGAAGTGAAAGAGGAATAGGTCTGTCCAAAATAATGTCCAAAATGAAAAACTATAAGCTAAATAATACCCTGAGGAAACCAGGGTCGAAAAAGAAAAATCTATCCTGTTGTACATTGCAACATTATTTTCAATAGCTAGAACATGGAAGCAAGCTAGATGCCCATCGACAGATGAATGGATAAAGAAGTTGTGGTACATATACACAATGGAATATCACTCAGCCATAAAAAGGAACACATTTGAGTCAGTTCTGATAAGGTGGATGAACCTAGAACCTATTATACAGAGTGAAGTGAGTCAGAAAGAGAAAGATAAATATCGTATTCTAACACACATATATGGAATCTAAAAAAATGGTTCTGAAGAATTTATTTACTGGGCAGCAATGGAGAAACAGACATAGAGAATAGACTTATGGACATGGGGAGAGGGGAAGAGAGGGTGAGATGTATGGAAAGAGTAACGTGGAAACTTACATTACCATATGTAAAATAGATTCCCAATGGGAATTTGCTGTATGGCTCAGGAAACTCAAACAGGGGCTCTGTGTCAACCCAGAGGGATGGGATGGGGAGGGAGATGGGAAGGAGGCTCAAAAGGGAGGGGATATATGTATACCTATGGCTGATTCATGTTGAGGTTGGACAGAAAACAACAAAATTCTGTAAAGCAACTATACTTCAATTAAAAAATAAATTAAAAAAAAACCTATAAGCTAAATAGTTAAATCATTCATATGACAGAGATCTTTATTATTTTCTATTTTAAGTTAAAGCCAAAAGTTACCTGTAGTATCTCTGCTAAATCTTCATTTCCATTGTCTATTGAAATATCAAATGCAGTTTTACAAAATTTACTTTGCGTGTGTACATCAGCACCATATTTGATTAAAAGTTCCACCACCTCTTGATGATTGTGTTCCGTGGCCCAATGTAAAGCTGTCATCTTCAACATATCCTTTGCATTAACATCAGCACCATGCTATAAAAATATTTCAAAATAAGAAATTTCTAAAATATGAAATATAAAAAAATCCTGATATGAAAATACTAACCATTGTGCTTTAAACCAAGAATTTGTTACTAACATGATCAACTCTTATTTCTGTGTGCTGAATAATCCATGTTCCCAGAATCACCATACATTTGTTACTTAGTCAGTTTCCTATCATGCTGGCTTTCCCAACTGCCTTCTTTCTAATTTCTCAGGAATACAGCAATTATTGTTTCAGCCACCCAGTCATGAGCATGAAGGGCTAAATGGCATAAGGAGTGAAGGAAAACCATATGGCTTCCTCCAAAACCCTCCAGCCCCTTATTTACACAAAAATATCCTTTGCTTTCAAAACCAGTGCAATATAATGAATTAATAGGGATCTTTCTAGAGGTACACTATTCATAATGGTAGTCACTAGACATATGTAGTCTGAATACAGATGTTGTGTATATAAATACACAGGAATTCAAAGACATCACACCAAAAAAAGGATGTAAAACATCTCAGTAATAATTTTATACTGATTCATATTGAAATAATTTTTTATATATACTGAATTAAATAAAATATAATATGAAAAACTTTTTTTTACTTTTTAAATGTAGCTAACAGAAAATCTAGAATTACATATGATTTGTATTTATGGCTTACACTGTATATTTTTTAGATAAGTTGATCTAGAGGCTAGAATAAAAAAGATTAAGAATATCTACATCTAAAAAAAGAAAAAAGAATATCTACATCTAACACTCTCTGTTTCAGAATTTTCTCTTTGGCGTTTAGATGATTAAAGAAAAAGCCCTGTCCATACTAGTTTGTTTGTTAATTATCCAAACTAACATTCCCTTCAATGTACATTTAAAATGTGTTGAGTAAGACAAAGTTATGGGTCGCTGATAGCAAAGACCAAGATCTAAGAAATAAACTGTCTGACTTAACTAAAAACATACATACAAAGTTTTTCCCCCCACAAAATAAAACTTTAAGATAATTTTCATTTAAATGAATGGTTACACACAAAAAGTGAGATAACAGGCATAGAAAAGGCAGACATTCAATCAAACTGAGACAGGCTGGGACCTGAGACCCTTTGCTGCAGTGCCTACACCTGGACAAATATCTCCTCTAGCAACAGAATACAGAGAAACCATGGGGACTAAAAATAACTGCATGTGCGATTGGGGCAAATTATGAACATTAAATACAAAACGACCAAAATCCCAACTGCCACTTCTGAGGTGTTAGGAGCAAAAGCTGGGTACTATACACAGCTCCACCAAGGGGGAGGGCAGTCCACTCAAGCAACCCCTCCTACCTAATGGCTGGACTGGCCCCTACCCTCACCCTATTTAAGGGACCAGCTTCTCCCTCCTCAAAGAATGAGCAAGAGAACCTGTTACCTATTTTCACTCCCTCATGCTGAAGCACAAGTCTCTAAAAAGCCCTGCCTGAATTTCTTTTTCTTTTTTTTTTTCCTGCCTGAATTTCTTGTCTGGTCTCTTACTAACTTCTATTGATTAAGGAGTCCAAGGACCCTGGCCAGTAACAAAACTAGTTCCCTTCTCCCTCTTACAAAACCACTATGGTTTTATAAACCTTTGTGGGCTGACTTTCAAAAGCAGAGTAGAAAAAGAGAACACATACCTTAAGCAAAACTTCCACTATGCTGGCGTGGCCCTCAGAGGCGGCCATATGCAATGGCGTTCGGTCCACTTTGGTTCTGGCATCTCTACTTACACCAGCTCGGAGTAGTACTTCTGTGGTGGAATAATGTCCATACTGTGCTGCCAGATGAAGTGGAGAAGTTCCCAGCTACACCACAAGAAAAAAAAAAAAAACCCACACGTATAGTCATTTTTAAATATAATTCTATTTCTACCTTATATTTTATATATTGTGTCCACAGAGCAAGCAGATTATCTTTTTATCAAATGTTAACAACAGTAACTCAAAACTGAAAAGGAGTAATTTTTGCTGATCACAGTCTCTTCAAAGGAACCTTCAAGAAGTCCCATTCGTTTCTCAGTGAGGAAGAAAAGTCAATATTTTATTTAATTCAAACGTGCTGTATTTTTTTATCAGATAAATAGTCTAAACAAAATTAATTTCATCAGAAATTAGAGTTTGAGAAATTTTTGAGTACTAGGATGTTTTCCCTATACTACTCACACAAAACTTCTTTTCATCTATGAAACTCATATCAAATAAATGCTAGTGTGTATTTTTACATTAAACTGTTTCATAGGAATTACAGCACCTCAGTAATCTTTTTAAAGGAGTTCATACAGTCATTTTTCAAGGGAAAAATCTAATCTGAGGTGCACTGCCAAAGGTGAGTTAAGACAGATCCAAAATTCACAGCAGAAACTAACACAACACTGTAAATCAACTATTCAGTTCAGTTCAGTCGCTCAGTCATGTCCGGCTCTTTGCGACGCCATGAACTGCAGCACGCCAGGCCTCCCTGTCCATCACCAACTATATGTGCCAATAAAAATTTTTTAAAAAAGAACCAAAACAGAGCCCAGTTCTCCTGAAATTGATTCCATGTGGCCCAGTCACTACATTAACACAACATTCATACAGGGGAAATACATACTAATATGTGAAGAAGAGCTTTATCAGAGGTATAATTTTTAACAGGTCAAAATTAGAATTATATTATATCCCAAGCATTTAGAAGCACAGAAAGTCCCTACAACTCTATGATTATCAAGGCATTCATTTTAAAGAACCAAGACAGTTCACTAGAACACGTGATTTGCTAACACCACTACAGGCTTCTGTTTCCATAGCAAGCACTATTCTAAGGCCTTTACACTTATTATCTCATTTAATCTCCTTATAACATAGGTACTATTACTATCCTCATTTGGCAGTAAAAGAAACTAAGCACAAAGAGGTTATTAATATGCCTGAAGTCACACAGCAAGAGTCATAATACAAAGCTAGGCATGTGCTCTGAATACATGGTAAAAATGGAAATCACCTACCCTTGGAATACTTATTTTAGTACTATTAAAAGCCTTGTATTTTTAAGGGATGTTCATTCCAGCAGATCAAAGAAGATTCTTAAACAGTCCTTTCTTTCTCCATATTCTATTCTGTTTCTTAAACTGGCCCTTTCTATACTCTTATATTCTAATATTTAATAAGTATCTCAGCAGCCCCATTTAGCAGCCATGAGCTCTACTTAGTATGCTATAAGGTTTATTTTTTCTTCTTGAGACCTTACCTTTTTGGTTGATGATACAAAAAATACATATATATATTCATACATATATGTAGTTTAAAGGGAAAAAATAAGGTAAACACCATCACAGTCTAGAAATAAAACATTACCAAAATTTAAAATCTTTCTACATGCCACTCCCTAAAAAACCCTTCCCTTAATCCCTGAAGTTGGGATAAACGTTGTTTTACTTTGCTTTTTTTATTATTACTATATATCTCTAAGTAATATACTTTGGTTCTGCCTGCTGAGCTTTACTTAAATAGAATCACATTTCATGTATTTCCCTGAGACTTGCCTTCTTTTGCATAACATCCTAAGATTCACCCATGTTGATGAATTTAAGTGTGGTTCACTTATTTTCTATGCTTTGTAACTTTCTACCAAGTGAATAAGCCACAATTAATTTAACCAATCTATTCTGAACATTAAAATTTCTAGTTTTTTGTTATTATGAATAATGCTGCTACTAAAAATAGTCTTACACATGTCTCAAGTTTATTAACAAGAGTTTCCTTTGGGAATATTCTTTGAAGTTCAATAGCTATTCCTTAGGGCAGGTACATATTCAGACTTACAAGATACTGCCAAATTGTCCTCCAAAATGTTTGTATCAATATATGAATCTCCTCACCAATAGCTGGTACTGCCAGACTTCTTAATTTTGTTTTTGCTAATCTGGTGAATATGCAATAGTATTTCATGATTTTACTTTGCATTTGCCCAATTTTAATGTACCTGAGCATCTTTTCATGTTTATTGATCATTTAAACTTTCACTTTAGTAAAGTACCATATCAAGCTATTTGCCCTATCTCCTTTGTCATTACTGTCATGGGAATTTCTATGTATTATTGACAATTTTTCTTAAGGTTTTTGGGTGTTTTTTCAAGGTTTTTTTTTTTAATGGAAGTATAACTGATTTACAGTATTATATTAGTTTCAGGTATATAGCCTAGTGATTCAGTATTTCTATAGATTATACTTCATTAAAAGTTATTATAAAATAATGGCTACAATTCCCTGTGTTATACAATATATCTTTGTTGCATATCTATTTTATACATAGTTTGTATCTCTTAATCCTATATCCTATTTTGTCCCTCCTGGCTTCTCTCTCCCTACTAGTTTGTTTTCTATATCTGTGAGTCCAGTTTCTATTTTGCTATATATATTTATAGATTCCACAAACAAGTGGGATCATACAGTATTTGTCTTTCTCTAACTTACATTGCTACAAATGGCAGAATCTCATTCTTTTATAGCTGAGTAATATTCCACATCTTCTGTATCCATTTTTGTGTTGGTAGACACTTAGATTTCTTTTATATCTTGGCTATTACAAATAGCACTGCTATGAACATTGGGGTACATGCAGCTCTTCAAATTGAGAGTTTTCATTTTTTCCAGATAAGATACCCAGGAGTGGAACTGCTAGATCACACTAGCAGTATGATACTAGTGGAACTGCTAGATAGTTCTATTTTTAATTCTTTGTGGAACCTCCACACCATTTTCCATAGTGACTGCACCAGTTTACTTCCCCATCAACAGTGCATAAGAATTTCCTTTTCTCCACATTCTAGCCAATATTTATGTGAAGATTTTTTTGATGACAGCCATTCTAATAGGTGTGAGGCGATACCTCATTGGTGTTTCGAAGGCTTTTTGTCTTGATGTATTACAGGATCACAATGATGTGTCTAGATGTGTACTGATTGTTTTTATTGATCCTGCTGGAGATTTACTGGGTTACTTGAATCTGTGAGCTACCATCTTTCACCAGTCTTGGGAAATCTAAACCATTATCTTTTAAAAATAATTTCATCCCTATTCTCACTCTCCTTGTAGATTTATGATCAGATATATGTTAGACTTTCTCACACACTAGCCTTCAGGACTCCTGACATCATTCATATTTTCTATTCTTCTCTGTGCTGCACTGTGGATGATTTTTATTTACTAATTTTCTCTTCAGCTGCTCCTCATCTGTTGTTAAAATTTTATCTACAGTCCTTATAAGTCTGCTTAATGCTATCAGTTGTTCCAGTGGGTTATTATCCAAGTTGCTTTGTGTCCCTGTGTCTTCAATTATTTCCGACCATTCATTTTTCGTGGAATTTAATTTGTGGATATAAAGTCTGGGATGAAGTAGGTCCCTCCAAAAAGGATGTTCATTTGCTCATGTCAGAGACCTGGGGAAACTTCTAGTCCAAAGATCACTTTAAATTCATTTTTCACTTCATGGTTTTGCAGAATATATAAGTATTTATTAGTTAAGGCCACAAATGTTTGACTCCAAATTCACATCAACAAAAATTTTCCTCTCTCCATTTGATACTTAGATCAGGCCGGTTGATTTGTCTTGCAGTATCCAACAGGGGCAAGGGCAGGCAGGAGGAAGGAAGGGTATTTCTGGTTCACCCTTACCATGAAGGTACATCTCTCTGGGATTCCAGTATTATGGGGAAAGTATCTCTATAAGACTTCTCTGTGTGAGCAGTCTCAGGTCTTCCTCTAAAGTCACCTATGCCAGGGAGGTGGGAAAACCAACAAGCAAACAGACGTACTGAGTCGGTAAATGTTCTAAGTGTGAAATTTCTCTGGCTCTGGCCTTCGCCTGGTTTTTCAGGTTGATAATCCCTGTCTAACTCATTGGTGGACTAACAATTTTTTTTTTTTAATATTCAGTCAAAAAATCTTTATCTTTTAAAGACAGGTGCTGAAATCTATGGATGAAACAAAATGGTTCCTGAAATTTACTTTAAAATAATACAAAATAAAGAAAGTAAATGGGACTACAGAGAAAACAAGACTCATCTGATTTGATAATTTTTGAAGGGTATGCAGGGGTTAATGTGTTTGAAATTTTCCATAATAAAAAAATTTGTTCTGAATAAAAAATAAAAAAGAACATGGAACAAGTAAGCTAAAAACAACAAAATCAAAACTCTGGAATTTTTAGTCATTACCAGTGGGAGAATTAATCCAGATTCTTAACCCTCCATACTACCAAGAACATCCCTTTTGATTTACCTGCAGAATTGAATAGTTAAGGTTTTTATCTTCTTCACAATTGCCTTCTATAATTACTAAGAACTCCTTCCCATATCTTTCTTCCTTCTGGGTCATGTTTGTAATAGTTTCACAAGTATCAATTGAAATGCAAACACTTTTACTTTTTAGAATCAATTATAACATTAACACCAAATTTGTTTTTTCTGAATTATAAATTCTATCTATGCTATTTATAAGGCCTTTAAATTAAATCTCAAGCAGCTACCTTTTACATTCATCCTACATTACTGAAATGCATAATTTAAGGAAAAATCCATGGTTGGACAGAATATTTAGATAAGGTTGTCCAATATGTTTTTAAAAAAACTATATAAAAAAAAGCTGTAAGTCTAAAACTGCAAACAAATTTGCAGAGAAAAAAATTACTTTTCACCATTTATAAACACAATACTGACTAAACTTTTCACTGGAAAAACAAAAAGTGAGAACAAGAAGAAAGAAAAAAAAACCCACAACGTTAAAATCATTCTTTACCCAGTCTGTAGTAAAAGGAGCTCCATTAGCCATCAAAATACGAACTTCATCATCTTGACCTGCTCGTGCCGCTTCTAAAAGCTTCTTTCCCAAATCTACCAGGGACATCTAAACAAAACACAGGTGAATTTAACATCTCCATTTATATATTATGACATGACTTCTTTCCCCTTCTATCTTTATTAATAAGTCATTTCTCAATTATCTCTTTAAAAGGTTGTGATATAGTTAATCTGAAACTACAGATCACACAAAAGTAATTTTTATTTGAACTTTGGAAGCAGATTTTTCTTTCTTATTAAATTTTTACCTAGGGTAATAAAATTAGTTTGAATTCTCTGAACATAGCTAGTAAAAAAAAAAAAAATAGTAGAAGAGGTAAGAGGTAGAGAAAGCTTGTCTAGAATGTAAAACTAGCAACAAACTGTTTTCACAAGAGGAGCTGCAGCAATAAAATTAGCTCGCAAATATAAACATAAATAAAGTAAATACATTACCCTCTTTAACTGGTAAAAATTTAAAATAAATCTATCATAATTTTCTTTTGTAAATGTGCTCAGAACTTGAAAATAAGTATTTTCAATCCTTGTACAGGGATTTGCATGTATGTTCTTTCAGAAAAGGCACAATTTACATTTAATGACAATAAGGAAAAGAGAGTCTAACAGTATTATCAATAGAGTATGTGTCTCACTAAGCATCTATAAAGTAAGTATGCCCTGTAACTGAAATCCTGAATACAAGATATACAAGGTATCTGAAAAAAACTAACGTCACAGTCTAGGGAGTGGGTGGGTGTGTGTATTGTCTTGAATAAGAAATACTGAAATATCTGTTGGGGAAAGAGCATAACAGGAATACGTAGGGAAAGAAAGATTTTTAAAGCATCAGAAATGCTCGAATCCAAGGGAGAAGAAAGTTCCCAAATCCAGAAAGACTATTCAATGATGTTATATGTATCCACAGGAAAGGCAACAGGTAGAATACGAAGGTTGTATGGAAGGGAAGATAGACAACACCTTAAATTTACACAAGAAACATGACTGGCGCATGAATTTGTCTCAAAAAGTGAATACTGTTTGAGTTGAGGGGAAATAAATTATAAGAGAGGAGTGTCAGGTTGATTAGTGTATCCCAGTCTGCTATGAACAAGTATTATCTAGGAAGAGGGGAAAGGCGTATGTGTTGAGAAGGATGTCGACAGAGCTCAGAGAGGTTATTTATACCAGAAAGGAACAGAATGCATCACACATAGAGGTGTTAGGAAATCTAAAAGGGCTGGTTAAAAAATGTCCCCAAAAGAACATGTTTGTGCTTAAATTATTCTATTTTTTAGTAGATTTCATAACACAGAAATACCAAACAGAAAGAGTAACCAGGAATAGATGTTAATACTGGGTGACTAGGTGAGATGCTTATGTCCAAAACAGGCATTTGTCACTAGACAGGAAAGAATTTCTTATAGCTGTTCAATCTGTAAGAATACAAATAATTCATAATATAACCTACGTGAAAAATAAGAAAAACAACCATATGCTCTTGTGGATTTTATGGGTGGGGGGGTTTATATGCCTTTTTGTGACACAACATTTTCACTCTTGAGTTTCTGATATTCTTTTCTTTTTCCTCCCATTCTCTTATTCATACCTTGCTGTAGTCACCAGAACCCAAAATATTCCATTATCCCACTAAAAGTACTAAAATCAAAAGAGGTTATTGTTCTTCAATGAAGAATTTTTCCTAGGGAATATGTACCAGCTGGATGTGAATTAACATCATATTCACTAGGCAAAGAATCTACAATAATAATGTCCTACACTAAAGGCTGCTGCTGCTGCTAAGTCGCTTCAGTCGTGTCTGACTCTGTGCAACTCCATAGACGGCAGCCCACCAGGCTCCGCCGTCCCTGGGATTCTCCAGGCAAGAACACTTGAATGGGTCGCCATTTCTTTCTCCAATGCACGTAAGTGAAAAGGGAAAATGAAGTCGCTCAGTCGTGTCCGACTCTTCGTGAACCCATGGACTGCAGCCTACCAGGCTCCTCCATCCATGGGATTTTCCAGGCAAGAGTACTGGAGTGGATAAGGTAAAAAAGAAAGACCCCTGTTCTACAGAGGCAGAGCAAAATCTAAACTGGCCATACTAACAAAGATAGTAATGGATGACCAAAATTTCATATTAACCTGCTTTTACAATGAAATAAGTCTTTCCCCCAAATATGCATTTTAAAATATGTCTTCAGTTCAGTTCAGTCACTCAGTCGTGTCCGACTCTTTGCAACCCCATGAATCGTTAAGCACACCAGGCCTCCCTGTCCATCACCAACTCCCCAAGTTCACTCAAACTCATGTCCATCGAGTCGGTGATACCATCCAGCCATCTCATCCTCTGTCGTCCCCTTCTTACATAGTAATAAATCAATCTGCATTCATTCAGCACACATACTGCCTGGTGGGTCCTTTGGCTATATGGAGGCATTTTAGGGATTACTTGGGAGGAAGGATGGGATGAATACTTAACCTTCATTTAAAGGGCAAGTGTCAGGGATACTAGAGGTCCAGCAATGCCGGGAACAATCCAGTATGGCAAACAACTGTCACATGTTGGCTGACTTTCAAAGGTCCCACTGAATATATCTAAAACTAGAAATAAATAATAAGTAAACACAATGTATTTTCCCACAGTATTAATGAATCCCAAATTTTCTAGAATGCAACAATTCATCTCTTTCATTCAGAACTTTAAGAGTTTTTCACCATTTTGGAAAATGATGTCACCAATGCCAATACCACTTGGGTACCTGAATCGCCAATATAATACTACACTGTAACCAGCTTTCACAGTTATTACATTCATAGTGATTCTATGTACAGGTACAAGCATTTCACTACCTTCTGCTTCATCTAGTGCAATCTGCTCCAGTACTTACATATTAAAATACACATATTATTATAAATTGCTTTTCTTCTACTTCCCTTTATATTGAAATTAGGGAGATACAATGATTTTTAAGTTGTACAGATAATATTAACTATAGCTTTCATTTCAAGCTAGGAGAGTATGCAAAATAAAATATTTATTATAAAAGCAAAACTAATGAATATAATAAGATTGAAAAATCAACAGAAGAACATACATGTGAGATCAAATAAGACCAAAGTCAAAGATGCTCTAATTTTCTTGTCAAGATAGTAAAAGTTAGGATGATAAAAATACTAAAATATAGCAATTTCACTCATACTTCTCACCAGACAGGAACCATGAACACTACAGTAGAATAATCGACCCTTAGAGGAGCTCAATTTTGTTAGGACAACAAAATTGACCAAGGGGACCATAGCTCCACATCAAGCCATCAGTTTACTTACTTCATTATCTATATATTAAATCCTCAGAGATAAAGACTTAGATTTATATAAAATCACTTAAAGACTTAGCAGAAAAGATTGCTTTTTTGCTTTAGCAAAGTGGCAAATATCTTTCCCACAAGCAAATGGAGAAGCCTAATTCAATTCAATAAATTTTAATGAAGGTTTAAAATATTTACTGAAAATATATTATGTGTATGGTACTGAATGCCACTTAGTTTAAAACTCTCTTCTTCTTGAGAAGAAAACACAACAAAACCCACTGCAAAAAACTCCCTCTTGAATTTCTTTACTATTTCTAAAACAGCTTATCATAATCTGATATAAACCATTTTTAAAATCCAATTAAAATGTATGTTAATAAAATCTATAGAAGAACTTCAAAGTGTCTATGAACTAGCTACTTTTGCTCCAAAGTACCTGCTGAGAGGGCCATCTAGTGGTAACAGAACTTACTACCAGTAATTAATTTGAAAAGTCTTTTTTGTTTTGAATTTCTGTAATTCACAGTTCAGCAGTAGCCACAGGACTGG
The DNA here is from genome assembly GCF_000754665.1 of Bison bison bison. Classification (NCBI taxonomy): domain Eukaryota; kingdom Metazoa; phylum Chordata; class Mammalia; order Artiodactyla; family Bovidae; genus Bison; species Bison bison. The sequence continues at coordinate 2,711,350 of NW_011494690.1, read as the reverse complement.
AAAAGGTCAGTTTTCATTCCAAACCCAAAGAAAGGCAATGTCAAAGAATATTCAAACTACCACACAATTGCACTCATCTTACACGCTAGCAAAGTAATGCTCAAAATTCTACAAGCTAGACTTCAACAGAAAGTGAACCAGGAACGTCCAGATGTTCAAGCTGGATTTAGAAAAGGCACAGAAACCAGAGATCAAATTGCCAACATCCATTTGATCATAGAAAAAGCAAGAGAATTTCAGAAAAACATCTATTTCTGCTTCACTGACTACACTAAAGCCTTTGTGAGTATCACAACAAACTGGAATATTCTTCAAGAGACAGGAATGTCAGACCACCTTACCTGCCACCTGAGAAACCTGTATACAGGTCAAGAAATAACAGTTAGAACCAGACATGGAACAAGAGACTGGCTCCAAATTGGGAAAGGAGTACATCAAGGCTGTATATTGTCACCCTGCTTATTTAACTTATATGCAGGGTACATCATGTGAAATGCCAAGGTGGATGAAGCACAAGCTGGAATCAAGATTGCCGGGAGAAATATCAATAACCTCAGATATGCAGATGACACCACCCTTATGGCAGAAAGCAAACAGGAACTAAAGAGCCTCTTGATGAAAGTGAAAGAGCAGAGTGGAAAAGCTGGTGTAAAACTCAACATTCAAAAAACACAGATTATAGCATCCGGTCCCATCACTTCATGGCAAACAGATGGGGAAACAATGGAAACTGTGACAAACAATTTTCCTGACCTCCAAAATCACTGCAGATGGTGACTGCAGCCATAAAATTAAAAGATGCTTGCTCCTTCAAGGAAAAGCTATGAACAACCTAGACAGTATAGTAAAAACCTGAGACATTACTTTGCCAACAAAGGTCCATCTAGTCAAAGCTATGGTTTTTCCAGTTGTCATGTATGGATGTGAGAGTTGGACCATAAAGAAAGCTGAGCGCTGAAGAATTGATGCTTTTGAACTGTGATGTGGAGAAGACTCTTAAGAGCCCCTTGGACTGCAAGGAGATCAAACCAGTCCATCCTAAAGGAAATCAGTCCTGCCTATTCATTGGACTGATGAAGGACTGATGCTGAAGCTGAAACTCCAATACTTTGGCCACCTGATGTGAAGAACTGACTCATTTGAAAAGACCTGATGCTGGGAAAGATTGAAGACAGGAGAAGGGGACGACAGAAGATGAGATGGTTGGATGGTATCACTGACTCAACTGACATGAGTTTGAGTTGGCTCCAGGAGTTAGTGATGGACAGAGAAACCTGGCGTGCTTGCTATGTAGTCCATGGGGTCGCAAAGAGTTGGACACGACTGAGCGACTGAACTGAGAGTTCTTACGGAGAGTGGAGGTGCTGCTATGGCTTTCAGTGGGGCTGGCATGACCGCTGCAGCCTCAGCAAATGAAGCTCCCCAAATTCCAGACAACATTGGGAGACTGGCTTCAGGGCGTCTACTGCTTTGGAACCGACAGGAATGACTTCCAGAGGAACGTGATTCTCAATTTGGGACTCTTTGCTGCAAGAGTATGGCTGGCCAGAAATTTGAGTGACATTGACCTAATGGCACCTCAGCCTGGGTCTAGCTGTGAAGACGCATAGAACCCCTGTGTGGTACTCGATCCTTCCAAAAACAGCCTCCAATCTGTGACCATCACAAGACTTGCCCTGATGGTGGCCGAAGTTTGATTCAGATGGCACCTTCCCTGCCCTGCCTGACTTCCTTTCTTTGCTGAGTCTGCTCATGTCACCCTTCTCTGGTCAGCATGCAGGCTTCAGCTCAAGTGTTGTCTTCTGTAAAATGCTGTACATAGATCCTAAGTTTCTGCAGGGGATGACCTTTGCTCTTATCCTGAGGAATAATCTAATGGTATTTTAACAAATAAAGCATGTACACAAAAATGATGCTGGGAAAGATTGAAGGCAGGAGGAGAAGGGGATGACAGAGGATGAGATGGTTGGATGGCATCACCGACTTGATGGACATTGAGTCTGAGCAAGCTCCAGGAGTTGATGATGGACAGGGAAGTCTGGCGTGCTGCAATCCATGGGGTCACAAAGAGGCGGAAACCACTGAGTGACTGAACTGAACTGAATTCATAGTTCAAAAAGCTATTGTGAGAATTCCAGCATTTACTGGACATGAAAACTCTCTATAAAATGGAAATATTAGTTCTATGTGAACTATTAACACTCAAAAAAGAAAATGAATTAAAACACTTAGAAAATGTAAGCCTACTATAATATACTTAATAATAAACTTTGTCTCATTCAAAATTTTAGAATAAAATGTGCAATATCACCCCATGCTCAATGAGTACAATTATAAACCCAATAAAATTCTTCTAGTTTTTCATCAAGAAATTTAACACTATGTGTATATCTAAAGCTTTTAAAATTTTCACACTTTGACCTGGTAATTCCACTCATAGAAATCACAAGAAAACTATTTGAAATATCAATGTATATATAGTAGTGTTATTTAAAATTGGAAAACACTGAAATGCCTTACTACAAATAGTTAAATTAATATATACCATAAAGGAATATTGTAGTCTTTATATTTTTTTACTTTTTTGGATAATTTTGAGCATATATAAAAATAGACACAATAGTATAGTAAAATCCCACACAACCACCACAGAGCTTAAATACAGATTTTGCCCAGCACATTTCCCACCCACACTCATAAATACAAGATACTGTAATAGAGGAAAACAAATCTGACTCCATATTGGATCTGTTTCTTTTACCTTCACCTCTATATTCTATTGCTTTTGCTACAGGTTAAGAATATTGCCTACAGGGACTTCCCTGCAGTCCAGGTTAGGACTCTGCACTTCCACTGCAAGTGGCATGGGTTCGATCCCTGGTCAGGGAACTAAGGTCCCACATGCCTTACAATGTAGCAAAAAAAATATATATATATACAGGATAGCCCATTCTCAATGCTCTGACCTTTAAAGTTGTAACAGTTTTCTATTCAAATAGAGACCAAAAAATACAGAATATATTAATAGCTCTTTTCCTCACCTTTGGGCATCTATATACAACATTCTACTGTAGTGTTGTAGGTCAATTATACCTTAAAAACAAACTCAAGGAAACAGATTTGTTGTAACCGGAGGTAGGGGGTGAGGAGAAGGGGTTGGATGAAAATAATCAAAAGGTACAAACTTCCAGTTATAAGAAGTTATAAGTAAGTACTGGGGTGTAATGTGCAACATGATTAATATAATTAATCAAGGTGGTAAGAAGCTTGACATTTTAACAGTATTGAGTCTTCTAATCCATGCAATTTCTCTGTTTCTGTAAATCTTTCTTGAATCCTTTCATCTTTGTCTCCCATTTATATGCAAACAAATCCTGCACACATTTTATTAAATTTATGCTTAAGTAAAAAAAAAAAAAAAAAAAAACAACTGCTGCGTGTGTGCTTAGTCACTCAGTCGTGTCCAACTCTTGCAATCCGATAAGACTGTAGCCACCAGGCTCCTCTGTCCATGGGATTCTGCAGGCAAGAATATTGGAGTGGGTTGCCATTTCCTTCTCCAACACTGCTGTATGTTATATATAAAAGTTGTGAAGGGAATAAATCCTAAGAGTTCTCACCACAAAATTTTTTATCTATATGAGATGGTGGACATTCACTAAAATTTACTGTGATAATCACTTCATGATGTATGTAAATCAAATCATTATGCTGTACACCTTAAAATTTATATAATGCAGTATATCAATTATATCTTAATAAAACTGGAAAAATATATATATAAACATGTATATGTTTATATATATATATATGGCATTCTTTTAGAAAAACTGCATGCGATGAATTTTCCATTATGAGACTAGATAGACTTTCCTTCTAAAAACTATAGGAAGATATAGCCTTAGTCCTTGTAAGACTTCACAAACTGATTTGGGGATGAAACATCCATAGATTATACTTTGGACTCTACTTCATCTTTGCAACTCACTGTCCCTTTACCTCATTCAACTACTAGTCTCTCTTAAATCACGTGTATTTATCCCAGAAAGAGACTGAGGATTGAAAATGAGTATGAGCATAGAATGGAGATAAGGCTAAAACTCTATTAGATCTGGACCAGTACACAGTTTTGAATTAACCAGGAAAGCATAACATACTTGTTTACTATAAAGTGGAACCAATCAACTGCTGGCTGTTGTAAGGCACAAGAGTGAAGTATCAACATCCAACAATAAGAATGCATACACTTTGATCTTTTCTTTCCAAGATTTCTATTTCCTTCCTTCCCCTCCACTACCTCTACTCCTATACACTCACAGCTTCATACTTTAAACATCACAATAGCCTCTTAGCTGACCTAACTCTGGTTTCTCCATCCTGCTGCCAGGCAATCTCCCTAAAATACAATTTCATTCAATTTAAATATTTCTGTACGTGAGTCTCTAGGGGGCTTCCGCCAATACAGAAGACAGAGACTCGGGTTCCATCCCTGGGTTGGGAAGATCCCCTGGAGTTAGCAAATGGCAACATATTCCAGGATTCTTGCCTGGAAAATGCCATGGACAAAGGAGTCTAGCAGGCTACAGTCCACGCGGTTGCAAAGAGTCCGATACAACTTAGCAACTAAACACACAAATGTATGTGAGTCTCTACCATCAAAGAACTCATCATCTAGTAGAAAAGTCGTACATTTCATGACCTCTTTCTCATCAGTACAATCATTTTGAAGAACAATTCATCAGTATCTAGTCGAGCTGAAGAAGCACCTACCCACTGATTCAGGAATTCCACTGCTAAGAAGCTAGCCTATTTCCTTGTATATTCTACAGCATGTGTACAAAGAGAGCAACATGTATGAGAATGTGTATAGAAATACTTTTTGTAATAGAAAAAAGGAAACTACAAGCGATTTAAGTATCGACAGAAAACTATTTTAAAAGTTTTTATTACAAAAATTTTCAAACATAGAAAAGTATATGTATAGGTGTATATATGTGTGTGTGTGTACACAAACACACCTACCCATGTGCCCATCACCCACATTCTAAATTAAAAGTTGGCCATCTTGCTTCCTCCTGCTCCCTTCTAAAAACAAATGTACTTTAAAGCTGACAAACACTACATCTGGTTGTTACACCTCTAAATTAGTTTTGGTGGTGGTTTAGTTGCTAAGTCGTGTCCAACTCTTGGTAATCCCAAGGACTGTAGCCCGCCAGACTCCTCTGTCCATGGGATTTTCCAGGCAAGAATACTGGTGTGGGTTGCCATTTCCTTCTCCGAAATTAGTTTCATTCTAAGGAAACTGATGCATCCCCATGTTCACTGCAGCATTATTTACAACAGCTAGGACATGGAAGCAAACTAAATATCCATCAACAGAAAGCATAACGATATTGTGTATGTGTCAAGCTTTATTATATTACTTCAAGACCAACCAGAACTCTGTGGATTTGCTTTGGCTCCATGTGAATATTCAATTACCAATGAACCTTTTGACTAACACTTTTATAATCCATTAATGATCCTGGCCCAAGTCAATTATTCCATAAAAGGTTGTAACAAATTGTGATTTCCAATTCTATAATTCTTTCTATATTTACTATCTGGCATTCCTCATTAACTATAATATAGTTTCTACTAAAAAGGCAGTTCAAATGTTTACTGATTTTCAGAGTAAAGAACAGGTATAAATGCCATTTCCATTTATTCTGGGTTTTTTTGTTTGTTTCTATACATTACTCTCCTTATTCTTTTTTATTTCAATCTGTCTCAATTTTGGCCAAGGGCTTCTTTGGGTTGGCTTTTGTGTCTGTGAAAGTTTTCCCACTTCTGGCAAAACACGTTCCAGTTGTACTGTGTATGTTTCCGCCACAATCCTGGAATCAGTCATTTCTTGAGGAGCTCTGGATCCTAGGTAGAAGTATTTAAAGACCAAAACTGGAGCAAGAGCAGTACTCATTTTTACCAAAGGGACACACTTTTTCTAGGTCTTTTCCACGGGCAGAGCTAAGAAAGAAATATATATTTAGGTAGAATTAAGAAATAAATATTTTAAATCATAAATTCATACTGGCATTTATAATTCAACTTATCACTGTCAGGTTTTTTTGCTTCGTTTCTTTGAATTGTACGCTAGTATCTCTATTGCCTCCTAATATATAAACAAAAAGGGCTTCCCAGGTGGCTCAACAGTGAAGAATCTGCCTGCCAATAACAGGAACCTCAGGCTCAGTCCCTGGGTCAGGAAGATCCCCTGGAGAAGGAAATGGCAACCCACTACAATATTCTTGCTAACCTGGCAGGTTATAGTCCATGGAGTCACAAGTCAGACACAACTGAAGTGACTGAGCAAGCACACACAGAAGCATACAACTTATGGATTTTACCCTACAATATATATCAAATGCTGTCAAAGTAAAAATATCAATAATTCCTAGGCATACATCCAGAGAAAACCATGATGTGAAACAATACACACATAACAGATTCCTCAGTCATAAGAAAGGAATGAAATACTGCCATATGCAGCAACATGGGAGGACCCAGAGATTATACACAGTGAAGGGAGTCAGACAGAAAAAGACAAGTATCACGTGACGGCACTTACATGTGGAATCTGGGGAAAAAAAGGTATAAATCAAATTGTTTTACAGCAGCACAGTACTCAGCTATGTGAAAATACTATTTTATTTTTAATTTAAAAAAATGAGTAACCTTTTACTCTGTAGCAATCAAGTCAAAATTTCAACCTACAGTTTAAGTTCGTGTATCAACTACTTCAACCTCATACATTCATTTCATCCAGTTTTCTAACCTCCCATTTAATAACCTCCAACAGTCATCAGAATCTAATAGTTCTTCCTAATTCCATACAAGCCCACCTTATTCCAGACCTCATATTTCCCATTTGCAATGGTCATGACCCTTTTTTCCAAATCCCAGATTTCAACCAACCAATTTCTTTTTTTTAATTTTATTTTTTAATTTTACAATATTGTATTGGTTTTGCCATATATCAAAATGAATCAGCCACAGATATACATGTGTTCCCCCTCCTGAACCCTCCTCTCTCCTCCCTCCCCATGACGTCCCTCTGGGTCGTCCCGGTGCACCAGCCTCAAGCATCCAGTATCATGCATCGAACCTGGACTGGCGACTCTTTCCATGTATGACATTATACATGTTTCAGTGCCATTCTCCCAAATCATCCCACCCTCTCCCTCTCCCACAGAGTCCAAAAGACTGTTCTATACATCAGTGTCTCTTCTGCTGTCTCGTATACAGGGTTATCATTACCATCTTTCTAAATTCCATATATATGCATTAGTATACTGTATTGGTGTTTTTCTTTCTGGCTTACTTCACTCTGTATAATAGGCTCCAGTTTCATCCACCTCATTAGAACTGATTCAAATGTATTCTTTTTAATGGCTGAGTAATACTCCATTGTGTATATGTACCACTGCTTTCTTATCCATTCATCTGCTGATGGACATCTAGGTTGCTTCCATGTCCTGGCTATTATAAACAGTG
>NW_011494690.1:2702158-2703717 GCF_000754665.1 Bison bison bison | reverse complement strand
ATTGTGTATATGTACCACTGCTTTCTTATCCATTCATCTGCTGATGGACATCTAGGTTGCTTCCATGTCCTGGCTATTATAAACAGTGCTGCGATGAACATTGGGGTACACGTGTCTCTTTCAATTCTGGTTTCCTCAGTGTGTATGCCAGCAGTGGGATTGCTGGGTCATAAGGCAGTTCTATTTCCAGTTTTTTAAAGAATCTCCACACTGTTCTCCATAGTGGCTGTACTAGTTTGCATTCCCACCAGCAGTGTAAGAGGGTTCCCTTTTCTCCACACCCTCTCCAGCATGTATTGCTTGTAGACTTTTGGATCGCAGCCATTCTGACTGGTATGAAATGGTACCTCATAGTGGTTTTGATTTGCATTTCTCTGATAATGAGTGATGTTGAGCATCTTTTCATGTGTTTGTTAGCCATCTGTATGTCTTCTTTGGAGAAATGTCTGTTTAGTTCTTTGGCCCATTTTTTGATTGGGTCATTTATTTTTCTGGAATTGAGCTGCAGGAGTTGCTTGTATATTTTTGAGATTAGTTGTTCGTCAGTTGCTTCATCAGCTATTATTTTCTCCCATTCTGAAGGCTGTCTTTTCACCTTGCTTATAATTTCCTTTGTTGTGCAGAAGCTTTTAAGTTTAATTAGGTCCCATTTGTTTATTCTTGCCTTTATTTCCAATATTCTGGGAGGTGGGTCATAGAGGATCCTGCTGTGATGTATGTCAGAGAGTGTTTTGCCTATGTTCTCCTCTAGGAGTTTTATAGTTTCTGGTCTTACGTTTAGATCTTTAATCCATTTTGAGTTTATTTTTGTGTATGGTGTTAGAAAGTGGTCTAGTTTCATTCTTTTACAAGTGGTTGACCAGTTTTCCCAGCACCACTTGTTAAAGAGATTGTCTTTAATCCATTGTATATTCAACCAACCCATTTCTAACATTCCTCTTCCCAAATAAGCTTTTTCTTAAATAAGCTAACTCCTCAACAATTCTACCTTTCCATTTTTATCAGCAATTTATGCCATAATCTGTACACTTCCTCTTCGTTCATTAAACAAATGTTTACTTAGCATACACTATCTTCGAACAGAAAGGCAAACAAAAACAGACAAGTCCCTAACCCATAGAGCTTTTGTAGTAAAGGGAGAGCCTGGCAATTAATCAATCAACCAATCAGTTAAAGTTGTAGTGATAACTGCTAAGAAGAAAATATAAGGCAGGATAAGAAAATGGAGACATTATACAGGAGACAGGGATCAAGACCATCCCCATGGAAAAGAAATGCAAAAAAGCAAAATGGCTGTCTGGGGAGGCCTTACAAATAGCTGTGAAAATAAGAGAAGCGAAAAGCAAAGGAGAAAAGGAAAGATATAAGCATCTGAATGCAGAATTCCAAAGAATAGCAAGGAGATATAAGAAAGCCTTCCTCAGAGATCAATGCAAAGAAATAGAGGAAAACAACAAAATGGGAAAGACTAGAGATCTCTTCAAGGAAATTAGAGATACCAAGGGAACATTTATGCAAAGATGGGCTCGATAAAGGACAGAAATGGTATGGACCTAACA
>NW_011494690.1:2701390-2702058 GCF_000754665.1 Bison bison bison | reverse complement strand
CAAATCCTGAAAGATGATGCTGTGAAAGTGCTGCACTCAATATGCCAGCAAATTTGGGAAACTCAGCAGTGGCCACAGGACTGGAAAAGGTCAATTTTCATTCCAATCCCAAAGAAAAGCAATGCCAAGAATGCTCAAACTACCACACAATTGCATTCATCTCACAAGCTAGTAAAGTAATGCTCAAAACTCTCCAAGCCAGGCTTCAGCAATATGTGAACCGTGAACTTCCTGATGTTCAAACCGTTTTTAGAAAAGGCAGAGGAACCAGAGATCAAATTGCCAACATCTGCTGGACCATCAAAAAAGCAAGAGAGTTCCACAAAAGTATCTATTTCTGCTTTATTGACTATGCCAAAGCCTTTGACTCTGTGGATCACAAGAAACGGTGGAAAATTCTGAAAGAGATGGGAATACCACACCACCTGACTTGCCTCTTGAGAAACCTATATGCAGGTCAGCAAGCAACAGTTAGAATTGGACATGGAACAACAGACTGGTTCCAAATAGGAAAAGGAGTACATCAAGGCTGTATATTGTCACCCTGCTTATTTAACTTCTATGCAGAGTACATCATGAGAAACGCTGGGCTAGAAGAAGCACAAGCTGGAATCAAGATTGCCAGAAGAAATATCAATAACCTCAGATATGCAGATGACACCACACTT
>NW_011494690.1:2698524-2701232 GCF_000754665.1 Bison bison bison | reverse complement strand
GAAATAGATGGGGAAACAGTGTCAGACTTTATTTTTGGGGCTCCAAAATCACTGCAGATGGTGATTGCAGCCATGAAATTAAAAGATGCTTACTCCTTGGAAGGAAAGTTATGACCAACCTAGATGGCATATTAAAAAGCAGAGACATTACTTTGACAACAAAGGTCCGTGTAGTCAAGGCTATGGTTTTTCCAGTAGTCATGTATGGATGTGAGAGTTGGACTGTGAAGAAAGCTGAGTGCCGAAGAATTGATGCTTTGAACTGTGGTGTTGGAGAAGACTCTTGAGAGTCCCTTGGACTGCAAGGAGATCCAACCAGTCCATTCTAAAGGAGATTGGTCCTGGGTGCTCTTTGGAAGGAATGATGCTGAAGCTGAAACTCCAGTACTATGGCTACCTCATGCGAAGAGTTGACTCATTGGAAAAGACTCTGATGCTGGGAGGGATTGGGGGCAGGAGGAGAAGGGGACGACAGAGGATGAGACGGCTGGATGGCATCACCGACTTGATGGACGTGAGTCTGAGTGAACTCCGGAAGTTGGTGATGGACAGGGAGGCCTGGCATGCTGCGATTCATGGGGTCGCAAAGAATCGGACACGATTGAGCGACTGAATTGAACTGAACTGAACTGAAGAAAATGCAGAGTACTGGATTAGGGACAGAGAATTGCCATTTAAGAAAAGTCTAAGGACAGGCCTCCTTGAGGAGGTGACATGTGAGTAGAGACACAAATGAAGGAAGAGGCAAAGCAAGGAAGGATCCCAGAGAAAAGCACCATGATGGATATAACAATCTTTAAGCTGCTCAACATCTAGGGAATTCTAGATATTGAGCAGATATGCAGATGACACCACACTTATGGTAGAAAGTGAAGAAAGTCTTGAAAGAAGAAACCTCCACCTATTATTGAAGCTAGTTAACTGCTTTCCCAGCTTTCCTTGCAATTGGGATACAGTCATATGATCTCCTCTCCAAAAGAGAAGTATTTAAGCTGGAATTTAACTTAGGTGATAGTGCCATTAAAAAAGCAGGAAGTACATAGAATCCATTATGACAAGAGCGGCAGCACATTCCAATCACAGTAACGATAGGAGTTTCTTTCTGTGATGTATTCCTTTCCTATAAAATTCACCAGAGGTGGTTTCTGGTGCTTAAAGCTAAGAATTCTGACTGTTCCTGGTGATCCAGAGAGAGGCCAAGCACTGGGTTGGCCAAAAAGTTCACTCGAGTTTTTCGATAAGATGTTACACGAAAGCAAAATGAACTTTTTGGCCAACCCAATATACGAGCCCTGAGATAAAAGTAGAAGAGTAGGATATGCAATCACAAAGGTATGAATGGGCCACTTCATGTAGGGCCTTTTGGGAATTTTAAGGAGTCTGGATTGTATTCGGTTTACTAGGAAGATATTAGAATGTTTTAAACTTAAGGGTTGTGATGTGACTGAATTAGTTTTTTAAAAAACTACACATGTACGAGAGTTGGACCATAAAGAAGGCTGAGCATCAAAGAATTCGAACTGTGGTGCTGGAGAAGACTCCTAAGAGACCCTTTAGAGCAAGGAGATGAAACCAGTCAATCCTAACAGAAATCAACCCTGGATATTCATTGGAAGGATTGATGCTGAAGCTCCAATGCTTTGGCCACCTGACTGATGCAAAGACCCAACTCACTGGAAAAGACACTGATGGCTGGGAAAGACTGAGGGCAGGAGGAGAAGGGGTCAACAGAGGAGGAGATGGTTGGATGGCATCATCAACTCAATGCACATGAGTTTGAGCAAACTCCAAGAGACAGTGAAGGACAGGGAAGCCTAGTGTGTTGCAGTCCATGGGGTCACAAAGAGACATGACTGAGTGACTGAACAACAACAACAACTCAAGTCATGTGGGAAATACATAGAAGGTGGGAAGAACTGAGACAGGAATACTAGTTACGAAAATATTTCAGGCTGATAGTGCCTTGTGCTAGGATGATACCTGTGTAATCATTTGGACATTTCTACCTTTAAGTACTATCTGCTGCTGTTGCTGCTAAGTTGCTTCAGTCGTGTCCGACTCTGTGCGACCCCAGAGATAGTAGCCCACCAAGCTCCCCCGTCCCTGGGATTCTCCAGGGAAGAATACTGGAGTGGGTTGCCATTTCCTTCTCCAATGCATGAAAGTGAAAAGTCAAAGTGAAGTCACTCAGTCGTGTCCGACTCTTAGTGACCCCATGGACTGCAGCCTACCAGGCTCTTCCGTCCATGGGATTTTCCAGGCAAGAGTACTGGAGTGGGATGCCATCTACCTAGGTTTAAATCTAGCATCTTATTGTATGCTTTCCACTGTTCTCTGTTCAGTTTCTGTTCTTTCTTGTCTTCTTTCAGATTGATTTTTTTTTTTAACATTCTATCTATTTCATCTACTGATTTGGAAGTTACATCCTCTCTTTCTTTAGTGGTTCCCTAGATATCATACCATGTATTAAATTCTGCTGCTAAGTCACTTCAGTCGTGTCCAACTCTGTGCAATCCCAGAGACGGCAGCCCACCAGGCTCCGCCATCCCTTGGATTCTCCAGGCAAGAACACTGGAGTGGGTTGCCATTTCCTTCTCCAATGCATGAAAGTGAAAAGGGAAAGTGAAGTCGCTCAGTCCTGCCCAACTCTTAGCGACCCCATGGACTGCAGCTTACCAGGCTCCTCCGTCCATGGGCTTTTCCAGGCA
>NW_011494690.1:2697402-2698424 GCF_000754665.1 Bison bison bison | reverse complement strand
GGTTGCCATTGCCTTCTCCAGGTATTAAAGTCTAAAGGTAGTCAAAATCTTTAGTTCCCCCTTCCCCCAAAACCTACAGAGTTTAGAAGATCCAACCAACACATCAATCAAATGCAATGTGTGGACTCTGGATTCAGTCTGAAGAAACTAAATGTAAATTTTTAAAAGTCATTTTTTTAGGGCACTGAACAACTACTTGCATGATACCATTAATGATGGATACTTGTCACTATCAGTTCAGTTCAGTTACTCAGTCGTGTCCAACTCTTTTCGACCCCATGAATCGCAGCACGCCAGGCCTCCCTGTCCATCACCAACTCCCAGAGTTCACTCAGACTCACGTCCATTGAGTCAGTTTTCATTCCAATCCCAAAGAAAGGCAATGCCAAAGAATGCTCAAACTTGTCACTATACATTTTTCCAAATCCTAGAATGCACACCACCAAGAATGAACCTGGAGAAGGCAATGGCACCCCAATCCAGTACTCTTGCCTGGAAAATCCCATAGATGGAGAAGCCTGGTAGGCTGTAGTCCATGGGGTCACGAAGAGTTGGACACAAGTGAGTGACTTCCCTTTCACTTTTCACTTTCATGCATTGGAGAAGGAAATGGCAACCCACTCCAGTGTTCTTGCCTGGAGAATCCCAGGGACGAGGGAGCCTGGTGGGCTGCTGTCTCTGAGGCCGTACAGAGTCTGACACGACTGAGGCAACTTAGCAACTTAGCAAAGAATGAACCACAACGTAAACTATGGACTATGATGTGTTAATGCAGGTTCGATTGTTAACAGTGTACTACTCTGGTGGGGGATACTGGCAATGGCAGAGGTTATACATGTATGGGGAAAGATGGTATATGAGAAACCTTTCTATTTGCCCCTAAATTTTGCTGTGCAGCTAAAACTGCCCTAAATTTAGAAAGACAGCCTTCAGAATGGGAGAAAATAATAGCTAATGAAGCAACTGACAAACAACTAATCTCAAAAATATACAAGCAACTCCTGCAGCTCAATTCCAGAAAG
>NW_011494690.1:2696821-2697218 GCF_000754665.1 Bison bison bison | reverse complement strand
CCAAAGTAACTAAACAGACATTTCTCCAAAGAAGACATACAGATGGCTAACAAACACATGAAAAGATGCTCAACATCACTCATTATCAGAGAAATGCAAATCAAAACCACTATGAGGTACCATTTCACCCCAGTCAGAATGGCTGCGATCCGTAAGTCTACAAGCAATACATGCTGGAGAGGGTGTGGAGAAAAGGGAACCCTCTTACACTGCTGGTGGGAATGCAAACTAGTACAGCCACTATGGAGAACAGTGTGGAGATTCCTTAAAAAACTGGAAATAGAACTGCCTTATGACCCAGCAATCCCACTGCTGGCATACACACTGAGGAAACCAGAATTGAAAGAGACACGTGTACCCCAATGTTCATCGCAGCACTGTTTATAATAGCCAGGAC
>NW_011494690.1:2689467-2696721 GCF_000754665.1 Bison bison bison | reverse complement strand
CCAATGTTCATCGCAGCACTGTTTATAATAGCCAGGACATGGAAGCAACCTAGATGTCCATCAGCAGATGAATGGATAAGAAAGCTGTGGTACATATACACAATGGAGTATTACTCAGCCATTAAAAAGAATACATTTGAATCAGTTCTAATGAGGTGGATGAAACTGGAGCCTATTATACAGAATGAAGTAAGCCAGAAAGAAAAACACCAATACAGTATACTAACGCATATATATGGAATTTAGAAAGATGGTAACATTAACCCTGTATACGAGACAGCAAAAGAGACACTGATGTATAGAACAGTCTTTTGGACTCTGTGGGAGAGGGAGAGGGTGGGATGATTTGGGAGAATGGCACTGAAACTTGTATAATATCATATGTGAAACGAATCACCAAATCAATGCATGATACTGGATGCTTGAGGCTGGTGCACCGGGACGACCCGGAGGGATGGTACGGGGAGGGAGGAGGGAGGGGGGTTCAGGATGGGGAACACATGTATACCTGTGGCAGATTCATGTTGATGTATGGCAAAACCAATACCATATTGTAAAGTAATTAACCTCCAATTAAAATAAATAAATTTATATTTTAAATAAATAAACTAATTTTTTTAAAAAAGAAATGCTGTATCACCAACAAAATTTGATCAAACAGATTATGTTGAAAAACATGGAATACAATGATTCCAAGTTAAAAACAAGATTTTATAGATTTAGATTTAATGAAGAAGTTTTTAGGAATAAACAAATTTCCTTAAGTAACATTTTCCTTGTGATATACGTTAAAAATCTATATCTAAATAAATGTTTTCAATAAAAAATAAATAAATAAAAATGTTTAAATATACATACAGTTTTGTCGGAACTTACACATTAACAATTAAATTATCACTATAAAAAAATAATAAAATAAATTTAAAAGATCATTTGGAGATTTGAAACACTGCTTAAATGTGTATTAATATTAAGAAACAGTGCTTAAATGTATTAAGAAATTAATATTGATAATAAGAAACTGGATCTGACAATGATATTTAAGTTTATAACATTTTAGGATTAAAAACAAATATTTACACATTAAATGATGTGATACTTGAAATTTGTTATAAATTAATTGAGGGATGTATGTGGAACCAGATTAGCCATGAGTTGATCACTGGTGAAGTTAGGTAATGAATATGTGGGGTTCATCATACTCTTTCCTTTCCTTTTATATATTTAAAGTTTTCCACATATTTTTTTTAAATTTACCCTCCTTCTAGACAAGGACCCCAGAATCTAGAATCCCATTCATTTCCATTCTGCTATTGTCTTGTTTTTTAATCCATTAAATAATTTTTACTGTTCTATACAGTCCTTATTCCTTCTCATTTTCTAAATATATATCACTTTATTTTTCAGCCCTTCATATCTTTTATTTTGACCATGTGGGGTTCATTCTGCTGCTGCTGCTAAGTCGCTTCAGTCGTGTCCAACTCTGTGCAACCCCATCGACAGCAGCCCACCAGGCTCCTCTGTACCTGGGATTCTCCAGGCAAGAGTATTGGAGTGGGATGCCATTGCCTTCTCCGGGGTTCATTTTACCTGATGTATATACTTTAGGACTGCACTAATAAGGTGCATGTAATCATTTAAATTAATGAAAAATTCAGTTCCTCAATCACACTAGCCACATTTCAAGAGTCCACCAGTCCTATGTAACTTATAACTACAATACTGAACAGCACAAAGAATATTTCTATCATTACAAAAACTTCTACTTAATGAAGCTGGTTTAAATGATCTTTAATCAATGTTGATAACAATCTGTTTTTGTTTAAAATATCTTTATTTCCACCATCATTCTTCAAAGATATTTTCACTGGCCATAAAATTCTAGGTTGACAGGCTTTTTCCTTTGTTTTTATTTCATTTCATACTGCAGATATTATTTCACTATCTTTTGATTTATATTGTTGAGAAGTCATTTGTTAGCCTAATTCTTGCTACTTCAATGGTTATCTTTTCCTTCAGCTACTTTTTAAATTTTTCTTAATGTCATTGGTTTTCTACAATTTCATTATGATGTGTGAATTCAAGATGGCAGTACAAAAGGACATGAGCTCATCTTCTGCAAGAACTCCAAAATTACAACTCTTTGCTGAACAACAGTCAAAAGAAGAATGTTGGATCCCACCAAAAAAAGATATCTGGAGAAGCCCCAGGAAGATGGTAGGAGGGGCAAAATCACATTTAGAATCAAACCCCATACCCACCAGAGACACTCAGAGGGCTCAAACAAACCTAGTGCACACCAGGACTCAGAGACTCCAGAGAATGAGCTAGAACTGTGTTTGAGTGTCTCCTGTGGAGGTACTGGTCAGCAGTGGCCTGCCACAGCGGCAGGGGCTCTGGGTGCAGCAGACCTGGGTATGGCATAAGCCCTCATGGAAGAGGTCACTATTAACCCTACCACAGAGATGCCAGAACTTACATAGGACTGAGGAAACAGACTCTTAGAGGGCACAAACAAAACCTTGTGCACACCAGGACCCAGGAGAAAGGAGCAGTGACCCCATAAGAGACTGACCCAGACTTGCCCATGAGTGTCCAGGAGTCTCTGGTGGAGGCGTGGGTCAGCAGTGGCCTGCTGCAGGGTCAGAGGCATTGAGTGCGTGCATGGGATCTTTTGAATGAGGCTGCCATTATCTTCATTACCTCAACCATAGTTTGGTCTCAGGACAAACAACAGGGGGGGAACACAGCCCCTCCCATCAACAGAAAATTAGATTAAAGATTTACTGAGCATGGCCATCAAAGCAAGACCCAGATTCCCCCACAGCCTGTCCCTCCCATCAGAATGCTTCCACAAGCCTCTTATACTTATCCATCAGAGGGCAGAAAGAATGAAAACCACAATCACAGAAAACTACTCAAACTGATACATGGACCACAGCCTTTTCTAACTCAATGAAACTATGAGCCATGCCATATAGGTCCACCCAAGATGGACAGGTCATGGTGGAAAGTTCTGATGAAATGTGGTCCACTGGAGAAGGGAATGGCAAACCACTTCAGTAATCTTACCTTGAGAACCCCATGAACAGTATGAAAAAACAAAAAGATAGGACACTGAAAGATGAACTCCCCAGGTTGGTAGGTACCCAATATGCCATTGGAGACGACTGGAGAAATAATTCCAGAAATGAAGAGACGGAGCCAAAGCAAAAACACCACCCAGTTGTGGATGTGACTGGGGATGGAAGTAAAGTCCAATGCTGTAAAGAACAATATTGCATAGGAATCTGGAATGTGAGGTCCCTGAATCAAGGCAAATTGGAAGTGGTTAAAAGGAGACGGCAAGAGTAAACATTGACATTTTAGGAATCAGCAAACTAAAATGCACTGGAATGGGTGAATTTAACTCAGATGACCATTATATCTACTACTGTGGGCAAGAATCCCGTAGAAGAAATGGAGTAGCCACAGTCAACAAGAGAGTCCGAAATGCAGTACTTGGATGCAATCTCAAAAACAACAGAATGATCTCTGTTCGTTTCCAAGGAAAACCATTCAACATCACAGTAATCCAGGTCTATGCTCCAACCAGTAATGCTCAAGAAGCTAAAGTTGAATGGTACTATGAAGACTTACAAGACCTTCTAGAACTAACACTCAAAAAAGATGTCCTTTTCACTGTAGGGGACTGGAATGCAAAAGTAGGAAGTCAAGAGATACCTGGATTAACAGGCAAATTGGGCCATGGAATACAGAATGAAGCAGGACAAAGGCAAACAGTTTTGCCAAAAGAACACACTGGTCATAGCAAACACCCTCTTCCTACAACACAAGAGAAGACTCTACACATGGACATCACCAGATGGTCAGTACCGAAATCAGACTGATGATATTCTTTGCAGCCAAAAGTGGAGATGATCTATACAGTCAGCAAAAACAAGACCAGGAGCTGACTGTGGCTCAGATCATTAACTCCTTATTGGCAAATTCATACTGAAATTGGAAGAAAAGTAGGGAAAACCAACCGACCATTCAGGTATGAACTAAATCAAATCCCTTACGATTATACAGTGGAAGTGACAAACAGATTCAAGGGATTAGATTTAATAGAGTGTCTGAAGAACTATGGATGGAGGTTCTGGACACTGTACAGGAGGCAGTGATCAAGGGCTTCCCCAAGAAAAACAAATGCAAAAAGGCAAAATGGTTGTCTGAGGAGGTCTTACAAACAGCTGAGAAAAGAAGAGAAGCTAAAGGCAAAGGAGATAAGGAAAGATATACCCATCTGAATGCAGAGTTCCAAAGAATAGCAAGGAGAGGTAAGAAAGCCTTCCTCAGTGATCAGTGCAAAGAAATAGAGGAAAACAACAGAATGGGAAAAACTAGAGATGTCTTCAAGAAAATTAGAGATACCAAGGGAACATTTCATGCAAAGATGCACACAATAAAGGACTGAAATGGTATGGACCTAAAAGAACATATTAAGAGGAGGTGGCAATACACAGAAGAACTGTACAAAAATGATCTTCATGACCCAGATAACCACGATGGTGTGATCACTCACCTAGAGCCAGACATCCTGGAATACGAAGTCAAATGGGCCTTAGGAAGTATCACTACACACAAAGCTAGTGGAGGTGATGGAATTCCAGTTGAGCTATTTCAAATCCTAAAGGATGATGCTGTGAAAGTGCTGCACTCAATATGCCAGCAAATTGGAAAACTCAGCAGTGGCCACAGGACTGGAAAAGGTCAGTTTTCATTCCAATTCCAAAGAAAGACAATGCCAAAGAATGTTCAAATACTACAGAATTGTACTCATCTCACATGCTAGCAAAGTAATGTTCAAAATTCTCCAAAATTCTCCAAGCCACCTTCAACTTCCAGTGATGTTCAAGGTGGATTTAGAAAAGTTAGAGGAATCAGAGATCAAATTGTCAATATCCTTTGGATCATAGAAAAAGCAAGAGAGTTCCAGAAAATCATCTACTTCTGCTTTATTGACTATGCCAAACCCTTTAACTGTGTGGATCACAACAAACTGTGGAAAATCCTTCAAGAGATGGGAATACGAGACAACCTGACCTGCCTCTTGAGAAACCTGTATGCAGGTCAAGAAGCAAGTTAGAACAGGACATGAACAACAGACTGGTTCTAAATAGGAAAAGGAGTATGTCAATCCTGTATACTGTCACCCTGTTTGTTTAACTTCTAGGCAGAGTACATCATGAGAAATGCTGGTCTGGATGAAGCAGAAGCTGGAATCAAGACTGATGGGAAAAATATCAATAACCTCAGATACACAGATGACACCACCCTTAAGGCAGAACGCGAAGAAGAACTAGAGAGCCTCTTGATGAAAGTGAAAGAGGAGAGTGAAAAAGTTGGCTTAAAGCTCAAATTTCAGAAAAGTAAGATCATGGCATCTGGTCCCATCACTTCATGGCAAATAAATGGGGAAACAATGGAAACAGTGAGAAACTTTATTTTGGGGGGTCCAAAATCACTGCAGATGGTGACTGCAGCCATGAAATTAAGACGCTTGCTCCTTGGAAGGAAAGCTATGATCAACCTAGACAGCATATTAAAATGCAGAAACATTACTTTGTCAACAAAGGTCTGTCTAATCAAAGCTATGCTTTTTCCAGTAGTCATCTATGGATGTGAGAGTTGGATTATAAAGAAAGCTGAATGACGAAGAATTCACGCTTTTGAACTGTGGTGCTGGAAAAGACTCTTGAGAGTCCCTTGGACTGCAAGGAAATCCAACCAGTGTACCCTAAAGAACATCAGTCCTGAATATTCATTGGAAGGACTGATGCTGAAGCTGAAACTCCAATACTTTGGCCACCTGATGCGAAAAACTTACTAGAAAGGACCCTGATGCTGGGAAAGTTTGAAGGCGGGAGGGGAAGGGGCCAACAGAGGATGAGATGGTCAGATGGCATTACTGACTCAATGGACATGAGTTTGAGTAAGCTCCGGGCATTGGTGATGGACAGGAAAGCCTGGCATGTTGCAGTCCATGGGGTCGCAAAGAGTCAGACATGACTGAGCAACTGAACTGAACTGAACTGAACCAAGGTGTGAATTTATTTTCACTCTAATGTGGATTCATTGGGATTCTTGAATCCTAGTTTGGTACCTTTCATTGTTTCTGGAAAACATCAGTAATCACCTCTCTAAATGACCTATTTTTCTTTCTCTTCTTCTGGAATTCCAATTAAGACTTTCTCACGCTATCCTCCACATCTCTTACCCTGTCATCTATATTTTCCATCGTTCTCTTTTCTACCTTGAAGCTACATCTTGGATAATGCTATCTGATCTATATTCTAGTTCAAAAATTTTCCTGATGGGTCTAACGTGCTGCAAACTGCACCATTAAGTTTTTAATTCATTTACTCTATTTATTTCCAGTAGTTGTAATTGTTATTTTCAAATCTACAATGCCATTTTTTTTTTGCTTCCTCTCTTCAGATGTGTTATTTCTGTGAACACAGTAATTATGGTTGTTTAACCTGTATCTTCTAATTCTAATATATGATGCCTATGACAATCTTTTTCTGCTGTCTCTCCTTTCCACTGGTTCTTGCTCATGTTTGTCTGCGTGTACGGTTGGTTATCTTTGACTACGTGCCTGTCAGTGTCCTTCAAAAATTATTTTGGGGAGCCGTAACATGAAGGATTGCTTCACCAATACGTGAACCATGAACTTCCTGATGTTCCAGATGGTTTTAGAAAAGGCAGAGGAACCAGAGATCAAATTGCCAACATCCGATGGATCATCAAAAAAGCAAGAGAGTTCCAGAAAAACATCTATTTTTGCTTTATTGACTATGCCAAAGCCTTTGACTCTGTGGATCACAATGAACTGTGGGTAATTCTGAAAGAGATGAGAATACCAGACCACATGACCTGCCTCTTGAGAAACCTGTATGCAGGTCAGGAAGCAACAGTTAGAACTGGACATGGAACAACAGACTGGTTCCAAATAGGAAAAGGAGTACGTCAAGGCTGTATATTGTCACCCTGCTTATTTAACTTCTATGCAGAGTACATCATGAGAAACGCTGGGCTGGAAGAAGCACAAGCTAGAATCAAGATTGCCGGGAGAAATATAAATAACCTCAGATATGCAGATGATACCACACTTATGGCAGAAAGTGAAGAACTAAAAAGCCTCTTGATGAAAGTGAAAGAGGAGAGTGAAAAAGTTGGCTTAAAACTCAACATTCAGAAAAGTAAGAT
>NW_011494690.1:2675597-2689367 GCF_000754665.1 Bison bison bison | reverse complement strand
AGAGGAGAGTGAAAAAGTTGGCTTAAAACTCAACATTCAGAAAAGTAAGATCATGGCATCCAGTCCCATCACTTCATGGGAAATAGATGGGGAAACAGTGGAAACAGTGTCAGACTTTATTTTTTGGGATCCAGAATCACTGCAGATGGTGATTGCAGCCATGAAATTAAAAGACGCTTACTCCTTGGAAGGAAAGTTATGACCAACCTAGACGGCATATTCAAAAGCAGAGAGAGACATTACTTTGCCAACAAAGGTCCATCTAGTCAAGTCTATGGTTTTCCAGTGGTCATGTATGGATGTGAGAGTCGGACTGTGAAGAAAGCTGAGTGCTGAAGAATTGATGCTTTTGAACTGTGGTGTTGGAGAAGACTCTTGAGAGTCCCTTGGACTGCAAGGAGATCCAACCAGTCCATTCTAAAGGAGATCAGTCCTGGGTGTTCATTGGAAACTGATGCTAAAGCTGAAACTCCAATACTTTGGCCACCTGATGCCAAGAGTTGATTCATTGGATAAGACTCTGATGCTGGGAGGGATTGGGGGCAGGGGGAGAAGGGGACGACAGAGGATGAGATGGCTGGATGGCATCACCGGCTCGATGGACATGAGTTTGAGTCAACTCCAGGAGTTGGTGATGGCCAGGGAGGCCTGGCGTGCTGCGATTCATGGGGTCGCAAAGAATCAGACACGACTGAGCAACTGAACTGAACTGAACTGAACCGAACATGAAGGAACATTACTCAAAGGAACACTTCTATTTGCTTCTGCAAAACACCAAAGGGATAATACCAGTCAGGGACCAATCCAAATAAAGTTATAAATTAAGGTGCCCTTACCTCACTAGGCTGGGGCTACAATTTTGTAGAGTGTTTTTTTTCTCTCCTGTTCTACTCAGTACTGAGACAATTTGCCTGAAGTCCTTTGATATTTGACTGGGAAGTAGGCAATGGATGAAAGGGGGTCAAGGATGTGCTCTGGTTCATCCTTCCCTCTCAGGTGTAGACATACAGGTTCAAGCCTAACAAGGACAGATCTCTTATATGACTCTTATATAGGTAAGCTCTGAGTCTTGATTTCTGTCCATCTCATCCCACAAGGCCGTTGAATGGAAACCCTAAATTTCTTGATATCAGCAAACACACTCAGGGGAAAAGTGCCTTCAGTTCTCCAGGTATTCCTCTAACCTCCCTTGGTTTAGGCTTTCTTCTGGAATCTGACTCACCAGATTCCACCATCTCCCCAGTTTTCAAAGCTCTTAAGGTAGTGCTTTACATGTCGTACCCAGCATTTTCAGTTGTTTCTAAAAAGAGGGCTGGTTTAAATAATCTATCCCACCAATACCCAGATGCCAAGATATGTTTCAAAGTAAAGTTTACATGTCTTCCTGATGTCGCATTAGTCGTTCAGTCGTGTCTGACTCTTTGGAACACCACGGACCATGGCCCACCAGGCTCCTCTGTCCATGGAATTCTCCAGGCAAGTATACTGGAGTGGGTTGCCATTTCCTTCTCCACTTCCTGATCTATCAGACCTCAATGTACAAGAAAAAAAGAGGAGTCAAAGATAACAACTAAGCTGTTAGCCTGAACAACTTGGTGAAAAATAGGATTATTTACTGAAATAAAGGTGTCAAAGTGGGAAAGTGTGGGTCAGATGTTAAGGAGGTTGGCCACAGACTGTTAAGTTTGAGATGCTTTAGCTAGATTTTAAGTTTCTTATGGGTAGAGACAAGACTTTCTTTTAGTGTCATTTGAATGCGTAACTAGTTTAGAATAGTGCAACATACAAAGTGGCTATTTAACTAGGCAAGAGTGTCTCCATATTTAGCAGCAACGCTACTCTCCACCCTAAGATACCAGTAGCAACCCCCAACCCTGTTTCACAACATCAAAAAAATTTCTCTAGCTTTTGCAAAATCACTCCGATTGAGAACCACTAATTAAATGCTTCTTAAAGTTAATTTCTATACACTATGCTTTCACCATCCTTTCTACCACTGTCCACTCAACTGGACACAAAGATATATAAGAGGTAAGAGTTAATCCAAGCCAAAACTTTAGCCAAGCCCAATTCAGCATTTCTCAAATTGGGTTTCCCAAAGCTCCAAAGGTCTGCAGTACTAAGGAAAACAGGGAGTGAAGGGGTAAGTAATACAGGTTGGAGGCTACCAAACAGTTTCACCCTCACTCAAATAAGACCATCTCTGGGGACTTCCCTGGAAGTCTAGTGGTTAAGACTCTATGCTTACTGCAGGGGGTAAGGATTCAATCCCTGGTTGGGAAATTAAGATCTTGCAAGCCAGACCCCACATGTCACACGCAGTTAAAAAAAAAAAAAAACTCCAACTGTTACATGATCCTATGTAACGTTATATTTTTAAAAGAAAACTACTGCCAGTATAACATCCTCTTGTCAGATATAAAATGGTCAAAATTTTAAATCTCAAGCAAGAATTACTTAACAGCTCTTTTTTATTGCTATTCCACACCCAAATCCTCGTTAACATAAACCCAGAAAAGAACTACTAATACATTTGCAAGTCCTGGCATGTTATGTGATTTAACTATGCTCCCCTTTTATTTTTTTGACAGTAGCCAAATAGAAATCAAGTAAAACTCATATGGATAAATCAGGGCCTCCAAAATCAGATTCTGAACTATAAGTCATCCAAGAAAGTTTAAATCCAAAATTATACAGCAAGAGTTTGTTCTAAGCAGCACCCATGCATTTCATGACTCCTTTCCTCCATTAGGTTAAAACCTCTTATCTTATACAGTTACTCCTCAATGCACCATATTTAAAAAAAAAAAAAAAATGTATGCTCTATTACAAACTTCCCTCAGTTTTAATATTGTTTTAAATATTACAATACAATTTCAACTACCCTAAAGATCACTTCTTGATTCCAGCTTGTGCTTTATCCAGCCCAGCATTTCTCATGATGTACTCTGCATAGAAGTTAAATAAGCAGGGTGACAATATACAGCCTTCATGTACTCCTTTTCCTATTTGGAACCAGTCTGTTGTTCCATGTCCAGTTCTAACTGTTGCTTCCTGACCTGCATACAGATTTCTCAAAAGGCAGGTCAGGTGGTCTGATATTTCCACTTCTTATTTAACTTACATGCAGAGTGCATCATGAGACACTTATTTAACTTCTATGCAGAGTACATCATGAGAAATACTAGGCTGGATGAAGCAGAAGCTGGAATCAAGATCGCTGAAAGAAGTATAAATAACCTCAGATATGCAGATAACACCACCCTTATGGCAGAATGAAAGTGAAAGAGGAGAGTGAAAAACTTGGCTTAAAACTCAACATTCAGAAAACTAAGATCATGGCATCCAGTCCCATCACTACATGGCAAATAGGTGGGGAAACAGTGGCTGACTTTATCTTGGGGGGCTCCAAAATCACTGCAGATGGTGATTGCAGCCATGAAATTAAAAGACACTTATTCCTTGGAAATAAAGTTATGACCAACCTAGACAGCATATTAAAAAGCAGAGACATTACCTTGTCAACAAAGGTCCACCTAGTCCAAGCTATGGTTTTTCCGGTAGTCATCTATGGATGTGAGAGCTGGACTATAAAGAAAGCTGAGTGCTGAGAATTGATGCTTTTGAACTGTGGTGTTGGAGAAGACTCTTGAGAGTCCCTTGGACTGCAAGGAAATCCAACCAGTCTACCCTAAAGAACATCAGTCCTGAATATTCATTGGAATGACTGATGCTGAAGCTGAAACTCCAATACTTTGGCCACCTGATGCGAAGAGTTGACTCATTGGAAAAGACCCTGATGCTGGGAAAGATTGAAGGCAGGAGGAAAAGGGGATGACAGAGGATGAGATGGTTGGATGGCACCATCAACAGACGTGAGTCTGAGTGAACTCTGGGAGTTGGTGATGGACAGGGAGGCCTGGCGTGCTGTGGTCCATGGAGTCACAAAGAGTTGGACACGACTGAGGGACTGAACTGAACTGAAAGGTCACTTTCTTATTAAAAAGCCCTTTTTATTGCTTTTAATTTCAGGCATCAATTGGAACTATGCTAATAAATTTCCTATTTCCCGTATAAGCTATCAGATATACATTCTCTATTGCTATCTACATTCTGTGTGTACCAATGTCCCTATTTGACTGTAAAATTATGACATCACCACAAAGCTGTTTTCAAAGAAAAACAGAATATAAATGCCTGTAATCGAAAGATAAAAAATGTTTATTGATGACTATTTACTATTCATGTTTAAGACAACCTCGAGTTCTATATCTAAAGAACATAAATTATACACACACATCACACACAGGGTTTCCCAGGTGGCTCAGTGGTGTAGAATTCACCTGCCAATGCAGGAGCCTCAGGAGGTGTGGGTTCGATCGGTGGGTCGGGAAGATATCCTGAAGGAGAAAATGGCAACACACTCCAGTGTTCTTGCTGGAATAATACCATGAACAGAGGAGTCTGGTGGGCTATGGTCCATGGGGTCGCAGAGAGTGGAACACAACTGAGTGACTAAGCAGCCACACACATACACACAAAACTACAAAAGAGTAAAAGCATTCATCAACTGGCATGACCAGAACTTCTCATGCCAGCCAAAACCTAGTCTTCCTCTTGTATTGCTGATAACACTATCACCCTCTTTTCCTCCCAAATTAGAGAGTCTGTGAGCTATCCTCAACTCCTCTCTCTTCCTCTTGTCTCTACATACAGCAGATCATCAAGTCTTATAGGGGCTACTTTACTTCTCCTTTGCTCTTCTGTTTTCAATAGTTCAAAAATTCAAAGCATAGAAATGTATACACTGAAGTCTCAACAGAAGCCTTTATGCTACTCCCATCTTCTCCCAGCCACAATTATTCACCTTTGCTAGCTTCATGGATACCCTTCCAATATGTCTATAGTTACCAAATGACTGCATTACTATACACTTTCTGCACTTGCTTTTCTTAACGCATCCTGAAGATCCTTTCCTATTAGTTCATAGAGGGCTTCCTCATTTTCTATAAAGCTGCTTAGTATGCTGTTGTATGGATACATCTCAGCTTACTGTAGGTGGACTTTATTGCTATTATAAACTACACTGCAATTAATAACTTTGTAAATGCATCATTTCATTTCATAGAACTGTAAGATAAATTCCCTGAAGTTGGGCTGCTGGGACAGGGATAAATGCAATTTTAATTATGATAGGTACCAACCTGCCTTCAAGTCATTTATTTTTTTAGTTTTCTTCTTTTTTTTCAAGTCATTTTAAAACTAATCCTTTACTCCCCGTTCTCTTTAACATTGTATTCTCGTGTCTGTATTCATCCATTTATCCAGTTTTACTCTTCATTACATTCATTACCACCTGACATTTGTTTACTGCACCCTCTCTCCCCCAACACTGAATGTCAGCTCCAAGAAAACAGATTTTGTCTTCTGTTTTGTTCATTACTGAAACACCAGAGATTGGAATCTTGCCTGGCACAGAGTACTGTTAGGCTGAAGAGGCTTTGACCAGCCAGGAAAAGGAAAAGGAAGAACACATGGAGTCAAGCCTAAGCATGGCATCCTATAGAGCAAATACTATCTTGGTGATGTTAAGAAGTCAAGAATAAGGCTAAAGAAGCAGAGTGTAAAACAGAAAGACTTGAAAGCCAGAAAGCAGAGTTTGGACTTTATCCTGTAGACAACTGAGAGTCGTTCTATGTTTTGAGCAAACGATGATCCATTCAAACATTTATTCAGCACAAGTTCAATTCACTTTGCTTGGCACAGTGGAGAGCGCAAAGGTCAACAGTACATGTTCTCTCTTCAGGCTGCTTAGGTTTAGCGGCAATGGGCTCAAAAAACTTTTAGGAAAATTATTCTGGCAGCCATATGCAAGATGGATTGGAAGAAAGTTAGAAAGGGCAGGACTTCCCTGGTGGTCCAGTGGCTGACTGCAAGCTCCCAATGCAGGGGGCCTGGGCTCAATCGCCGATTAGGGCACTAGATTCCACATGCCACAACTAAGACTCAGTGCAGCCAAATAACTAAGTAAATATTTTAAAATAATTAAATAAAGTTAGAAAGGGCAAATAATAGGCAATGCAGAATCCCAAAAATAGAGATCCAGGAAAAACTAACCTAAAGAATAATGCTGACTGATGGGTATAAGAAATAAAGGAGAAACATATCACAGATGACTTCAAGATTTAGGCATGATGAT
Organism: Bison bison bison; assembly: GCF_000754665.1. Taxonomy (NCBI): domain Eukaryota; kingdom Metazoa; phylum Chordata; class Mammalia; order Artiodactyla; family Bovidae; genus Bison; species Bison bison. The sequence goes on along the minus strand of NW_011494690.1, from coordinate 2,683,168 downwards.
GATAAAACAAAGAAAAATAAAGTAGGTGGAAGTTGGGTAATAATAAACCAAAAACAGAATGAAATTCCTTGAGCCTCTCAAAGGAAATACTTGGTAAACCAACTGGAGATACCAGCCTGGGGAGTACCCTTACGGGTCATCAACATATAGAACATCCATGAAGAAGAGACAAAAAGAGGTGAGCACAGAGCCAAGGACTGAGAGGAGTGACAGCGCCAAGAGGATCGTGAAACAACAACAGAAATTCACGAATGAAGCAACTAGAAAAGGAAAATCAAGACGGCACACTAACATGAAAGGCAAGGACAGGAAAGGTTAAGAAGCCTAAGTGGAAGTCAATAGCAACACACTGACTGAATAAAACCAGGATGAAACCAATACCATTGGGAAGGATGTCCCTTGAAGCAACAGTCTGAATATGTCACATTCACATGTAATGTCATTACAAAATTGCAATAATGTAGGGAAGAAGTAGCGAAAGAGCTGAGGGCAGCAATATTTTAACTGTCTTAAAATTTTTGAAATAAAGAAATGAGGAAGATAGCTAAAAAGAACAGTAGTTAATAGTTAAAGTCATTTCTTTTCCTCCTAAAACAGAAGTCTGTATACACTGCAATATTTGAAGGTAAGGAGAAATCCCTGCAGTTAATGATCAAAGTGATCAAAGGAAAGTTAAGTATGGCAGCAAGATTCCTAGAAAAGCAAGATTCCTCTTCTATTCTGTTTACAAAATAAGGTGACTGGATAGATCTGTCACGGTGACAACATGCAAGCTTGCATTCTATACTCTTTTTCAATTAAATATAAGTCAGTGACATCTCTTGAGAGAGAGAAAAAAGATACAAAACAACAGCAAAATACCGGATTAATAAAATGACTGCTAAGTAGCAAGGGTCCACTGGATTTGTACAGCATAAATTTATAGTGGCCAAGAAATTTTCATAATTACCTACCTTCCCCAACAAATACACTGCGATCTCTGAGGAAAAACAGGAACTAGACAGGTAGGAAGATTTGACGACAGGAGTCCAGTAAAATACGAAAGGAGTGATGATGTCCAGTTGAGGCTATATATAATGCATACAGGAATAAACTAAGGGACACAAACTGAGGGTCCCCTGAGCAGCACAGATAAAGGAGCACAGGTGGAGTAACTGCAAAGATCAAAAGTTCACACAAGCCACTTAGGATGTAAGAAATGTTTTTAGATCATTCCCTTAAACAGTATACTGTTTGCTACGTTTAAAAATTTGTGTCTCCCCCCAACCCTGAATTTTATGTTGAACTCCTAATGCCCAAAGTGATGGTATTAGGAAGGAGTCTTTGGAAGGTGCAGTCATATCATGAATGAGATAAATGTCCTCATAAAAAGAGACCTGAGAAGGGTCCCTTGCACCTTCCACCATAAAAGGATACAACAGAGAAGTCTGCAATCTGAAAGAGGGCCCTAACCAGAGCCCCGTGATGTGGCACCTTGATCTTGGACCTCCTATACATGCTTTAATATTAAAAATGTTGTAATAGTAAAATAAAATAGGACTCAAAATTAAGTAAATTCCACAGGTTCCTTAACTGCAATTCCAAAAGCCAAAAAAAAGCTGTGAAACCCAAAATAACTTATTTGGCAGTAACACCTTACCTAAACTGACATGAAGTTATTTATAGTCTTTATTTACCCCACTTGGTGTAAAGGTTCATACATTTTGCAGCAGAAATAGTAACTTGTTTGAAGCCGGCTACTGCACTAACTGTTGAAAGGTTACATTAACACTACCTTGCTGCTGCTACTGCTAAGTCGCTTCAGTCGTGTCCGACTCTCTGCGACCCCACAGACGGCAGCCCAGCAGGCTCCCCTGTCCCTGGGATTCTCCAGGCAAGAACACTGGAGTGGGTTGCCATTTCCTTCTCCAATGCATGAAAGTGAAAAGTGAAAGTCAAGTCGTTCAGTCGTGTCGGACTCTTCGAGACCCCATGGACTGCAGCCTACCAGGCTCCTCTGTCCATGGGATTTTCCAGGCAAGAGTACTAGAGTGGGGTGCCACTGCCTTCACCTTAGCTATATACAAAAAATTCTTCCTGGGTGGCTCAGATGGTAAAGAATCCACATGCAGTGCGGGAGACTTGAGTTGGGAAGATCATCTGGAGGAGGGCATGGCAATCCACTCCAGTATCCTTGCCTGGAGACTCCCATGGACAGAGAAGTCTGGTGGGCTACAGTTCGTGGGGTTGCAAAGTCGTACAGGACTGACAGACTAAGCACAGCACTGAGCGATTAAGTATGTCTCAGACACTTCTCATCAATTTATATGCTCCTTGGAAGCAAAGTTATGACCAATCTAGACAGCATATTAAAAAGCAGAGACATTACTGTGTCAACAAAGGTCCGTCTAGTCGAGGCTACGGTTTTTCCAGTGGTCACGTATGGATGTGAGAGTTGGACTATAAAGCTGAGAGCCGAAGAATTGATGCTTTTGAACTGTGGTGTTGGAGAAGACTCTTGAGAGTCCCTTGGACTGCAAGGAGATCCAACCAGTCCATCCAAAAGGAGATCAGCCCTGTGTGTTCATTGGTAGGACTGATTTTGAAGCTGAAACTCCAATACTTTGGTCACCTGATGCAAAGAGCTGACTCATTTGAAAAGACCCTGATGCTGGGAAAGATTGAGGGCAGGAGGAGAAGGGGACGACAGAGGTTGAGATGGTTGGATGGCATCACCGACCCGATGGACATGGGTTTGGGTGGACTCCAGGAGTTAGTAATGGACAGGGAGGCCTGGTATGCTGCAGTTCATGGGGTCGCAAAGACTCGGACACGACTAAGTGACTGAACTGAACTGAACTCACTTAATCCTTCCAAGCACCATGAGTTAAGTATTGCAATTATTTGAATTGCACAAAGAAGGAAAGTAAAGCAGATTAGGCAAGTTGCCTACAGTCACAGAACTAGGGAGTGACTAAACTGGGATGAACACAACATTTAAAATATTACACATAAGGTGAAAAAAAACATAAAATACAGAACTGATCAGGTAGGGTGGCAAGAATCAGTGGTGTTTCTTCCTATTCAATTAATATATTAGAGTGGTAAGGAATCAAACAAATACAAAACACTTCACGCACTTTCAAATGCTCATTTATGTGCAGTTCCTTAGTCAACTTGCATAAATTGCACAGTGTAAAATTCAAACTCAGCTTATGCTAGTATCTTTAATGTTTATTGAAACATAACCTTAATCCTTTTAATCCCAAAAGATACATAATCATACAAGTTCACTGTAAAAGTTAGAAAATTTGTATAAGTAAAAAGAAAACAGTCTTCTATAAAATTACATACAGAAATAATCACTTAACAATTTGGCAATTTCCTTCCAGATGTCAATATACCTGTGATTTAATAAAAATAAAATCATATTTTTAAATTTACTTTTTTTACTTAACATACACCAAAACATAATTTCATGTTTTTACATTTTTATGGCTCAGCAGTAAAGACTCTGCCTTCCATTGCAGAAGCAAGTTTGACCCCTGGGTCAGGAAGATCCTCTGGAGAAGGAAATGGCAACCCACTCCAGTATTCTTGCCTGAGAAATCTCATGGATAGAGGCGGCTGGCGGGCTACAGTTCATGGGGTCGCAAATGAGTTGGACACAACTTAGCGACTAAACAACAACAAAGCATTAAAAAAACGGCTAGGCAGGACCCCCACGGTAGGCATGTATCCTAATTCTGTGAAACATCTAAATTGTTTACAATTTTACAGCATAGAACTGCTTGTAACCAAGTCTGTGCTCTACCAGTTACTAATTCTGCTAACTTGGATGAGCTACCTAGTACTTTCTCTATATCTCAATTTTCTCTTATGAAAAATGGGAACAGCATTACTTACTATATATGATTAATGTGGGGAAGGAATCAAATGTGTTAATATGCAGCTTTTATTATCAATGATGCTGCAACTGGTTGTAAACAGCTACCGATTTATTGGTATATTTCTATTACACCAAAATAAACACCAAGACAAATTCACTTAAAATTTCCACATCAGAAGGTATGCCCATTTTTCAGGCTTTGAATATACCAAACTACAGCTGGGTTTAAAAAAACCCTCATTAAATAGTTCTCTCATTTAATACTCATTTTTCCTTATCCAAGAAAATGAAAACTATGATCCAGTTAAGCTAACTTGTTTCAATTAGCTTTTGCTCTTCCACTTTTGTATCTGCAAACCTACACATATTTGTAAACTCTCAGTCCGTAAGGAACTTAAGGAAACCTGGCCGAAATCCTGATTCGGCTCACCATTTCCCCTTCTCTTGAATTCCTAACTTGAACGCCCATCAGTGGAAGGGGACAGCCTACCACCAGAAACAACCCATTATACTGTTGTTGAGGAATTTTTCTTCCAGGAATGTTAAAATCTGCCTTCTTCTAATTTCTACCCCTTACTCCTAGTTCTTTCTGGTCAAATCAAACCTGATTGTTCTGACAGGAGAGATGAGCTTCTCTTTTTTGGGTCAAAGATCACAGTTTTTCAACTTTTCCTCCCTTCCATTTCCCTCCACAATCAAAATTCTCTAGCCATGCTCTATAGTTGGGTGGTTTTTAAACTTAGTTGTTTATCATCTAAGGAATGTGAGAAAAACAGAGTGGGTCAGTTCCTATCCTACTTAAGCTTGAGCCTCCATAGGAATTTTTAATGAGCTCTCCAGCTGATTCTGATACAAAGTTTCAGAACTGATCCAAGATCCCACTTAAAATAGGATAGTATGCTATTTGAAATAATACCCCAGGTACAACACAACCAGTACAAAGTAAAGTGGGGCTGACACCTTGCTCTTCAAAACGGCATTTACTTTTTAAAATTTTTTAAGTGTTCATTCATATTAAATGTACAATCAGTTAAAATGATCGAGTCTTTTCCACACTATTTGTGCATTACCATCTTGGGCCCTAACAGCCAACCTTTATAATCATTCCCATTAAAAGGTTAAGAGAGCCAGGGCTAAGAATTTTAGGTTTCTATTTCTAAGTGGACCAATGGCCCTACAGGTGGATTTATTTTCAGTGGGGAAATCACTTAATGGTCAAGCCTCTAACACTATGGACATACTTAGCCCAAAAAATAAAAACTGCATTAGCCCACCAATGTCTGAACGGGAGAGGTGGCTGCACCAAAGTATCTTCTCTGTGCAGAACTCTGTTGTCAACATTGTGAAGTAACACACAGGCCCTAATACTAACACTAATAAACTGACCAGAGAGCCTGATCGAACAAACATCTTCAGAAAAAGTTAAATATACTAATTATAGTTGTCCTGAGGTAGACACATTAGTGCTACAGAAACCTGATTACTAGTTGGAAAGCTCAGGGACCAAAGAAATGACTCACTGGAAAACTAAGTTGCCCTGAACTTAAAGGTTTTGTTTCAGTTTGCTTATTAGTATTTGCAGAGAGAAGAGATGGAGCCTATCCACGCTCAACCTGCTTGCAAAGGGCTACGGCACCCTCATCATTAATTCATGAGTCAAAACTTTCTCGCAGTGACTCCTGAACCCCTCACAACTTGTTTTACCTGCTATTGCTAACTTAAGGTACTCAAGGGCCAAAAAAAAAGTCCATTCTATAGACCATGAGCTCATCATAAGTATATCTAGAGCTGAGGGTGGGAAGTACAACTCAAAATCCAATCTGATATTTATTTTCATGTGAATAGCAAACATCAAAAATATACCTGGCATTTTCTAGCAATTACATGAAGACAGACCAGATGCTTCCTGTTGATGGAACAGGAGAGAACTACAGACTGACAGAATCAGACTAAAGTTCACAAAACAACCAGAAGCTTCATTTCAGAACCATTAAACCAAAGCAGGTATGGCTTTAAGTGTTCACACATTTACAACCGTCCTCCAACCTAGAACACCCAGACTGATTCAGAAATAGGTAACTCATGAACTCTTAAGTTACAAGTTAGCTCTACATCTGTATATGCGTTACAATGCAAAAGCAGTTTCACCAAAGGTTTCACTGCGGGACTCCTTTTTAATCTGGCATTCCGATAGTACTTTGAAGTGTTCAACTTCAGAAATTACATTTACACACAGGTTTTCACAAGCAAATTTAACATGGGATTCGTGTTTTACTTGTGTACATCATTAAAAATAAGTTGTGGAATTAAAAATTAAGTTTAATCATTTAAATTTTTTTCAAATATTCTGAGTCTCTAAAATCATATGCAGATTATGCAATCTTTATTCATGATGTTTATGCATCTAAATCCCAAATTGAAAAAAAGCTAGAGCTCAAGAAAAAAGCACAGGAAACAACCTTCTTATCCGTATTTTTTTAAATGTGTCTTTTACAATAATATCCTGATTTGATTTGAATGATGAGAGCAGGATAGAAATGACACATTTTTCAGCTTTTGAAAAAAGGAATGAGTATACAGTGGCGTTTACCAGCAGTTACATGATGTGATACCACAACAAACTGAACGCAGAAGTAGGTTCACGAATCCAGCTATCTTCTGTTAAACATTCAAAAGAATCAGAAATGCAAAACAATGTCACTCTTGCCTAAAATATCACTGGCGTTAACATGCAATAGTCTTTTGTTATTTTGTGGGAAAATAAATTCGAGAAAAAATTAAAAAAGACAAAGACATCTTTCGTTTCCTTAAATTCAAAATCTGAGCGTGAAAGTGGAAGTGTCAAGGTCGATGGTTACATGTCAGTGAGAAGAAATTTAAAGCAAGCTGGGTGGGTCTCTGTGTGAAAAAAGACTATCTGCAAAAAGAACTTCTGGCCTCTAACTTCTGCATAATAAACTATGGTGCTTTAACTCTGGGAAGGCAAGTTACTGCACTCATTACACCAAACCATTTTCTAGATAAAAACTGTACTTCACAAAGTAACCTGCCTGAATCGATACAGCAAATCAAGTGTACAGAGAGAACACTTAAGATACTTCCACATTACCAAGCCCCCTTCAGAAGTACTGTGGTCTCTGCCCCTCCTTTGAACAGATGTCTCCACGCCACAGTCCAATCAGGTTTAAAGCAAGAGTTATGTGTACTGAAAACAGGCTTCAAGTGGGAAAACACACACAAAGCAGGCCTATATCATTCCTTTGGTTTCGGTTTTCACGATGCACCCTCGAGGCTAGGCACGCTGGTTCAACATGGTAAGAGAGCTTCGAAGAAAACACACTAAAAACACACTGATGGTGCTGAGACAGAAATGACCTGGCAAAATTCTCAACTTCGTCCCGGAGGCCGTGCACCCGCAGATGCCGGCGGGCAAATGCCAAGAGCAGAAGTCCCCAGCATCCAGAGCAGCTGGCTTCCTCCCTTAGCAACTCGAGTCCCCGAGGCCGAGGCAATCGCCGCGGCCGACCCGCACGGAACCAGCTGGGCGCTCCCGTTAACCCTGTCCGAGCCGGCCAAGCCGGCTGCTCCCGCCGCGGCCCGAGCGCCTCCAGGCCCCGCGGCCCGAACAGCACAGCGTGCCGGGGGCCGGCCGCCCCCACCGACCCTTCCCCGCTCCGGCTGGGCGGTCCGGAGGCCCAGACAA
>NW_011494690.1:2674615-2675169 GCF_000754665.1 Bison bison bison | reverse complement strand
CTAACTATATGTCATTGGCACCATTGTCTCTTGTCACAATCCTAATTCTATGTTCTTTTTTTTTTTTTAATTTCGGGGACCCGAGGCGCCTCGTACCCTGCCGGGCTGACGCGGCCCCGCTAAACACAAAGCGCTTCAGCTGCACAGGGCGCTATTTTCCGAAAATGCCGCGTCTGGTCGGCGCCCAAAATCCCCACCGAAAAGTCCCCCGTGCTGCGCGCGGAGGGACACATGGTGTGCTAGTGAGTCAAAGCTCCCAGCATCCCTCCCAGACCCGGCCCTCGTCGACTCTTAGCCTGAGCCTTTCCGCCCCTGCCCTAGTTAGCAGATCCCCCTCCCACCCACTCTCCCATCCCTTCCCGGCGGGAGAAAAAGGGTGAAAGGGTCTGATTTTTGTTTTTAACGAAGAGGAGGCAAATAGGCCATTTCTACAGCTTCAGCCACACAAAGAAACCGGCGGAATGATCCCTCTTCAGCGACCGCAAGTCCCGGCTCGCCCAGCGCCTGCGCGGCACGGGGGTGGGAGCTGCGGCCGGCCATGTGCGCGGCGGAGC
>NW_011494690.1:2674253-2674482 GCF_000754665.1 Bison bison bison | reverse complement strand
TTGTAGATCCTAATAACTGCTCGCTGAATTCCCTTGAATTACTGTCAACTCAGAGGTAGAAGTCTTGTTTTTCCGGGGTTGGGATGTTAAGGTGTTTGTTGCATTTTATTAAGAAAGTAGCAAAAGTTTATTTGAGGGCGCTTACCTGGCGGCCCAGTGGTTAGCACTTTGCACGCTTCGGCTGTAGGGCGCGGAGGTTCGATCCCTGGTCAGGGAAATAAGTTCCTGC
>NW_011494690.1:2648560-2674153 GCF_000754665.1 Bison bison bison | reverse complement strand
GATTTGCAAAGTAAGAGTCTTATGAGTTTAATTTACTTACAATGGGTAGCTAAGAAACCCGTAACGTAGATAAACTTCTTAACAGATGAGCCAGGGAGTGACTTTTGCAATCTTCAACCTTAACAATTTTTGGCATCTTATATCTATGAATTGGGAATATGGGAGAGAGCACCAAGATTTTAATTTAGAAGAGTTTACAAATGAAATACATATTGCCCACTGATTTAGGGTGGCCTCAGGTAAACAGTCTTTCTCCACCTACCTATTTGTAATATTGATGTAGAGATTTGTCTTTGTGTAACTTACAAAAATGTTGTGCCTAAAATAAAATGAATGACATAGGAGTCGTATTCTGTTTTTTCTTTAATATTTTCAGTGCTGCTTTGGATCCTCACATGCTTTTCTTTAACATTGATTTATCTGAGTAAACATTCAGTTAATGGTTGCAATAGAATCTTTGCTGTCGTTTTTATGCTGCAGAATGTGAACAAGTAGATAGACATCATCAGGAGTATAATGAGGGTAAACTGCTGAATGCTGAGAATTTCATACAGGAGGAATCCCTTATTTACCTGTGAAGGAGGCATGGCATGTTGCAGGAAAAGCAGTTAGCTTTAGTAAGGGATTTGGGGAGACTTTCCAGACAGAAGTAATGAATGCAAAGGTTAGGAGGCAAACACTAGAAATGGTTGAGTGTGTGGAAGATTTTTCAGAAATCTTGTGTGTGGAAGATTTTGCAGAAATCCTGTGTGCGGAAGACTTTTCAGAAATGCCTAGAGATGTATCTGAAGACGTCTAGTCATAAAAGCCTTGAGCGCCATGTGCAAAACAGCTGAGAGCTTTTGAGAGCTAAGAGGAAGATGTTGAAAGATTTTAAGTAGAAGCATAGTAAGATCAGATTTGTATTTTAGATCACTATTAGGTAAAAGTCAGAGGCAGAGAGAACAGTCTGTGAGAGATTAATGACTTGAACTGAATGGTGGCAAACAGGAGTGAAAAGTATGACCAAAGGTGTTGCTAAGAGCTTGGTGATTTGGTTGACTGAATGGGGAATGACAGAGGGTCATGTCAAAAATGACTCCCAAGTGTCTTGGAGGAGCAGTCTGAAGGATATCTTTATGGAGATTAGAAACAAGAGAAGAGGAATACATATTAGGGGAGGAAGATGGTTCTGTTTTGACCATGTAGAATTTGAAGTGCTTATGAGGCAACCAAGCAGGTATATCTAGTAGGTAGTTAGGTATTCTTTCATTTAAGTTGTTTTGAGAAAAACTGTAACCGGCACTCTGCTCATTTAGGCAGATTAAGCAGGGAAAAGACCAACAAATTTCCTGCTCCTGTTTCTGTGGAGGGAACAGACTATAAAGTTTTATAAAAGAAGAGGGAAGATAATATCACAATATCTTTCATGAAGAAAATGAAAGGGTATTTGGATGAAGCATTTCTCTGGGAGAGAGAGCCGGCAGAATTTTGGAGATTGTTCAGAAATGGCCTCTCTCAGAGTTCCCTGATAGCCTAGTAGCTAGGCTTTACTGAGTGGGCCCAGGTTCAGTCCCTGGTTGGGGAACTGACATCTTGTAGGCTGCATGGCCTCTGAGAAAATATTATTTGGAGCTAAGACTGGAATGGGAATAAGTTAGTTGAGGCCAGTATTCGAGACCAAAGGAATAGTAAGGCAAAAATCCTAAGGTGAGAAAGCAAGAAAGGCAATGTGGCTCAAGTCTAGAGAGCAAAGAAAGGAATAGTAGAAGTTTACATCCTTAGTAAGTTTCAGAGCTTTAAAGCCATTGAAGAATTTTAAGGAATAGTGGTTGTTTAGTCACTCAGTCATGTCCAACTCTTGTCAGGCTCCTCTGTCCGTGGGATTTCCCAGGCAGGAATACTGGAGTGGGTTGCCATTTCCTTCTCCAGGGGATCTTCCCAACCCAGGGATGGAACCTGCATCTCCTGCACTGGCAGGCAGATTCTTTACCACTGAGCCACAATGGAGTAACATAAATAGCAGTAGAGATAAAGTGAATGTATTGAAGAGATATTTTGTCATTAGACCTAACCTATATTGCTAATGAGTCAAACAGGGAAAGGGAAAAATCAGGAGGTTTGGGACTTGATTATCTAGTCTAGCACTGTCCAGTATAAACATAACATAAGGCATATATGTAATTTTATAGTAGCCACATTGAAAAAGTTAAATGATTAAAAATTAATAATCTTTTATTTGACCCAATGTATCCAAAATAGTACTATTTCCTGTGTGATCAATATTTAAAAGTATTAAATATTTTAAAATGTTTTGCATTCTTTCTGTTATTACTAAGTAAGTGTTCAAAATCTGGTATGTTTTTTACATTTATAGTATATCTCAGTAATTGAGATATTTACAGTTTAAATTTTACAGTTGAAAAAGTAGATTCACATACTCAAATCATTCCAAACATTTCAAAAATTGTGCAGTAATTGACTTATGTAAAAATTAAAATCTTGCTTCCTAAATTAGCCACATTTCAGCTGTTCCATAGCCACTTGTGGCTAGTTGCTACTACATTGGACTCTGTAGGTCTACTGGAATAAAGAATAGTAAAAAATGAGACCAAAAAAGTGTGGAACCAGCCTGGAAGGCCTTTGGTGTCATGTTAAAGGATTGGGATCTTACCCTAGAGAGAAAGGGAATAGTGGATAGTTTTTAAGCTAGGGAGTAACACAGCATTGTTTGATTATAGAAATCAAGAGTAAGAATTTAGAAACTTAGAGCAATTAGTGTTACAGTAGTTTTACATCTGTGGTTGTAATAAAAATTGAGGGTTTGTATTGTTGTATATGCCTTTGTTTTCTTTTTTCCCTTTTCTAGTCATTTATTTTTGTATTTTATAAAAGCGTCTATGATCTTTCACAACAGATAAATTGTGAAGCACTGCTCTAGAGACAGTCAGCTGAGGGGAGTCAGAATGACCAAGTAAGTTCCCAGGTGACTTATCTAAACTCATGATTTTTCTGTGGTTTTTTTTTTCACTTTATAGTGAGAACTATAATAGCTAAGAGGGCTTCCCAGGTAGCTCAGTGGGTAAAGAATCTGCCTGCAATGCAGGAGATGCAGACAGATGCCAGTTTGATCCCTGTGTTGGGAAGATCCCTGGAGAAGGGCATGGCAACCCACTCCAGGATTCTTGCCTGGAGAATCTCAAGGACAGAGGAACCTGGCAGGCTACAGTCCATAGGGTTGAAAAGAGTTGAACACGACTGAAACAGGTGAGCATGCATTCACTCATAATGGCTAAGAGGGAAATAGATGTACGCTCAGCTGTTCCTGCCCTATCTAAATTGAAGACTACATGGAAATAACCAAATTTACAATGGCTACCACTTATTAATTAATTCTTATTTGCCAGTCATTATGAGAAGAATGTTAACATATTACTGTCTCATTTAACCTTCATAATAACTCTTAAAATAGGTATTATTAACCCCATTTTTCCAAAGAGGAAACTGAGTCTAAAATAGGTAAATAACTTGCCTAAAGTCATCAAGTTGGTAAATGTTAGAGACAGGATTCTAATACAGGTCTCTTTTCAAAGCTATTGTCTTTAATCACTTTTTTTTGCCATTATAATTCAAGTATCTAACAGATTCCCTGGCACACATTGTTTTAGAGAGAATATGAAGTCGACTACATTACCTCCCAGAGAATCATTAGTGAAATTGGGGCCAAAGTAAGGGGAGTTCGTGGTATTCTAATAGTATCAGAAAAATGCATTTATTTTTATAATACAAATATGTGTTTGCTCCTATTCAGAATGTACTGACTCCACAAATCAATAAAAAATAAAAAGACAACACAGTAGACACTGGTAAGAGATTTAAACAGTCACTTCAAAAAAGAGGGTATCTAAATGACCAGTAAACATATAAAGATGCTCAACTTCCATCACTAGGGAAATGTAAATTAAAATCATGAGGTACTGTTGCACACCCACAATAATGGTTAAAATGGAAAACACAGGCAATGTTGGTACGGGAACAAATGAAAATATACACTGTTGGTGAGGGTGTATATTGGTATAGCCAATTTGGAAAATGCAAACTTAAAAAAAACACATGAAACCAAACTTGACATAGGGATTTAGGCTTAGGTAGTAAAATCTATAAAGAAAAGAAAGAAAATGATTGTCTTTAGGTGGGGAGTGATGCCTGGGCGGGTATGTAGGGGCGCTTCTAGGGTGCTAGCAATGTTCTGTTTCTTAACCTGGGTGAGGGTTGCAGGTGTTCACTTTTTTGTTGAGCTGTCTGTTTAGGTGTCAACTACCAACTATTACCTTGCTGACTGAGCCAGTCTCTGAGCCAAGCATTAAAATGTGAAAGATAAGGTAGGTCTGATTTCTGGGGATGTCAATGGTGAAGGAGAGGAGAGACAGATGCAAAAAAATACTGCAAAATATGAGGCAGTTTGAGAAGCTGAAAGAGGATGGCCGTTAGAGTAAGAAGCCCCAAGTTCAGGACTTAACTGATTTTTCAATCTAGGCTGTAACCACTCTCTAGCTTATGACCCAGGTATATCTCCTAACTTGCCTTAATTTGACTTTTCTCACCTGGGGCTGAGGGAAGTTTGATAAAATGGATGTTTTTGTTTTGTTTATACCACTTTGTAAGCTATTAAAATGCCATATAAAATTTTGCAAATTTTTGATTCAGTGTGATCGGAAAGGGGAAGGAGTGAGGATGACTGAGATTTTGAGTCAGAGTGATGAAGGTTTTGGTAATAGCATGAACTAAATGATTTGGAAAAGATACTCTGTTTATGTGTTTATGCCAGAACATCAAGGTGGAATTATCAAACAGATTAAGAACCTAAGTTTTGGTACTCTGAAAAAAAGGTCAGAATTGGTGAAAGAAATTAGAAATTACCTGCATAAGGGTAATAATTAAAGCCATAGGAGTGACTTCGTATCGTTGGAAGAGAATACAGAAAAACAGTACTGAGGACAGAAAAAGGAGGAGGAGAGGAAATCAGCCTTTATTGAGCACCTACTGAACTGTATGCCCACTGCTCTGCATTTATTGTCTCATCTATTCCCCTCAAATTCCAAGATAATGAATGAAGCCTCATTTGGCCAACTGCCTGTGTAGACTCACAATAAGGTAAAGAACCAGCATTTCAAACCAGCTTGACTCCAGCTTGTATGGTGCACTACACCATTCCTAGAGCCAAGTGTATCTCATAGAAGTCCTGGCAAAAATCTGAGTCAAGGAAGAATAAGCCCTGAGAAAAGACCATTGGATTTACATGATTTGTGACCAAGGAGTTTCTGGAACCCAGAGCAGTGTCTGTACTCCATCTGTTGTGCTTCTGTGAGCATGGTTAATCCAGACAAACATTTGTGTCCTAGACCTCTGGCAATAAGAAAAAAAGTCAAGATGGTAACTGTGAAAATTAGTGTAATGAAAACAAAGTCACTTATTAAAGCCTAGTTAGATACTTTTTTTGCCAAGTGCTTTAAATCATGCCGAAGCTTGAAAGAGAAATGGGAATAACTCAGACATGATTCAGTGTTGTTTGCTGCTTTGTTCATGTACTGCCGAGAACTATCTTGAATATCACCAGTAGTATGAGTCCTTCACTTTGGAAAACACTGAGAAGTTATATAATAATATTCACTGTTTGGAGTGCACTTTCAGTCACCTGAATTTTTAAGGAAAAAGATTGAGATGGCTTTGCCAGCCAAGGACATTATAACTTAGAATGAAAGGTAATTTTGCTGGTGATAAACACATGGCTTTTGGAAAGCAGCAATATCTCCTCAAAATTTAGAGTAATTCACCGTATCTATGAGGAAAACTTTTCCCTACTAAGTTTATTAAAACTATTTACTCTTGGAATAGCATCTTAACATTTAAATAAATAAATAAATAAAAGAATGTTCCACCCCAGTATAATTACTGGTTTCTTACTGCATGTTTTTAGATTTGCAGATGAATAATGTGTGCATTTTTGGCAGAGACTGCTGTGGAATTTTTGATTGCAGGAGCATGATGTCTTCTGTTTTTATTTACTCCCTCTTTCTGAGTTCTACAGAAGACCATATATATTATTCTGCTCTTTGTACTTAAGACATCTTGGGCTTTTCCCTGAAAATGCATAAAATGCATACTCTTACCCCTGCAGATTATTTAACTAGTCATTATCCAATTGAAGGACGTGAGTTTCTAATTTTTCATATTCTAATTAGTGTTTGGATGAACATCTTTGTATATACGTCTTCTTATATATTTAAGCATGTCTCATCTCAGTTCCCAGAGTGGATTTACTCTGCAGAAGAGCATCTGGGATTTTTAATTTTGATAAGTACTGATGTCTTGCCTCCATGTACCAAATGTTTCTCCACAGAGCATTACCAAATTTTTGGATTTTTCCCTGTGAACTTTGGAAGGGTAGATTATTTCAAGTCCTACCTAATATTTTTCAGGCCCAATAACAGAATCCTTTGGTTAACTGGGGGGAATGAGATTTGGTTTACACAATTTGTTCAGGGCACAAATTCCTTGCTGCAGCTCCTGCAGCTACACACCCACAACTAGTAGAAACATGGTTGCTTATGCAGTCAAAGCAGCTAGCAAAACCTGGGAAAGTGCCAAGAATGACTGCAAACACCTCCACCTACACTTTTTTTTTTTTTTTTGTGGCAAATTTGCAAGCTTAGCAGTATCTAAAAGATCCTTCAGCCTTTGAATTACAGAGAATCAACCTGATAAGAGGGAGGGAGTTATTCATTTCATGAAAAATTCCTCTAATATGATAGGAGCTGAAAATGATTTTTATTTCATTTTGCTTCAGTGCTGAAGTGGCACTGAGAGGAAGAAAGTAGAGCTACTAGGCTATAGGGTCCATCTGCACTGGGAGACACAGAGGAAAGGCCATGCAAGGACCCAGTGAGGAGGCCATCTTCCAGCCAGGAAGAGAAGAACTGAAATGGCCAGCACCTTGATCTTGGACTTCCCAGCCTCTAGAACTGTGAGGAATAAATTTGTGTTGTTTAAACCACCCAGTCTGTGGTAGTTTGTTGTGGCAGCCAAAGTTGGCTAAGAGTATTTCTTTTGGAGCCTGGTAGGCTGCAGTCCATGGGGTCGCTAGAGTCGGACATGACTGATCGACTTCACTTTGACTTCTCACTTTCATGCATTGGAGAAGCAAATGGCAACCCACTCCAGTGTTCTTGCCTGGAGAATCCCAGGGACAGGAAACCTGGTAGGCTGCTGTCTATGGGGTCACACAGAGTCGGACACGACTGAAGCGACTTAGCAGCAGCAGCAGCAGCTCAGTCATGTCCGAATCTTTGTAACTCCATGGACTGCAGTACGCAAGGCTTCCCTGTCATTTAGTCTCCCAGAGTTTGCTCAAACTCATGTCCATCGAGTCGGTGATGCCATCCAACCATCTCAACCTCTGTTGTCCCCTTCTCCTCCTTCAATCTTTCCCAGCATCAGGGTCTTTTCCAATCAGTTGGCTCTTTACCTCAGGTGGCCAAAGTATTGGAGCTTCACCTTTAGCATTAGTCCTTCCAATGAATATTCAGGATTGATTTCCTTTAGGATTGACTGGTTTGATCTCCTTGCTGTCCAAGGGACTCTAAAGAGTCTTCTCCAGCACCACAGTTCTGTATCTCTAGTTTTCCAGATTCATGAAAGTCCATCGGAAAGAAAATTGTCATAACTCTTAATAGTGTTCTGTCTTTCTTTAAATTGACTGCAAACAACACATTGTGTAGTTTTTCCAAAATTTGGAAACTGTTACCTCTTTAGGCATGGCAGGTAACTATTGGGGAATTCTTCAGTTTATTTAATATACCCAAATTTGCATCTCAGGAGTGGCTTGCATCTCAGGAGTGACCTGGAATTTGGAATTGTTAGGTAGGAAGTTAGGCATGAGCAAGGAGGGGATGGAAAAGGGTGCAATTGATCTCTAAACCCCATCCCAGAGACGACCAGAAAAGCTCACAGATATGCTACAAAAATAACCAGAGACTTATCCAACTCCTGCACATGCACCCTAGGCACACAGTAGATACAAATTAACCACGGGGGCTTTTCCAACTCCCAACACACTAGCTCTAGGCATACACTGGATACAAACTAATCACAGGGGCTTCCTCAAGTAACCTTAGGCAACTAGGGGCCCATGACTGGTTCATAAACATTGTTTACATACATACATCTGATGATCAGTTCAGTTCAGTCACTCAGCCGTGTCCGACTCTTCGCGACCTCATGAATCACAGCACGCCAGGCCTCCCTGTCCATCACCAACTCCCAGAGTTCACTCAGACTCACGTCCATTTAGTCAGTGATGCCATCCAGCCATCTCATCCTCTGGCGTCCCCTTCTCCTCCTGCCCCCAATCCCTCTGACTGAATTATGGGAAGATGTGAACAACAAAGCCTGTTATGTAGCTTGCAACTGTCAATTGGCCTTTAGCATATGTCCATTTGCATTCCCTTTCTTGACTGGTGGCAGGTATAAGCCCTATTTTGCACAGGGCACAACCAAAAGGACGAGACAGGAAGTAAGAAAAGGGTGATGCCAAGAGGGATCTTTATAACTCCTTTGGGGCTGGCTTGTTCCCATGTCTTGGGAGTACCCGTTTAATAAAAGATCTGTCTACTTAAACTGTAACTGAGCTGTAACTTTTCTGTTGGTTCAAACCCTTTAGTCCATTGTTCCAAATTTTTGTTGCAATGAACAAGGGAGAGAAATAAATCAACCTGACAACCATTCTGTCTCTAGAGTTGAAATAAGAGGCATATAAATGCAGGTCTAAACTCATTCACTCGAAGGACTATAAGTAGTGGTGCTGCTGCTGCTGCTGCTGCTAAGTCGCTTCAGTCATGTCCAACTCTGTGCATCCCCATAGACAGCAGCCCACCAGACTCCCCCGTCCCTGGGATTCTCCAGGCAAGAACACTGCAGTGGGTTGCCATTTCCTTCTCCAATACATGAAAGTGAAAAGTGAAAGTGAAGTCGCTCAGTTGTGTCTGACTCCTATCGACCCCATGGACTGCAGCCCACCAGGCTCCTCCGTCCATGGGATTTTCCAGGCAAGAATACTGGAGTAGGGTGCCATTGCCTTCTCCGGATAGTGGTCTCAGTTCAGTTCAGTCACTCAGTCGTGTCCGACTCTTTGCAACCCCATGAATCGCAGCATGCCAGGCCTCCCTGTCCATCACCATCTCCTGGAGTTCACTCAAACTCACGTCCATTGAGTCGGTGATGCCATCCAGCCATCTCATCTTCTGTCGTCCCCTTTTCCTCCTGCCCCCAATCCCTCCCAGCATCAGAGTCTTTTCCAATGAGTCAACTCTTCCCATGAGGTGGCCAAAGTACTGGAGTTTCAGCTTTAGCATCATTCCTTCCAAAGAGTACCCAGGGCTGATCTCCTTTAGAATGGACTGGTTGGATCTCCTTGCAGTCCAAGGGACTCTCAAGAGTCTTCTCCAACACCACAGTTCAAAAGCATCAATTCTTCAGCACTCAGCTTAACTGCAAAAGCTAGATGATGGATACAGGGTGTTCTTTGTATTCTTTTCTACATCTGTATATGTTGACATTTTCTGTACTAAAATGTTGTTAAAATATGATTATGTATAACTAGTGACTTATACCTGCTGAAATTAACATATAAAGAATCATCTATTCAAATGTCTTCTGAAGCATGGAAATTTAAATCCTGGCCATTAGCATGAATTGAACTTCACTTACCATGCATTTATCCAGCAGCCACTAAATGCTTTCCTGTAGATTTTTCTCATTTAATTTCTGCAAAGGTAGGTGTCATCCCCATTTTACAAAGGAGGGAAATGCAGATTCTAGATAAGTAATATACAGGTAGAAAATAGCATAATTGGAATTTTTCCTTCATTTAGTCTGTCTCCCCAAATTCATGTTTTATTTCTGCTATACCATGCTGCTTCTCAGACATATCTGACCACCTTTTCCTCCATGCTGTTTTTCTTTTAGTAGTGAAAGCCTGGCACAACAGGGGGACAAACGTGTGGAAGATTTCTGGAGTCTTTGTCCTCTCCTTTCCTGTTAAGGCAGCTAGAGGTCCCAAAAAAAGTGTAGGTGAAAAGTGAAAGTCGCTCAGACATGTGTGATTCTTTGCAACCCCATGAACTATACAGTCCATGGAATTCTCCAGACCAGAATACTGGAATGGTAGCCTTTCCCTTCTTCAGGAGATCTTCCCAACCCAGGAATCAAACCCAGGTCTCCCGTCTTGCAGGCAGATTCTTTACCAGCTGAGCCAGCAGGGAAGCCCTGAGTTCCAAAGCACCTAAAGGAAACCATGACACAAAGAATTGATAAAATTCTAGACCTAACTCACCAAGCTTTTGTTCTCCAAGAGTTCATTTGACCATTATTGCATACATTTGTGTCAGTTACTGTTCAAGATGCCAAGCTGATATCCTCATCTCACTTTCAGAACATAAATTAAGAGCTCAACCTTGAGGACTTTATGCTAACCTTGAGAGCATTATGCTAAGTGAAATAAGTCAGATAAAGACAAAATCTGTATAATCTCACTTAATATTTGGAATCTAAAATAACCAAACTCAGGGACTTCCCTGGTGGTCCCTTGGCTAAGACTCAACACAGGGGGCCCAGGTTCGATCCCTGATCAGGAAACTAGATCCCACAGGCTGCAACTAAGACCCGGTGCAGCCAAACAAACAAATACATACATAAATACCAAACTCTCAGAGCAGATTTGCAATTGCCAGGGGTGTACTGAGGGGCAGGGGTGTGGTGAAAGAGAGAAGAATGGGTAAAGGTGGTCAAAGTGTGCATCCTTCAGTTATAAGATAGATGAGTTCTGGGGATCTAATGTACAGAATTGTGACTATGGTTAATTCTGTACTGTATAGTTGAAAGTTGCTAAGAGAATAAATCTTAAAAGTTCTCGAGGCAGGAAAAAAAATGGTAACTGTAAGGTGATGGATGTGTTGACTAAACTTACTGTGGAAAACACTTTGCAATATAAACTTATGTCAATCATCATGTGTGCCTTAAACTTAATGTTATACATCAGTTAGATTTCAGTAAAGCTGGTGGGGATGGAGGTCTTAATCCTAACACAATTACCTCTCTCCTCCCGCCTAACATATCCCCACTCCACCCTCAGTCGGAAGCAGCACCTACACAGTTCAGGAAATGGACAAGGTACAAGATAGGAACGGAGTAGCCTGGCCAGCCGCCCCTTGCTTTCTCCTTTCTCTTAGTAAGAACATACCAAGTTTGCAATCTAAGGGAGCTTGGGACAGCTCCCTAATTCCAAACCAGTTATTAACAGTGGACCTTTAAGAATACATAATATAGAGTGTGACACAGTTTAAAAGCCCCATCATAAAGTGTGTGGAGGAAAGAGACCAGATTTTATAAGCACTCCTGGTTAAAGCAAGACTTGAATCAAAGAAAGGCCTTATGTGGGATCTGGGTATTTACATTCCCTTTATTCTCCATCACCTACCCATCCTGCAAATAAAAATCACCACACTTAGGCAAATCTAGACTTACCTATGCTTAAAATAACCCCATCTGACTAGCCTACAGAGTGGGTCATGTGGGGTAGACTTTTAACTCCATGGTGTACTTTCCCTGCCCCTGGATTTCTGCAACTCTGGGCCAGAAAAACCTAAGATGACAGAGTAAGAGCACAAACTCCAGTTTTATCCAGAGAGCTGAACTTTGACCTAGCAAGAATATACTGAGTCACCAGAGAAGCTATAACATATTTGATTCTTTTTAAAAAATATTAGATGCTTGAACCTTAAGAGTTGGAAAACCAAAAAATGAGAAACTGAGAATTTCAAGTAAGAGTGAGAGAATACCTACAGATTATTTAAGGGCATAAACTCAAAAATGCCCCTGCCTAACCTATTGAGAAGGCTTTCAGTAGGATGAAAAGGTGAGAGCTGCCTTTTCCCCTGGCTAACACATCTCTCTGGCAGCAGAAAATTAATAGCTGGGGTAAGGTATTATTTGGGACTTCCCGGGTAGCGCTAGTGGTAAAGAACCCACCTGCCAATGCAGGAGACAGAAGAAATGCGAGTTTGATCCCTGAGCTGGGGAGATCCCCTGGAGGTGGGCATGGCAACCCACTCCAATATTCTTGCCTGGAAAATCCCATGAACAGAGGAACCTGGAGGGCTACAGTCCATGGGGTCGCAATGAGTTAGACACTACTGAAGTGACTTAGCACACAGCACGAGGTATTATTTAGTAAAGAACTGAAGCCCATACCTTGATTTAAATTTAGATATTTAGTTTTTCACATGTACTAAAACCTGATTTTTCCATCCTTCTGCCATCTGTATACATGTGCACAAGATCTAGAAGGAAGTACTCAGGTATCCCTCTTCCCCTTGAGCTCTTCAAATGAAACTCATTTTGCTTTTCCCCTCCCCAACTTTTTTATCTTTAGCAAGGTACTGCCTTTTGTAAATAGTCCAGGCTCAAAACTTTATCTTCATTTTTCTGATTTAGTTTTTATTTCATAATCCTAAACTTAATTCTGCAATCCAACTAGACTAGGAGGGAAATAAGGAAACTATAGAACCCAAAAAGCTGCAGCACATGAATAGATGTTGAGTATTTTCAAATAGCACAGAGATTATAGGATGGAGTGAAGAGATGAAGTTGGTGGGGTACACTCCTGAGCTACAGAAGGAATGGTACAGAAGCTAAAACACGAGTCATTTATCGGAGTTGTTCATTCGTGCATGCATGTTAAGTCACTTCAGTCGTGTGTGACTCTTTGTGACCCCATGGACTGTAGCCCGCCAGGCTCCTCTGTTCATGGGATTTCCCAGGCAAGAGTACTGGAGTGGGTTGCCGTGCCCTCTTCCAGGGGATATTCCCAACACAGAGATCAAACCTGTGTCTCTTATGTCTCTGCACTGGCTGGTGAGTTCTTTACCACTAGTGCCACCTGGGAAGGCCGAGTTGTCCACAGTCAGCATTAAAGAGCTTCTTGGTGGTTCTGCCATTCCTGGACCATAGCACTCCATGGCTTCCACGATATTCATGTCCTCTTCTGCCTTGCCAAAGACCACAGCTTTGCCATCCAACCATTCAGTCTTGACAGTGCAAACTGGGAACAGTTTGTGTCGGATCCAGCATTTGCCATGGACAAGATGCTAGGACCCATGTGCTTCGGGATGAGACTCTCATCATCATATCTCTCCCCACAGATGGATTTGCCATTAGTGCCATTACAGTGTGTGAAGTCACCACCTGGCACATAAAGCCCACAATCATTCACAATCTTTTCACAATCTGTGAAAGCAGGAACCTTTTTAATGAAGTCCTTTCTCCCCAGTGCTCAGAGTATGAAAGTTTTCTGCTGTCTTTGCAACTTTGTCTACAAACAGCTTGAAAAAGACATGGTCCAAGGGCTTACCATGCACAGCGTTATCAAAGAAAACAGCAGAGTTGACTGGCTGGGAGGTGATAGTGTCTGCAAAGCCAAACTTTCTTCATTCTTTAGTGCAAATTGCTTGTCCTCCTGGAAAGGAACCTCTTTTGCATTTTAACCTTTATCTTCACAAGTAAGGACTTCAACTCAAACGACTCTACCATATTTCCTTAAGATGACTGAGTCTTATTGCCCTCTTTGAATTTAACCTTTCCTGTCTGCCCCGACTATCTTGCCTGACTTTCATTGTGATCGTCTTCAAATATTGCTTTCATCTTGAGACTCCTCTGAGAATTACCCTACAGAGTGTCTAGGCCCTATCCAACCCTGGGTTTGAGCAGGCTTGTGGACAAGGATGATAGCATGTGAAAATACTTAGCATCATCCCTGGCATATAGCAGGCACTGTTGACTTCTTTTTCTTTTTATCAAGCTAGTTTCTTTACTGTCCCAAAGACTACCAGTGGTAGTCCGAGGCCTACCTTGGAGATATTGCAGATTTGGTTCCAGACCATCACAATAAAGTAAATCACATGAGTTTTTTGGTTTCTCAGTGCCTATGAGTTATATTTACACTATCCTGTAGTCTATGAAGTGTGCAAAGCATTGTATCTTAAAAATACATACCTTAATTTAAAAATATTTTATTACTAAAAAATGCCACCCGTCGGGCTTCCCTTGTGGCTCAGTGATAAATAATCCTCATTCCAATGCAGGAAACACAGGTTTGATCTCTGATCTGGGATGATCCCACATGCAGCAGAGCAACTAAGCCCGTGTGCCACAATTATTGAACCTGTGCTCTAGAGCCTGGGAACCATACTACCAAGCCCATGCACAACTATTGAAGTCCAGGCATTGTGGAGCCCATACTCCCCAATGAGAGAAGCCAACACAATGAGGAGCCCAAGCACCATAACGCAGAGTCGCCCTCCACTTGCCGCAACTAGAGAAAAGCCTGCACAGCAACAAAGGGCCAGTACAGCCAAAAATAAACTTAAAAATATATTTTTAAATGCTACCCATCATTTATGCCTTCAGCGAGTTGTATTAACATCAAAGATCACAAATAAAATGTGATCACCATAACAAATGTAATGAAAGTTTGAAGTATTGCAAGGATACCAAAATGGGACACCGAGACATGAAATGAGCAAATGCTGTGGCAAAAATGGCACCAGTGCACTTGTTTGATGCCACAAGCCTTCAATTTATAAAAAACACAATATATGTAAATTTCAATAAAGCTCAATAAAATGAAATATATCTGTATTCTCCCTCCAAGAAGTGTATTCACTTCAACCTTCTGCTTCTCCAAATCTAGCAAATGTGAACAAATTCAAATTCTATGTTCAAACTTTAAAACTACCTTGAAGGTCACAGAAGTAGGAGCAAATGGAAAACCACACCTTATTTTTGGCTAAGAAATTCAACATCATAAAAATAATGTTATTTAACATATCCAAAAATACTAATAAGGTTCTAGGAGGAACAAAAGAAATGGGAGGAGGGGAGCCAGCAAGGCTGATTCGAAAGCTCGTATGGAAAAAATAAACAAGAACGGCCAGAAAACTGGCAAAGAAGAGTGATAAAGGGAGATGAGCATCTGGTAGATATTAGACGATAAAGCCTCAGTAAGGGCACTAATCCATCCTCAGGACCTAAACACTTCCCAAACACATCAGCTCCAAATACAAATACATTGAGGATTAGGTTTCAACATAAGAATTTTGGGAGGACAAAAACTTCAGTCTGTAGCACCAAATGTTTGGGATAGGGAACTACAGAAGAAAAAAAAAAAAGCAGTGATAGTATAATATAAACGATATATCATTAAGAAGTAAGGTGTAGAAAGTGTATATACTGTGCTGCTGCTGCTGCTGCTGCTAAGTCGCTTCAGTCATGTCTGACTCTGTGTGACCCCATAGACGGCAGCCCACCAGGCTCCCCCGTCCCTGGGATTCTCCAGGCAAGAACACTGGAGTGGGTTGCCATTTCCTTCTCCAATGCATGAAAGTGAAAAGGGAAAGTGAAGTCGCTCAGTCGTGTCCGACTCTTAGCGACCCCATGGACTGCAGCCTACCAGGCTCTTCTGTCCATGGGATTTTCCAGGCAAGAGTACTGGAGTGGGGTGCCATCGCCTTCTCCAATATACTGTGCTACCTTTTAATAAAAAGAGAAGCTATATAGATAAATATACATACCCACGAGGACAGTAATGCAAGCAGGACTTTTCAGTGTATACCTTTTGATATTGTTTTGTTTTTCAAACCATATGAGTAAAGTGTATTACCTTTTTAAAATTTTTTTTATTACCTTTTTTTAAAGAAGATAATGCTTTCCTAACTATAAACAGAAATTTAAGAGTTGGGAAGAGGACTTGTCTGGTAGTTCAGCAGTTGAGAATCTGACATCCACGGCAGGAGACACAGGAAAGGGCCTGCTCTAGGGCCTGGGAGCCTCAACTACTGAGCCCACATGCTACAACTACTGAAGCCTACACACCCAGAGCCCATGCTCCGCAGCAAGAGAAGTCACCACAATGGTTGGGGAACCAAGATTCCACATGCCACAGGGCAACTAAACCCCTGCACCACAACTACTGAGTCCACACTCCGAAGCCCATGGTCTGCAACAAGAAAGTCCACTGCAATGAGAAGCCTATGCACAGCAACAAAGAATAGCCCCAGTTTGCTGCAACTAGAGGAAGTCCGGGCACAGCAAAGAAAATCCAGTGCAACCAAAAATTAATTAATTAATTAAACTACTTAAAAACTACTATGTATAAAATATCAAGGATATATTAAATACCACAAGGAATTATATTCAATATCTTATAATAATTTTAAATGGAGTATAATCTGTAAAAATACTAAATCACAGGTTTCCCTGGTGGCTCAGTGGTAAAGAACCCTCCTGCCAGCGCAGGGAACATGGGTTCAATCCCTGGTCTGGGCAGAGACCATATGCTGCGGAGTAACTAAGGCCATGTGCCTCCACTATTGAGCCTGTGCACTATGGCTCGGGAGCTGAAACTCCTGAGCCCATGTGCCACAACTACTGAAGCCTACACACCTAGAGCCTGTACTCTGCGACAGGAGAAACCACCGCAATGAGAAGCTTGTGCATCACAACTAGAGGGGAGCCCCTACTCACTGCAACTAGAGAAAAGCCCATGCAGCAACGAAGACAAAACACGGCCTAAATAAATAAAAAATTTAAAAAATGACTGGGTCACTATGCTGATATATCTGAAACTAATACAATAACGTAAATCAACTATACTTCAACAGAAACAAAAGTGTTTAAGACCATGCTTTCTATGCAGGGGCCACAGGTTCGATCCCTGGTTGGGAATTAAGATCACCACATGCCACAGCCAAATGGCACAACCAAATTCAAAAAAAAACAAAACAATTTTTTAAGAGAAAGACAGATACTGTGTAATCTTTTTATATGTGGAGTCTTAAAAACTCACAGAGAACAGATTAGTGGTTGTCAGAGGCAAGGAGTGAAGGATGGGCAAAATGGATGAAGGAAGTCAAACAAACTTTCAGTTAGTTATAACATAAATAGGTAAGGGGAATGTAATGTACAGAATGGCAAATATAGTTAATATTATATTGCATATTGAAAGTTGTTAAGAGAGTAAATCCTAAAAATTCTTATTGCAAGGAAAAAATATTCTTTATGTATGCTGATGGGTGTTAACTAGATTTATTTTAGTGACCATTCTGCAGTAAATACAAATATAAAATCATTATGTTGTCCATCTGAAACTAATATAATATTTAATGTCAATTATACCACAATTCAGAAAAAGATAAAACTTGGCAAGTTTGTTTTTGTCCCTCAAAGATTTCCTCCATATAAAAATCTGATAAAAAGCCTGATTCTTGGTCCTGGCAGGTTATGCTACCCTAGACTCAAGGATTTCTCCAGTGGTTTCTCTAGAAACCTTCTGAGTATATCACATGATGAAGTAGGAGAAAGCTTACGCTTGAGATGCTTGAGACTCCCGTATATTGTTGTTCGGTTGCTGAGTCATGTGTGACTCTTTGTGATCCCATGGACTACATCATGAAGGCCTTCCTTTGTGGCTCAGCTGGTAAAGAATCCACCTGCAATGTGGAAGACCTGGGTTCGATCCCTGGATTGGGAAGATTCCCTGGAGAAGGGAAAGGCTACCGACTCCAGTATTCTGGCCTAGAGAATTCCATGGACTGTATAGTTCATGGGGTCACAGAGTCAAACACGACTGAGAGACTTTCACTTCACTAAAGCATGTACAGTCTTCACCTTCTTCCACTATCTCCTGGAATTCACTCAAGTTCATGTCCATTGAGTCAGTGATGCTAACTAACCATCAGTCCCTTATACTACTGTCTTTCAAATCCTAGTTTTGTCAACAACCAGTTCCATGATGTTGAATATTTCAAATCACTAAAGCATTCTGGTGGCTCAGAATCTGCCTGCAATGCAGGAGACCCAGGTTCAATCCCTGGGTAAGGAAGATCCCCTGGAGAAGGGAATGGCTACCCACTCCAGTACCCTTGTCTGGAGAATTCCATGGACAGAGGAGCCTCGGGTTACCATCCATTGGGTCGCAAAGAGTCAGACATGACTGACTAACACTTTCTAACAAACCACTCTGAGCCTTGTTCTCCTTATTTTTAAATTTAGAAATAATAATGCTCATCTAATAATGTTATAGTGATTTAGAGATAAGGCATGTGAAAATCCCTGGCATATGGTAACTGACTCAAACCCATCCCTCTTCTTATCCACAAAGTGATTTACAAAGTAATGAAGAAACAAGTGAACAGCTCCCCCAAGCAGTAATATTTGCCTTATTTATAGAAACCTGTAGTACCAGTTTCTAAACACAGGGGAAAACCAGGTCTCTTAGAAGTTTGCCTTGGCTTGTCTATAGCACTTCAATTTTGGAACATTGTGCTCTTGAGGTGTGTCACACTATGTCCTGATTTTAAACGTTAAATCTGGCTTTGTCAAGGATAGTTGGTTTGTAAGGATCTCTCAAGTTTCCATGAGGTCCTCAGGTATGACAAGGCAGAGTCTCTGCCCCTTACATGATAACCATCTATAGAGAATATAAGATATTTAAATAAATAGCAGTTACACAAGGCAGAAAGTAATGTATGCCTTAAGGACAAAAGAGATGTACAGAGAAAATGCTATGGAGATTTAATAAGGAAAAATTACTTCCAACTGGAGACAATAAAAAATGGGTTTACTCAATCTTTCATTAGACATTTATCATAGATGTGTCTCTGCAAGGTATTAGGCTAGACACAGAATACAAAATTTAAATTATATCACACTTGTTCTGGGGGAACTAAGAACTAAGGGGGAAAGCCATAGAAAAAAACAATTGCAGTACTAGGGGGTAGGGACTGCTTTATAAGAGGTATGTTCAATGTGCTTTGGAAGTAGAGATCAAGAGTGATTAAATCAGTGTACAGAGACTGAGCAAAAAATGATGTTTGAGCTGGTTCTTGAAGGATAAGGAGGAGTTTACCAGATAGAGAAGATTGGAAAGGATATTTATTAAGACGTTGTCTTTTTATTTTGAAAAATGGGAAGACACTAAACATTCAGAAGTAGGGTAAATCCAGAATTGATCAACAAAGATCAGAAAATCAGAAGAAAGTATGAAGTGAAATAGTTCTTACTATGATATGTGAGTAGAAATTAATGAATCTGATCCAGTTTATGGTGGGATTAAAGACAGTGAGGGACACTATTAAAGATATTCAAACTGGGACAGGATAAGGTTAGAACTTTGAATTAAGGATATTAAGTTTATAGTTTTATACGGAATAAGTTGGTTAAGGGTACACTAAGAGCAAGGAGGGCAAGTAGGAGACTATTAAAATAGCTAGGTAAGAAGTAACGAAATCAGACTTCCCTGGTAGGCCAGCATGGGTTCACCTAAGCCAATGCAGGGGACATGGGTTCAACCAAGTCCATGCGCCACAACTACTGAGCCCGTGTGCTGCAACCACTGAAGCCCGTACACCTAGAGCCTGTACTGCACAAGAGAAGCCATCGCAATGAGAGCCCCACACACCGCAACAAAGAGTAGCCCCCATTAGTCTCAACTAGAGAAAGCCTGTGTGCAGCAACAAAGACCCAACGCAGCCAAAATAAATAAATAAAATACTAAAAAGTACCAACATCATGTAGAAAGTGGCAAGAGGAACAGAAGGGAGAGGCCAAATGACAGAAGAATTGCAGACATGGGCTGCGGTTATTGGCAACCTGAATGCTTGAGAGGATGCAGTACCATTAACAGAAATAAGAAATGTAAGGCTTGGGGGAAGTCAAAAACGGACACACTAGTTTTGTGAATCTACAGGAGATCAGTTTCCGTAGAGCAATAGAAACAATAGGTAAGATGGGACACGTGGTTAAGGAGTAATTGGAAGTGAGAAAGAAGAGGCAGCAAACACAGCTACTTCTTGTGAACTTTGGCAGTGAAGGAAAAGAGTGTATGAGGAAAGATATTGAGGGTTTTCATCATATGATGAACTGGAGAGATTGAGCTTACTTGTAGATGGAAAGGGAAAATGAAAAGCCGACCAAAACTTGAAGACAAAAGAGAATGGGGTAAATGATAGAGCAAGGTTATGGTTTCAAAGGTATTAGTGGAGAAAAAGATAGGACCTATTTGTGTGACAATAATTTCTAAGCATAAGAGATAAAGAATTTCAGTTTCTACTTCAGATGATCTCAGATGATTTGCAGATAATTTTTTTCCTGTATGGAAAATCTCACCCTGCTTTTTTTTCCCAGTCCCTTGGCAATTAAAGCAATTTCAGATTGGCTTGCAACATAGCCTACTATTAGTAAAAGACACTGTTGAAGTAGAATGGGAGTTCTGTCATTGTTTTCCCTAGTATTCCTGCTGTAGAGAACCGCTTGTTCAACCACCTCAGATTTGATATCACAATACTCTATGACTGGCTCTTCAAAAAAAGCTGTTCAATCTGGATAGATGTTGATTTTCACAACTTTCCCAATTCAGACATTTTAAAAGCCAGGAGTAAAAGAATAAAGCTTCTAGAAGAAAACATAAAAGAATAGCTTCATGACCTTAGAATAGGCAATGACTTCTTAAACAGGACAAAAACACACTAATCATAAAGAAAGGGAAGATAAACTGGATACTATTAAATAATCGTTGAGTTTTGTTTATCAAAAGACATCAATAAGACAAGAAAAAGACCAAAACACAGAGTGAAAGATGTCCTCAATATGTAAATAGACACATACTCAGAATACATAAGGAGAAGGCAATGGCACCCCACTCCAGTACTCTTGCCTAGAAAATCCCATGGACGGAGGAGCCTGGGAGGCTGCAGTCCATGGGGTCGCTAAGAGTCGGACACGACTGAGCGACTTCCCTTTCATGCGTTGGAGAAGGAAATGGCAACCCACTCCAGTGTTCTTGCCTGGAGAATCCCAGGGACAAGGCAGCCTGGTGGGCTGCCATCTATGGGGTTGCTAAGAGTCAGACACGACTGAAGCGACTTAGCAGCAGCAGCAGCAGCAGCAGAATACATAAAGAATGTCTATAAATCAGTAAGAAACAACTAAAATGAAAACAGGAAATATTCAAGTGTTGGATAAGGATTTGGAGCAACTAGAATACTCATACATAGCTGGTGAGAGTATAAATTGGTACAACCACCTTGAAAAACAGTTTACTTGTATCTCATAAGCAAATCCAGCACTAAGCATCTATAGAGCAGAAACAACTGGGTTCTATGCATATGTCTTACAGTAGAATGAATGAATAAATGTAGCACACTTATATAGTGTAATACTACTCAACAATGGGAATGAAAGAACCGCAACTACACACCACAGCATATATGAATTATACTACACACATCATAGTGGGCTAAGAAGTCAGAGTTCATACTGTATGATTAGAATTCAGAAACAGGCAAAGATAATCTAATCAGTTAGAAAAGAAGATAGTGGTTGTCCCTGGTGTGTGTGATGGGGGAGCAATGTAGCAACCAGAAAGGGGAGCAAGAGAAATTTCTGGAGTGGGGATAACATTTTCTTTCTTGATCTGACAATAGTTACACAGGTGATTTCAACTTGTGAAATTCACTGAGATGTACATTTATGATTCATGCACTCTTCTGTGTATATGCTATACTTCAGAATTTATTTTTTAAGACAGAGATCTCAAGTCTGTCAACCTTGTCCTCATGATAGGCTCAAATCAAGACATGATCAGGACTGTAATTTATTATTTTCTTTCCTTTTTCATCCATTTATTAAAATTATTCACATTTCTCATCTGCCTTGCAAATCTCTAACTGGCAAGTTCTCCACATCTTGAAACCCTTTAATGATTTCCACACAGGAGAATATTATGCCAAGTTCTGTGCTTTGTGGTCTGTGCTTTTGTGTTATAGAGAACAGAGTATCTCCCTTAATCCACAAATCTAATGAAATTGCTCAAATAACCAAATGGGTAATAACAAACACTTAGTTTGAAATTCACAAGCATAAAATCCTTGCAGCACTACTACAGCTATGGAATCCTTGGTTTGGTCAGTTCTCTTGACGCCTTTGTTGCCACATTCTAGTCTTCCAGTCTCCTTGAGAACATTTTGGGTGATAATACCAAGTTCAAGGAACAGTAATGATAGTGGAGGCATGTTGAGGTCAGGGGTTCCTTGTTCATTAGTTATTCAGCATTCTGAAGAGACCACGGACTATGCAAAAATACTTTCAGTATGGACATCTAGGTACTAGAGGAAAAAAAACAAAACATGTTACCACAGTAGTAGAAAATAAAAACAAGCTTAATGTCATGGATTCCTAGGATTCAAAAAATACTACATTCCTGGTTCAGAGGGCATGCGCATTTTGATTGGTATTGCATTTCACCAAAAATGTGATTTGGAATAAATGACATTTTTAATAACGTTCCATTTCTAACCCAGGAACATGATATATCTTTTCATTTATTTTCTTGTTCTTTGATGTAACGTTTTAAAGATTTCTCATTTAGTCCCTGCCCATTTCTTACAATGTTAATTTCTAAATAAACACGAGCAATGACTTTGAAACTCCTGGGGACTCAGTTCTCTCAAGAGAGCCCAAGTGGGCAGAAAGTGAACCCATTTTCCTCTTTAAATTACATCTCTCCTAGTATAATTCAGGAAGGAAAGACTTTCTACTAACAGTCGCAGATAAATCTGTCTTTTAGTTTTGGCTAGGACAAAGGGAAGAAGAGGAACAAACACATGGTTGTGTTTCAGCCTTTTTTGTTGTGGTGGTGAAAATCTGAATGTGTTATCTCTAATCAGCTAATTTTCCATTATTATTGCTTTTCTACAGTACTGCCATTAGGCCCAGGAAAACTAAATTATTAAAGAACATGGAAGTGTCTCTGACACTCAGGATGGTATAAAACCCTTAACAGTCACTTGCATGATTAATTTCGTTTGGTTTTCAGGGAAACGTGTCACATT
Source organism: Bison bison bison (assembly GCF_000754665.1). Lineage (NCBI taxonomy): Eukaryota > Metazoa > Chordata > Mammalia > Artiodactyla > Bovidae > Bison > Bison bison. The sequence continues at coordinate 2,651,174 of NW_011494690.1, read as the reverse complement.
TGTTGCTCTGTCTTTGAAATAAAAGGCAACTATGTTCAAATGCCACAAAGCAGAGATTCTCAAACTTCTTAACTCAAGACCCCTTTACATTCTTAAAAATTGAGGGCCCTAAAGAGCTTTTGTTTATGTGGATTACATCTATTGACATTCACCATAATCTAAATTAAAACTGAAAAAATTATCATTTAGCAATAATAATAAACCCATTATGTGTTAATATAGATGACATTTTTCTGAAAAATAAGTATATTTTCCCAAACCAAAAAAATTTCATGAGAAGTGACACTGTTTTATGTTTTGCAGATCTCGTCAATGCCTGGCTTAATAGAAGACAGATGGATTTTCATCTGCTGCTGCACTCAATTTGTTAGAATAGCACACATCATGCAGCCTCTAGAAAATTCCATTGTACATCTGTAAGGGAATGAACATGCAGATGATGTCTTAGTATTCTTAGGAAAGTAGTTTTGACTTTGTGAACCTCCCAAATGGAATTGGGAACTTCCTGCAATCCCCAGACCACAATTTGAGAGCCACTACCACAGAGGGTTGGCAACTTCACATGGTTCAACCTTACATAATCTTGTTCCTCAAAATATTCAGCACCCATACGTCAAATAATTACTTACATTTCTTTAAATATGGTATGCATTGCTTCTTAACAATTTTTATACTTTTCATTCTTTCAGTAGTGTGTGGGTAGTATGACACATATATTCAACTTTCACCCAAATAAACTTCTGATTTCAGAGAATACGCTAGTAGAAAAGTGCTAAAGGATAAATGATACATATGAGTAGGTATGTATGAATTTATTTCCTGATAAATTCAGGAAAAAGAATGACTAATATAAAAACATTTTTTCATTTTATCACCACTCAAAGAAACCCAAATAAAGCAACAAACTGACAAACTCTTGGGGTTTTTTAATTGTAAAAATATGAATTCATATCTTTCATCATCACATTTAATGTCATCAAGTTTTTGGGAAAATGCTTGATAATGGGGTATGAGCTGGTTCATAAGAGCTCAGGGGTACCTGTTACCAAACTGCCTTTTAGTGAGCTCTTCTTGGGATTTGCCCTGCCCTTTGTCCCAGAAATGCCACTTCTGAAAATTATCCTAAGGAGATTTTCATGGATATACACTAATATTTATGTTACAAATCCATAAGGCTGTATATTTTCATATTAAATGCTTTTTATAATATTGTTTTGTTGTTGTTGTTTAGTCGCTTAATCACGTCCAACTCTTTGTAATCCTGTGGACTGTAGCCTGTCAGGCTCCTCTGTCCGTGGGATTTCCCAGGCAAGAATACTGGAATAGGTTGCCATTTCCTTCTCCAGGAGATTTTCCTGACCCACAGATTGAATTCTTGCATCTCCTGCATTGGCAGGCAAATTCTTTACCACTGAGCCACCAAGGAAGGAATAATCTAAGTGTCCAGTGCTAGAGTTAAATAAATTAGGAAGTTATTGAGTAATATTCTGCAGTCATTAAAAGTGAATTTTAGAATTCGATAGTGACCAAAAAAAGTGTTCATGAAATAGTAAGTGAAAAGGATATGACAAATCAGTGGGTATAGTATGACACAGTACTGTAAAATATATATGTACCTTGTAGAGAAAGGAGGTTAGAAGACAAGTGTGCCATGTCCAATTTCATGTCGAATTCTCCAGAGGGAGCTTAGCAGGAGAGTTAGAGCAAAGGTCAAGTTCCTACTCTGTTCACCTAGTGTTGCGTCTTGGGCACATGGCTGCCCACAGCCAAGGCAAGGAGATACCTTTTTTCTGAATTGTTCAAAAACATCAGATAGACTATTGATAGCCCTGGGATTTCATCAATGTACAAGTATTACTTTTGTGGGAAAAAAAAAAAACAACTATTTTTAAAATATATCTTTTTATAAGCAGACAAGTGATGGTAGTTGAAGCTGGAGAGTGGGTACATGGATCTTCATTACACTGTTCTTTTCCTCCCTGTGTTTGACATTTCCTTCAGTAAAAATATCTTTTCTGACACTCTTATGAACATAATACTTTATATAACTTGCTATTTGTTAAAATATTAAATCCATAGCTCTTGTCATAACTGGAGCTTTTGGTCTCAAAATCTCTGACTTAATCCAAAGCCTGAAGAGTCTCTAAAAGATTAAAGCTTCGAAGCAAATACAAGCCACTGTTAATTTAACTTGCAATGTTTCAGCAAGATTAACAGTGACCTTTTAGATTCCCACAAAGCACTATGCTTACCTCAAGTACCACTTAAAATCTAAGCCTGTGGGGGTTTTCGATTTGAAAAGATGAGTAGGTCTTGGTTGATAGTTCTGACCTGCGTCAGAAAAGTATTCAAAACTAGACACGGAAACTCTGTCCTTTTCCCCCCTTTCTTTGAGTAATTAAAAAATCCTTAAATTGATGAGCTATTTATTTGCCAATTATCAAAGCCTAAGTTGTCACTTAGGAGAAGGCAATGGCAACCCACTCCAGTACTCTTGCCTGGAAAATCCCATGGATGGAGGAGCCTGGTGGGCTGCAGTCCGTGGGGTTGCTAAGAGTCGGCACGACTGAGAAGCTTTACTTTCACTTTTCACTTTCATGCATTAGAGAAGGAA
>NW_011494690.1:2645049-2648460 GCF_000754665.1 Bison bison bison | reverse complement strand
GGAAATGGCAACCCACTCCAGTGTTCTTGCCTGGAGAATCCCAGGGACAGGGGAGCCTGGTGGGCTGCCGTCTATGGGGTCGCGCAGAGTCAGACATGACTGAAGCGACTTAGCAGCAGCAGCAGCAAGTTGTCACTTGCTGAAATGTTTGCTTGAAATCTGATCTTTCTAAGCTAATTGTCCCTTGTGCTTCAATCAAAAGTCACAGGAAAGTTTTTCTCCTCTTACCAAATGTACTTATTTTGTGATCACTGTTCCATCCCTAACTGAAGTTGTTAACTTTAACTTAAATGGGAATTTTCTTTTTCACCTTGACCCTGCAAATTCAAGAGAGATCAAATCAAATTTTATCTGTAAGCTTTGGACACATATATTCAGTTTCTTTAACTATCTATCTCCGTTTGGAGGTCTCTTAGTCACTACATATACAGTTGTTCATGGGGAGGGGGAAGGCAGGGCTGACTAAATTACAAATTTTCATTTTTATTTTTTTTGAAGTATAGTTTTTATATTACTATAATACTATATTAGTTTCAAGTGTACAGTGGAATGATTCAGTATTTTTACAGATTATATTAAGTGTTACTACAAGATAGCACATGTTCAAAAGTGATCCTCTTCTCCCCAATCCAAGCCTGATTCTCTTCCAATGTTTCCCAGCTTTTTTTGGTGGGGGGAGCCTAATTGTGAGGCACAAAGGATTTTAGTTCCCTGATCAGTAATTGAACCTGTGGCCTCTGCATTGGGAGCATGGAGTCTTAACCACTGGACCACCAGGGAAGTCCCTCCTTATCTTAATGAATGGCTCCATCATCCACCCAGTGGATGATAGTGTCAGCATCATCATTTTTTCTCCCCACCTGATCTCTTCATATTTCCTCTCACCTGCTTCAAACTATTCTTTCCCACTGTGGCAAATGAGATCATGTCATCCCCTTGTTTAAAACCCTTGAGAAGTTTTTCTTGGCTTTTAGGATGAAAACAAAATCCTAAATCCTACATATGGTCTATAAGGCCCCAGATGATCTGACCCCTGCTTGCTCTAGCCACTTTCACATCCTATCAATTCTCCGGAACAACCTGCACCTCCTTCCTACCTCAGGACTTCAAATATGATGTTTCCTCTATCTAGAAAGCTCTTTCTCCCTGCAGCCCATTGCATTTCTAATTAATTAGATGACTAATTAGTGATCTGGAATGAACAGCAGTTAATCGTGGCTACTATTTCAGGGGAGCAATTTTGTGCTAAGCACCTCTTGCTGCTGCTGCTAAGTCGCTTCAGTCGTGTCCGACTCTGTGTGACCCCATAGATGGTAGCCCACCAGGCTCCCCCATCCCTGGGATTCTCCAGGCAAGAACACTGGAGTGGGTTGCCATTTCCTTCTCCAATGCATGAAAGTGAAAAGTGAAAGTGAAGTGGCTCAGTCATGTCTGACTCTTAGCGACCCCATGGACTGCAGCCCACCAGGCTCCTCCGTCCATGGGATTTTCCAGGCAAGAGTACTGGAGTGGGGTGCCATTGCCTTCTCCAAAGCACCTCTTAGGTACTAAATAATTTAATTCCTTGAGCCACTGTATGAGGTGGGGCTCTGGGATTATAACTGAGGTGACAGAATCAGGTGAAAGTTAGAGTGTTAGTTACTCAGTCATATCCGACTCTTTGCAACCCCATGGACTGCTCCTGCTGGGCTCCTCTGTCCATGGAATTCTCCAGGCAAGAACACTGTAGTGGGTAAACATTCCCTTCTCCAGGGCATCTTCTCAACCAGGGATCGAACCCAGTTCTCCTGTACTACAGGCAGATTGTTTACCATCTGAGCCACCAAGGAATCCCTATAATCAGCAAGAGGGAGAAAAAAGGGAGGAAGAAAGAAAGGTGGAAGGGAGGAAAGGATGGGGAAAGAAGAAAGGATTTTAAGGACTTAGATCATGCATTTGTAGAGGCTAGCAAGTCTAAAATTCATAGGACAAGCTGGCAGGTTAGTGATTCAGGTGGGTTATATAACAGTTTTGAGTTTGAAGGCTGAAACCTTGGGCAGAATTTTAATGCCGCGGTTTGGAAGCAGAATTCCTTTTTTTTTTTTTTTTAATTCAGTTCAGTTCAGTTGCTCAGTCGTGTCCAGCTCTTTGCGACCCCATGAACTGCAGCACGCCAGGCCTCCCTGTCCATCACCAACTCCTGGAGTCCACACAAAGCCATGTCCATCGAGTCGGTGATGCCACCCCTCCATCTCATCCTCTGTCATCCCCTTCTCCTCCTGCCCTCAATCTTTCCCAGCATCAGGGTCTTTTTAAAATAACTTTATTTTAATTGGAGGCTAATTACTTTACAATATTGTAGTGGTTTTAATTTCTTTTTGAATCCTCAGACTTTTGCATTTAAGGCCTTCAACTGATTGGGTGAGGATGAGGCCCACTCATGTTATAATCTGCTTTACTTTAAAACAGCTGATTGCATAATGTTAATCACATCTGGACAAATCACATCTGACATCACTTATATGAAGAATCTAAAACAGGCAAACTCAGATTGGTTGCCAGGGGCTGGGTAGGGAAGGAAGCGTGAAGGTACAAGAGCACCATGTACTCCTTTGATCTAAGGGTACAAAGTTTTAGTTATGTAAGATAAATAAGTCCTAGAGAGCTATTGTACAGAATAAACTCTATAGTTAACAATATTGTATTTTATACCTAAAAATGGACTGAGAGGGTAGACCTTATAATTGTTCTTACACTTGAAAAAAATTAATAATAATAAAGAAGAAAAGAGGAAACTTTTAGATGTAATGGGCATGTTTATATCACTACAGACTGTAGTGATAGTTTCACAGACATATCAATTCAGTTCAGTCACTCAGTCATGTCTGACTCTTTGCGACCCCATGAATCGCAGCACGCCAGGCCTCCCTGTCCATCACCAACTCCCGGAGTTCACAGAGACTCACGTCCATCGAGTCAGTGATGCCATCCAGCCATCTCATCCTCTGTCATCCCCTTCTTCTCCTGCCCCCAATCCCTCCCAGCATCAGAGTCTTTTCCAATGAGTCAACTCTTCACATGAGGTGGCCAAAGTATTGGAGTTTAAGCTTCAGCATCAGTTTCCAATGAATACCCAGGACTGATTTCCTTTAGGATGGACTGGTTGGATCTCCTTGAAGTCCAAGGGACTCTCAAGAGTCTTCTCCAACACCACAGTTCAAAAGCATCAATTCTTCGGGCTCAGCTTTCTTCACAGTCCAACTCTCACATCCATACATGACTACTGGAAAAACCATAGACTTGACTAGATGGACCTTTTTGGCCAAGTAATGTCTCTGCTTTTGAATATGCTATCTAGGTTGGTCATAACTTTCCTTCCAAGGAGTGTCTTAATTTCATGGCTGCAGTCACCATCTGCAGTGATTTTGGAGC
>NW_011494690.1:2631185-2644949 GCF_000754665.1 Bison bison bison | reverse complement strand
ATCTTTGTTTTCTGAATGCTGAGCTTTAAGCCAACTTTTTTAGTCTCCTCTTTCACTTTCATCAAGAGGTTTTTTAGTTCTTCTTCACTTTCTGCCATTAGGGTAGCATCATCTGCATATCTGAGGTTATTGATATTTCTCCCAGCAATCTTGATTCCAGCTTGTGCTTCTTCCAGCCCAGTGTTTCTCATAAAGTCCTCTGCATATAAGTTAAACAAGCAGGGTGACAATATACAGCCTTGACGTACTCCTTTTCCTATTTGGAACCAGTCTGTTGTTCCATGTCCAGTTCTAACTGTTGCTTCCTGACCTGTATATAGGTTTCTCAAGAGGAAGGTCAGGTGGTCTGGTATTCCCATCTCTTGAAGAATTTTCCACAGTTTATTGTGATCCACACAGTCAAAGGCTTTGGCATAGTCAATAAAGCAGAAATAGATGTTTTTCTGGAACTCTCTTGCTTTTTCGATGATCCAATGGATATTGGCAATTTGACCTCTGGTTCCTCTGCCTTTTCTAAAACCAGCTTGAACATCTGCAAGTTCACTTCATGTATTGCTGAAGCCAATCTGATCACAGACATATACTTACCTACAAGTTCATCAAATTATATACATTAAAAATGTGCTGGTTTTGTTTGTTTTTTGTTTGTTTGGAGGTTTGGGGGTTTTTTTTTGGCCATGCTGTGTGGCATGTGGGATCCTAGTTCCCTGACCAGGGATCCAACCCATGCCCCCTGCAATGGAAGCATGGAGTCTTAACCACTGGACTGCCACGGAAATCCCACATATGTACTGTTTTGTATTTCAATTATACCTCAATAAAGTAGTTGAAAAAATGTTTGTCACATCTACAAAAATACCCATAATCTACTTAAGAAATAAAATTAAATGTCACAGTGGGGAAACATACAAGCATAGTTGGCTAGTGAGCTGTTTATATATTTATGTATCCAGAGATCTTCAAGGAGAACTGGGCTGAATAACTTAGAGCCAAGTAGTAGTTGAAGTTATGAAATGAATGAATGAAATTCCCTGCAGAGAGTAACCGTGAGATGGGGAGAGGGCTGATGGTGGATGATAGGAGACAACACCATCTTAGAGGGGTGGACGGAGAAAGTGGTATCGTTGAGGTGACTGAGAAAGAGCTACCCGTGAAGCTGGAGAAGTACCAAGAGACCATTAAGCCACAGAAATCAAGACAGGACAGAGTTATAATGGATGCTAGAGACAAGTGAAGGAAGGAAAGGACTAAAATGTCCCCACTGGATCTTGCATTTAGGAAATCCCTGGTGACCTTTAGCAAGAAGAGTTACTCCTGAGAGAAAGGTGAAGAAAGAGAGACCCTGAACTTCAGCATTCTATTAAAAATGTGAAGGAGTCTTGTATGGAAAAGGAAGGAGGGTAAGAGAGTGATGATAAAGGAGGATATAGGATGGAAAAAGTCTGGGGGACGTGTGTGTTTGAGATAGAAGAGCATGTTCATGTTCAGAAAGGAAAGGCAATAACAGAGAGACAGAGACAGAAGTTACAAGGGAAAAAAGGCAGGGTGGTAATTGACAAAGCAAGGTTCCTGAGGAGGCATGAGGGGATGGGATGTAGAACACAAGTAGCCTAGGACTGAAAGTGGGTTGGGTGGTGATATATAACAACTCTCAAGGAAGAGACAGCTCTCTGCATGTAGTAGAATAATAAATCCTTGAGTTGGAATGAACTTCAAAGTATCTTTAGCTTCAAGATGTCCCTTGTGTTTCAGTGCTGCCAGTGCAGGAGACATGGATTGCTGGATTCCACATGCCGAGTGGCAACTAATCCTGTGCAGCACAACTACGGAGCCCACGCTCTAGAACCCACGAGCCACAACTATCGAGCCCGTGCTCCACCACTACTGAAGCCTGTGCACCTAGAGCCTGTTCTCTGCAACAAGAGTAGCCACCACAATGGGAAGTCCACACACTAGAGCTAGAGAGTAACCCCTGCTCACCGCAACTAAAGAAAGCCTGGTTGCAGCAACTAAGACCCAGCGCAGCCAATAATTAATTAATTAATTAAAAAATATATCTTTGGCTTCAGTCAGGTAGTGCATTCGTGTTTCCACTTATCTTCAGAACCACATTTTAAACATTTAGGTAATAAGATTGCTGACATGTGCCTCCCAAAAAGAACAATACTGCCTAACACAGATCTGTGACAAAAACAGGCTATGCCTTATTTTACTATTTTCCTGATTCCCTGTGAGAGAACCCACCACCATTTGTAAGCTCTACTGACTCTTTTGCTGTATTTAAATAAGATGCTAGTAGAGAGGTTCTGCTCTTACATTAGATATGAAGATGTTTACCTTGTTATTGATATGTATCATTTATGAAAAATATTATTTAATTAGAAATAATAACTCCTTTAAAACATTTTTATATAACCATAGCTATAAACAAGGTTTCTATTTTGCCAAAAAGCTAAATCCCAGTAAAATGTCCTTCAGTCTGTTCCTGACACATAAATTCAGAGAAGTTATAAATGGAATTCAAGGTGCTCTTTAAAACTAAACGTGTACTATTGTGTGTACCTTCTACATTCTAACAGGTCTTTCTTGCCTTTGAAATGCTATAGGTGGTGTGACTCCCTTTCAAGTCAGCATTTTTGTGGGGATTAGAGGTTTGAGCTAGACTCTGACCCTCTCACCCTAAGACAAGGAGTTTTACCCAGCAGTTTGCAGGTTATCAGCTGTGGACTCTAATATGTTTCTAATAATGTGTAAGCAACAATTTTATAGTCTTCAAGTGAGCTTGTTAGCTGGCCCCCAAAGACTATAGCTGTTTGGAGTTTGTTTCCTGTTTTTAGCCATTTTCCACTTCCCCAATCTGCCTGCTAAATTATGTTTTGAATCAGACATTAGCCAGGGGTGGATGACTCTTTTAACAGAGGAAAGCTAACCAGAGACACTTTCTTGATGCCATAAATTTTTCTGCACAAGATGCTGCTTTGGAAATAGCTGTTGTCACCTGAGAAAACTCTGTTGTGTATGTGAGACTTTGAACATCAGGGAATTATGGCTAGAGGACGGGAATTATGGTGGGAGTAAAAACAGGCAAGGAAGCACTGAGGGAGAAACATAGAGGTTTTACCACTCTGTGGCCCACTGTTACTGGATTATTATAAAAATTTTGCACTCACACTATTAGGTGACTTACAAAGCAACAACAGCTGAGATGCATGAGGACATGGGTTCCATTTCTTTAACATGTTTCCCTGATATCAGTGAAATGATGTAGTGTTGAAGACATGCCTTTCAGTATGCCCAGATGGGATAAGAAAGCAGCTGTCACTGTCTGGACATTAGCCCACCCTTGGCTCAGGGTCTCTGGCCTGGTCTGACTCTGAAACCTTGGTGCTCTGTCCTTGGACTTAGAGCTCAGCGCTGTGTAACCCACCGGCTCCTGTATAACCCAGGAATACCTCACATGTTACTGCACACTTAGCTGTGAACCTGCTAAGTATAATAAACTAAATAAATTGTTTACAAACAAAAAAATCAGGGAACTTCGGCACATGGGCCTTGCCTTGTGCACTCAAGTATTCTCCTTTGTTAGGGAGGAGGTCATATCTCATGGCAAACAGATGAGGGAAAAATGGAAACAGTGACAGACTTTATTTTCTTGGGCTCCAAAATAGCTGTGGACAGTGACTGCAGCCATGAAATCAAAAGATGCTTGCTCCTTGAAAGAAAAGCTATGACAAACCTAGACAGTGTATTAAAAAGCAGTGACATCACTTTACCGACAAAGGTCCATCTAGTCAAAGCTATGGTTTTTCCAGTAGTCCTGTATGGATGTGAGAGATGGACCATAAAGAAGGCTGAGCACCAAAGAATTGATGTTTTCAAACTGTGGTGTTGGAGAAGACTCTTGAGAGTCCCTTGGATAGCAAGAAGATCAAACCAGTCAATCCTAAAGGAAATCAATTTTGAGTATTCATTGGAAGAACTGATGCTGAAGCTGAAGGTCCAATACTTTGGGCACCTGATGTGAAGAGCTGACTCACTAGAAAAGACCCTGCTTGATTCTGGGAAAAACTGAAAATAGGAGAAGGGGGCAACAGACGATGAGATTGTTGGATGGCATCACTGACTCAATGGACAAGAGTTTGAGGAAACTCTAGGAGACAGTGAAGGACAGGGAATTATGGTATGCTGCAGTCCATGGCGTCACAAAGAGTTGGATATGACTGAGCAATTGAATAACAACGTATATTCAAATTTCTCTGTGCTGTCTCTAGGCTACCCAAAGCCTTCTATGAAACCTTGTTTCTCACATTACTCCCATCTTATCTTCACTTTCAAAATCCTATACAAATCTGTTTGTTCTCTGTTTCAGTCAGTTCAGTTCAGTCGCTCAGTCGTGTCCGACCCTTTGCAACCCGTGAATCGCAGCTCACCAGGCCTCCCTGTCCATCACCAACTCCCGGAGTTCACTCAAACTCATGTCCATCGAGTTGGTGATGCCATCCAGCCATCTCATCCTCTGTCGTCCCTTCCCCTCCTGCCCCTAACCCCTCCCAGCATCAGGGTCTTTTCCAATGAGTCAACTCTTGGCGTGAGGCGGCCAAAGTATTGGAGTTCAGCTTTAGCATCAGTCCTTCCAGTGAACACCCAGGACTGATTTTTGGATGGACTGGTTGGATCTCCTTGAAGTCCAAGGGACTCTCAAGAGTCTTCTCCAACACCACAGTTCAAAAGTATCAATTCTTCACCACCCCCCACCCCCCACCGGCTCTGTTTAATTCTCTCTAATAGAAGGCTTCCTGATTTGGGAAACTAGTTAAATGCTAAGAGGGAAGGTTTTTCTCAGAAATGCTACATTTTCATATGAAGTAATGAATAACGGTAACTTTCAGTTGCCATGATAAGTCAGAGGAGGGATTAAGAATGACCTTGTCTGGGGGACTTCCCTGGTGGTCCAGTGGTTAAGACTCTGCACTCCCAAAGGAGGGGGTATGGGTCTAATCTAGTTGGGGAAGTAAGGTCCTATATGCCACCTGGGACGTCGAAGAAACAAGACAACAACAACAACAACAAAAAACCTTGTCTGTCTTACTAATTGTGAAAAACAAATAGTGGAAAGAAAGCAACATTATTTCAAAGGCAATACATGTTGGTGAGTCAGAGAACCACTGGAAATTCCACAGCCTAATATGAACCACTGAAAGGATGCATACAGTTTGTGTATTGGGGGGTGGGTGGGGGCACTGGAATTCAGTCCTGTTGGAAGAGCAGGCCTAAAATTCCTTTTACATGGCACTTTGCCAAAAATATTGATAAAAATGTTAACTGATCCCATTAAAGAATGAGGTGGGGTGTTGCTGATGGAGTTTACTGAAGGGTATTACTGCTGCTGCTGCTGCTGCTGCTGCTAAGTCGCTTTAGTCGTGTCCAACTCTGTGTGACCCCATAGATGGCAGCCCACCAGGCTCCGCCGTCCCTGGGATTCTCCAGGCAAGAACACTGGAGTGGGTTGCCATGTCCTTCTCCAATGCATGAAGGTGAAAAGTGAAAGTGAAGTCGCTCAGTCGTGTCCGACTCTTAGCAACCCCATGGACTGCAGCCCACCAGGCTCCTCCGTCCATGGGATTTTCCAGGCAAGAGTACTGGAGTGGGTTGCCATTGCCTTCTCCGTGAAGCGTATTAAGCCACTCCTTAATTTTTCCTCTTAGGTGCTAGGCACCTCCACAGTCGGGCAGTATATTCATTGAGGACCAGTTATACGCCAAGCATTAGTTAAACCCTTGTTTAACATAAATATGGGATATTTTTTTCAACTATCTGTATCCATGTGTTTATCCGTTTTTCAAATATCCAGATTCCTTATATTTATCCATGTTGAAACATAAGTTGGAACAGTGGGAATCATCTTTATAATCCAGTAATGACATTTTGCCAGAGAAGGCAATGGCAACCCACTCCAGTGTTCTTGCCTGGAGAATCCCAGGGATGGCGGAGCCTGGTGGGCTGCCGTCTATGGGGTCGCACAGAATCGGACACGACTGAAGCAACTTAGCAGCAGCAGCAGCAACGACATTTTGCACATTTATCCTAAACAGGATAAAAACATAAATCATTTGATCTTTTCTATACAGTCCAGTCATGAAGCAGTAGGAAAAAAAATCTACTTATGCATTTTTACCTTATTCCAAATCATCACACTCCTAGAAACAGATTTTTGAATAGGCTCATCCAGTTATCCCATTTTTACCTATGAATATACTATACAAAGCACGCCTTCCCCATACTATACAAAAACAGGCAGAAACATTCACTCACTCTATGACCTTCTGAAATATGCTCATCTCTCCATATAGGTACTGCCTAATCACTGAGATATTTATGCAGTTCACAGCCCAATAAGACCCACTGAGAGGATGAATGTTCTGACTCTTTTTGCATATCTATATATTCATGCCTCTGTAATTAAACTCTAACAGAATAACTGACATGGAAGAAAGATCAACCAGAATGGCATGCTGTTTTTACACATCTCTGCCACAAAGAGGATCATTAAAAATGACTTGGGCATTGTACTTCTGCAGATTACAGAATGACATACTGATGGATTTAGAAGTCTAAAATATTGCAGAGAATAATGTATAAAGAATCTCATCCTATGGTTAACATTTCAAAAACCTTCCATAAGATTTCTCACAGCTATTTAAAAAATAAATTCAGATTGAAGAGACTATTTTCTAATTTCTTGAGGTAGACCCTAATGCTGGGAAAGACTGAAGGCAAAAGGAGAAGGGGATGGCAGAGGATGAGATGGTTCAAAAGCATCATCAATTCAGTGGACATGAGTTTGAGCAAACTCCAGGAGATAGTGAAGCACAGGGAAGCCCGGCACGCTGCAGTCCATGGCATCACTAACAGGTGGACACGACTTAGTGACTGAACAACAACAAAGGTGGAGTTCATGACCACCAGCATCAGTGTCACTAGATATGGTGGTGGTAGTGGTTTACTTGCTAAGTTGTGTCCGACTCTTGCAACCCCATGAACAGTGGCCTGCCAGGATCCTCTGTTCATGGGATTCTCCACTAGATATACATAGATTTTAATGTTTCAGCCGGACCCCATGGCATGTGGGATCTTAGTTCCCTGACCAGGGATTGAACCTGTGCCATCTTCAGTGGAAGTGTCAAGTCATAACTAGTGGACTGCCAGGGAAGTCCTTGCCATAGATATTTTAAAATGGAAATTTGTTGTTTTTTCCTTATCTACTCAGTGTAAATGAGAAGTTGGTGCTTATGTAGCCTGCTGGATAACCTGGGTGCTCTCATTCTTCTGCAGCCTAGCAACAAGCTAGTTCAGCAGGGTGTGCTGTGAGGCCTCAGACAGAAACCAGAATTGATAAGGAAAATTCCACAGGCTACTAGTCTCAAAAATCTTGTTTTTTAAGCCAATAAAATTGTAGCTGCAGCTCAGTTTTCCAAATTGGCTGGGTGATCCCTGCTCCCTCCCCACTCCTCCAAAAGTATGTGAGGAGGTAGGGAGTAGAGATTCCTCTTCTGGTACTTTTCCCAGGCCCAGGCAAACTCACTCTATTCCAGCCACACTGCCCTCCTTGCTGTCCCTCCTGCAGGCTCACCTTTTCCCGCCTCACTGCCTTCACTGGTACTGCTCCCACTGCCTGGATGCTTTACCCCACAAGCATCCATTGCATGTTCCCTCTTTTCACTAAATGCTTTATGGAAATGTCACTTTGTCAGAGAGCTCTTCCCTGACTATCTCATCAAAAATACCACTGTCTTTGCTGGCCCTTTACCCAATTTCACTTGACCTTTGAACAACATAGGGCCCACGCCTCTGCAGAATTGAAGAACTGAGTATAACTTATAGTTGAGCACCCGAATCCCAGGTTCCTCTGGATCTAGTTCACTTCCACAACCGCAGATTTGATCAGCCTCAGATTGTGTACTACTGTAGTATTTATTACTGAAAAAAATTCACATTTAAGTGGACCTGGGCAGTTCAAACTTATGTTGTTCAAGGGTCAATTGTATATGTATTTACTTATCATATGTCTTGCCTATCTGAATGTAAGTCAGCTCTGTGTTGAAGAAGGACTTTATAACCTAAGTCTAGAACAATCTCTGGGGCTTCTCTGGTGGTTCAGTGGTAAGGAAATCTACTTGTCAATACAGGGGACACAGGTTCAATCTCTGATCTGGGAGGATCCCACATGCCGAAGAGCAACTGGGCCTGTGCACCACAACTATCGCTTGTGCTCTAGAGCCTGGAAGCCAAAACTACTGAGCCCACCTGCTGCAGCTACTGAAAACTGCAGGCCCTAGAGCCTGTGCTCCACAACAGAATCCATTGCAACGAGAAGCCTGTACATCGAAACTAGACAAAAGTCCCCATAGCAACGAAAACCCAGCACAGCCAAAAACAGAGAAACTAATAAAAAGAAATTAAAAAAAGAAACACTATAAATAAAATAAAATAACCCGTGGCATAGTACATATATTCAGTAGATACCTCTTGAATAGATGGAGGATGAGTCAGGTTCAGTGATGTTTCAGACTGCTGCTTTTGCTAAATGGCCTGGGAATCAAAGCTATGGTTAAATACAGGCCATGTCTTCTAAACAGCTAGTGGCACTTGCTTAGATCCCGGGCATCATAGATACTGCTGTCTGGTTTGTTACAGTACACATTTGAACAGGAGTTAGGGATTCTAATTCCATTTAGTAAGCATAGTTTCATCTAGGTAACCCTGCTCCTTATGAACTCTTGTTCCACCAAGTTTTAAAAGTCCAGAGCCTGTCCCCAGATTTCTCGGAGTTTCCCAGGAATGTTCTCGTTTCTTCTGCTTTCACCAACTCCGTTCAGTTTTGGAATCATCTTGTCATCTTGTGCATTGTTTCTCTCCCACTCCTGTTGACCCACATGTGGGAACTCAAGCAAATGACTTGCGTTTTAGCAAACTTGACTGATGTTTTAGGGAAGTTGGGGAATTCTACCTACTGGGAGGGTGGGGTCAGGATTGGGACAACTAAATCAGAGCAGCAAAAATAACTTTAGGTGGCTGTTAAAGAGTCCTATTTTTAAAATCTGTCATCCCACCATAGGAGACTCTTTTCATTGGTTGTTTCATTCTTATGGGCATCTTCCTTTCTTCATCGCCTTATATTTCTAGGTCCTGTCTCCCAGATTGTCTTCAGCGAAATCCAAATTCTTCCTCTATATTTGTTTGGTTCCTACTCCTGAACTCAACTCTGGATTATTAGCATACTCAAATTCATCAAAATGCTCAACAGATGCTCCCCCTCCCACCCTGGCTCCCCAAAACCAAACAACCAACAATCAATTTACTTTCTTAAGGTCCACTTTCAAAGGTATATGCAATTTCCCCCCTCAGTTATGAAAAATTTGCTAAGGCTTCCTAGTTAGTAGTCTCCAGTAATAAAGTACAGCTAATATTATATCAATCTTAATCCTTCGGGAAAACAGTGTATATCTTTGATATAAAAGAAGTACTGTATTTTTGCAGGTATTCCACTGCAAAAGAAAGGAAATTAACATTAATGGGAAGACTGTGTGTGTTTGCGTATGCTCAATCTCTCAGTGGTATCCAACTTCTTGTGATCTCATGGTCTGTGGGCCACCAGGCTCCTCTGTCCTTGGAATTTTCCAGGAAAGAATACTGGAGAGGGTTGCCATTTCCTACTGCAGGGGATCTCCCTGACCAAGGCACCAAACTCAGATCTCCTGCATCGGCAAGCAGATTATTTACCACTGAGCCAACCTGGGAAATCCAATGGAAAGACTACTATGTGTGAAACACTATTTGACTAGTTGCTTTCATTTATTCATTACGAATTTATTGAACACCTATTTGGCACACCCTTTTACTTAACGCACTTAGTAGACAGACCCCACTTTCCAGCTTTTCCATCCATGAGACGCTTGGATTGTCCCTGAGGACTTAAGTGACCATGGCCTATCACTCCATCCAAGCTACTTTATTTTACATATAATCGGAGCATTCAATTACCTATAAAGAATCACCTCACGACAAAGTTCGGACCACTCTTTTTGCTTTTTTAGACTAGGCTTTTAACTGTGTTTGCGCATATATAATATGCTTTAGAACCGTATCCATTCTTCTCTTACCAGAGGCGTGGCTTCGGAGAATGTTAAACTTTTGGCCAAAATTTGAGATTCACATCCTCTTTCTAGTCAGCCTTAAACCTCCAATTTGAAGAGAAAGAAGCATAGAGTTAAAGGCAGCACTGCCTCCAGCGCTGCAAGGCCCAGGATGAGAGTTAATACCAGGTGATGAAACTAAGTCTGAGAAATGCAGGGCGCAGGGGACGGGCGGACAAGCTCGCCCCAACTAAGCGTAGCCTGGTCGCTACCCAGACGGTCCAGCCAAACCGTCCTCTTTAGCCCTCCTCGGCCCTCAGGCGAAGCTGCCACAGGCAGAGCTGGAACTGGGGAGGAGCAAATAGTCAAGGGCGCGCGCGGGCAACGTGACGTCAGATACGCGACGCGTCGCAACGCAGTGCAAATTGGGAATCGGGGATGAGCTGGGCTGGCTTCCGTCCGGATAGCGATTCTTCCTCGAGTTGGTGGGAGATGGGCCTTTGGCGAGGAGGCCGGCGTTAGTGAAGTGCGCCGGGCTCCAAGGTGAGTGCGGGGCTGGGTCCTGGCCTTTGATCCTTGGGAATCCGACCGCAGCGAAGCCCCTTACCTTACACCAGCTGCTGATCACCCGGGAGACAAGCTCTGTCCTCGGAGAGGGGTGGGACAATCGGCTTTTGGAGGAAGGGCCCAACCTCAAGTCTTTCCTGCTGTCCACCTAGGGTTGCCCAGCCAGTTCCGCGTGGGCTCAGGTTTTCCGGTCTCGAAAGGTGGCCTTGACCATTCTTCCATCTTCTTGGACAGTCAGACCGACTTTGACCTCCTTCCTCTTGCCTCCGTTCTCGGATTTACTTGCTGTCGAGCTGCATCCCCAGGCCTTAATACAACCTCTCAGAGTGTTTTTCAGTCCGTCTTCTGATCCAGTCAAACTTGCTTTTAGTGAAGTTCAAAATTGCGTTTAAAGAAACTATGAGCGCATCAGAGTTAAAACTGTGACTTCCTCAAATAAAAGCTTTTCTTTCCTAAAATGTGCCCTCTCTCCTGGAGTTGTGGGATAAGTTAATTTCACCTCCACTCCACCTTGGAAATTATTAGAACCCTGAATTTATACCTAAAGCTGCAGGCCACACTTCTCGGTTTATTTCTTGCCTCCAGTTCATTTTGTGACCTTGAAACAAGTCCCTTGATCACTAAGAAAATATTTACCTGAAGACAGAGGTGTTGCAGAATCTAAGGAATTTAATACTTGTTAAGAGCCCTGAGGGTTTCAACTATAGGGGATGCCAAAATAAAGATTTTACTCTCTGTAAATCTGCAAACATCCTAATTTTTGTATGCTTTCTACTGCAGCCATGAAAAATGCCCAGTGGTCTTTGTTAGGGAAGTGTTCCTCTTGTAGGCTTTTTCTGTGGCTTTGCTATGTAAGCAGATTTTGCATTTCAACAGATTCTGTTTAAGATTCATTGTTGAATGTCTTTCATGATGTATTTAGATCATTTGTCATGATTCCAGAATACTGGTCTCATCTGTCTGAAAGGTTTCCGGTAGGTTGTGTTATGTTTCTAACATGTTGAAATAAGTATTCCATTTCTTGTGACACATTAGGTGCATCTTTTAAATTAGATAGTAAGAACACACAACCTGTCACTAATGACATAAATACATACTAATTGCACATAGGTATGAATTGTAGTTTTTGAGAAAACAATGAGTGAGAAAAACAAAAATATTTTAAGGATGTCTTTCTGTAATTTAATTTTTTAATATATTTACTTGAACTTTGTCAGTTGTTATGGTCTTTTATTTATTAGTATGAACACAATAGGAAAGAACCAGGATGGCTTCTGTAAAGTAGAAGAGTCAGTACATCAGATTTTTTTCCATAAAATGTCTGGCATTATATTTTATTATGAACATTATATTTTATTATGAACATGAAAATATACTTATTTTTGGAGAGATGAAAGGGAAAAAGTGTTCATTAAATATGAGGTGATAATAAGTTAAACATTATTGAGTCTTTTTTGTTTTAATCTTGGTTATTGTCCCAGTTGCCTATTGCTATATAACACTTCACTCTAAAACAAAGTAGCTTAAAGCTACAGTTTATTATCTCATGTTTCTTGGGCCAGCTGCATTCAGCTGGTTGCTTCTCGATGAAGGTTTCTTGTATTGTAGTCCGATATCCATCTGAAAACTCAGCTGGGCAGAACATCCAGGATGGCTCATTCCCATCGATGGCAGTTGCTGTTGGCTCAGAGTTCAGCTGAGACGTCGACAGGAGTGCCTGTGGTATAGCCTTTTCATGTGTCTTAGACATAGCACAGCATGGAGGCTGAGTTCCAGGAGCAAGTGTTTGAAGGAGTGGAAGCTTTCTCTTAAAATCTTTTCAAGCTTGGACCCAGAAATTGGCACAGCATTACTTCCAACATTCTCTGTTCATTAGAGCAGTTAGAGTCCTCCCTCCACCAGATAATAGACTTTTGAAGGAGCCAGTGCTGATAATAACTTGTGGCCATCTTGAGCATACCATAATTTTGTTGACAAGGTTGTGTTAGACTAATATTTAGATATAATAGTAGATGCAGAGTAAGTTACACTTCTGATTTTTTTTAGCCGTCTCATGGCACATTATAATTTTTGGAGCACTTTTTGAAAAAATTTTTTCATTTGCTACCTTTGAAAACTTTATAGAAGCAGATGGATTATTTCCATTTTGCAGATGAAAATAAACTGAGCAATGGCACTGGTGGCATTGGAGGATTTAAGGAATTTGCCCAGAGTTATATGATAGTAAGTGGAAATGAAACTAAGACTTGCAGTACTTTCATAATATAGAATTTATTAGTAAATATGAAATATTATATTAAACTTATTTTGGAATTACATATTTATAACCATACTAATTCAAGTAACACAGTACTCATGCGTAGTGAATAAAGTTAGTGTTGAGAGAGCTAAACTTTGTCTTTTCTAACACATTACAGTTTAGTCTTTCATAATACTAAATTATCTGAAATGTACCAATAATGATGTGAACCTGCATGTCTTTTTTTAAATTGAAGTATAGTTGATTTACAGTGTTTTAGGTGTACAGTAAAGTGATTCAGTCATATATATATATATTCTTTTTTTAGATTCGTTGGCATTATAGGATATTACAAGATATAGAATATAGTTCCCTGTGCTATACAGTAGGTCCTCATTGTTTATTCATTTTACATATAGTAGTGTGTGTCTGTTAATTCCAAATTTATTCCTCCCTACTCCCTTTCCCCTTTGGTGATCATAAGCTTGTTTTCTATGTCTATGAATCTATTTCTGTTTTGTAAATAAGTTCACCTATATCATTATTTTAGATTCCACATGTAAGTGATATATGATATTTGTCCTGATGTCTCTCTAATGTCATGAAATGAAATTATTATACATTATAATATCAATTTCAAACATTGAAAAGCTGTGGGTGTAGGAATCCTGGAGGTTTTACTTTAGTTTTTTAATTATAAAATATTAAAAATAAAAATGATTTCTCATAATTTTTGGTAGGTTGGGAATGATACAACTTAAGATGTTGATTTCAGCTGAAAACTAATTGTCATCTTCAGACTGTTTTATTGCTTCTAGTAACATA
>NW_011494690.1:2626059-2631080 GCF_000754665.1 Bison bison bison | reverse complement strand
CAGTATTCTTGCCTGGAGAATCCCAGGGACAGGGGAGCCTGGTGGGCTGCTGTCTATGGGGTCACACAGAGTCGGACACGACTGAAGCGACTTAGCAGCAGCAGCAGCAGCAGCAACATACTTATATCCATTCTTTGTGCTCATGGTTCTCTGTCTTGAGTGTATGTTAGAATTAACCTGAGGAGCTTTATAAAAATCTTATGTTCAAATCTCACTCAGATTCTAATTGAACTATTTAGGAATGGATTCTGGGCATGAGTATTTTTTTCGAGTTCTTGGGTGATTCTAATATACAGCTAGGGTTGCAAACCATAGCTTTTTTTCTGGTACTTAATAAGTACAGTTGGGTTCCCAGCTCATCCATTTGGCATCAGTTAAGAAAAACTGAAGAGATAAAGAGGGAGGAGAGATAAGAAATGGAGCAAGGTTACATATGTAGAAAGACACCTATTTATTGTGTAAAACAGTTACCCTTGTCTATTTTCTAGGAATGATCCTTCTTAATAAAACCAAGAAACTTTTGGCGTGGTATGTTAGTGCCTATATTAGGGTAGTTGCTTTGTATTACCATTGTGTACTTACCTTTCCTCTTAAGAGGTAGAACTACATGAGGAGGTATATTCTTTGTATTCTCTCTAGCCCCCAGCCCTGCACTTTGTATTCTAAATGTTACCAAATTGAAGCCAGTTTTTAATCACTCTTCAAAACTAAGGCTAGTTATTTGACTCTGTTTTTCTTTTTAGCAGTGTAAGAACTTTGTAACTTTGGAATTTTCCAGGTTCCAGTCCTTAAGGTATCTTGTCAGCTGTAGAGAAACAAGATATCATTTCCTTAGTGATTCATTCTCCTGATATTAGTTACTAGTGTGAATGATGATTATGTTTTTAAAACTATTTTAGAAGTTTTAAAATATACATAAAAGTGAAGAGAATAGAATTATTTAAACTATCCTAGATAACCTATTCATGTCAATACTTTGTTATCTCCCAAAACAATAAGGATTATAAAAGTTAACATTAACGTCTTAATAGTTGATTTAATATCTATTTGGCTTTCTGTAAACTTGGTATCTAATTACATATTTACATCTCTATCAGGGCATCTTTTTTTAGATACTATTTCTTTTTCATATACTTAACATGTTCAAATTTTTTTTGTAAATCAGTGGTTCTTATATGGGGTTAATTTTGCATCCCCTGCCCCCCACTCCCATCGTGGACATTTGTCCGTCAGGAAACATTTCTGGTTGTCACAACTGGAGAGGTGTGGATACTACTGGCATCTAGTGGGTGAGGCCAGGGCTGCTGCTAAACCTACTACCATGTGTAGGGCAGCCCCACAGCAAAGAGTTCTTCAGCCCAACATGTGAGTAGTGCCCACGTTGAGAGATGCTGCTGTAAACTGGTCAGTGTTTTAAACTGCAGTATTCCTTTGTTTTGTTAATAGCACTCCCATTGTTCCCATTTCTCAGGGTTTCAAAGTGTGTGTGTGTGCACTTAAGAGAGAAAACATTGTTTCAGTCAAAGCATCTTTCTACCTGTTTATGTTCTTTTTTCTGTGGCCTGCTCCTTATTCTTTTCTAGAGTATCATTCCCTTGTTTCTGTTTCCTTCACATCTATCTTACATGTCCCACTTTGACCTGCCCAGAAGTACTATTTTCCTTTTTAAGGAAGGTCTGGCTTCTTACTGTGGGCTGAATTAAATATAGATAATTTTGGGTGGTTTCAAAAGTTCTCCATCATATAACTCCCTTGCTTTACCTAATAGAATTTATTATTGCTAGCCAGCAGTTATTAAAGATTGACTCTAAGGACTACTGAAGTAATTATTAGAGATCTAGCATGTTAGAGTAATGACTTGTAAAGACGAGTAAGTGTAATTCCTTGATCTAATTGATTATTTCCTAATAATCCCTATTGTATTCTTTATTTTTCTCACTACTTTACTCTTTTTGTCCTGATTCCTCTTTTTGTGTCTTTGTTTGTGTTGATTTCCTCTTCTGCATGCCCTCCTTTCTGACTCTCTTCATGGCTAACTCCTGTCCTTAGGGCAGGTGGCTGTCTTTTATCACAGCATCATGATACTGCATGCTTATGACGTATGAGTAACTTAAAGTGTAGTCACACTTGGCATCTGGTCCAAATTCTGTACTGAAAGAATGATATAGGTAACAAATAGTATAGAATTTAGACCAAGAAATAAACTCCAGATCTGAGACCATCAAGGATGGAAGAGGTGAAACTTAAGTTGTTGCTATTGTTGTTTTGGCCACACCTTGCGGCATGTGGGATCTTAGTTCCCTAAGTAGGGATCGAACTTGTGCCCCCTGCACTGGAAGTGTAGAATCTTAACCACTGGACCTCCAGGGACTTCACGTAAATTGGTTTTTGAAGGACAAAGGATCAGCATAAAAGAGTATAGTCTGGGCTGGAAGAAGCTCCCCCCTCACCCCAAGTTACACTGAATTTTTCCCTCCTTTTTACTTCCCAATGAATGGAGTTAATATATTTGTGCATTTATATATATATATAAATGTATATTGTAGGAATTAGTTGTTGGCTTATTATTTAATGAGTATTAGTTTGGTCTTGGTAACTAGACCAAGATATTTGTGACCAGAAGCCCTGTGGTATTCTCTATCCCCCTAGAGCAGTTACTCAAAGTAGCCAGTCTCTATTATAGGCTTGCAGCTTGTACTAGAATATAAATGAGTACACTGCTCTCCTCCTAAAGAAAGTCTTGATACTATGAAAAATTCAGTGTGCTTAATTGGTTTCAGTTCAGTTCAGTTCAGTTGCTCAGTCATGTCCGACTCTTTGCAACCCCATGAAATAGCAGCACGCCAGGCCTCCCTGTTATAAGCTTATTTTATCACAGACTGGTAACCAGCAATTCCTCAACCAGCACTGGTCTGTAGACCACACTTGGAGTATAGCATTGCTCTGCAGGACTTCTTCACTTTTTCAGTTGTAACCTGTAGTAAGAAATACATTTCATGTTTCTACCCAGTGCTCTGTAGGTGCATACACAGGTACACATAGCCTAAACTAAAATTTCTTTCTTTTTTTTTTTTAAACT
Source organism: Bison bison bison (assembly GCF_000754665.1). Classification (NCBI taxonomy): domain Eukaryota; kingdom Metazoa; phylum Chordata; class Mammalia; order Artiodactyla; family Bovidae; genus Bison; species Bison bison. Next base: position 2,628,001 of record NW_011494690.1, on the reverse strand, counting down.
AAAATTTCATGAAACAATTCTTAACCTTACTATGTGTGACATGGTCTGATATTTTCTCTTTAGGATTTAGTTGTGTGTTGTTTTTTTTTTTATGATGATTGTGACCTTCTGAATTGATTGTTTAAAACACTGTGCTTGTCACTGGACACTGAGTAATACTCAGACAATACTATAAATTTTGTTTTGTTTTTTAGCAGTGATTTAATCCTTGAAAGAGTTCAGCCCTCAAGTATTTCTTTGAAACAGATTATTTCATCAATAGTCACTTGTCTGGGCATTTTAATTGGAAGGGTGTTGAATGGATTATATGAAATTTAAGACAGTCAGATGATGTCTCATGAATACTATTGCTGTCTGAAGGCCAGAGATGGGGGGAGATGAGATGATGGACGGCCAACAAAGACAAACTTCACTTTCTTTTCAGTCTTGCCAGCAACCTTGGCAGTAACTGGTGTGAAGCCCTAGGTCAGGTATCTTGACCAGTCTGAATGACCAGAAACCTCAGTTGTTACTTTTTTTACTTTTTAGTCTTTACTCTGTGGTTCAAGTTATCCAATCGCTAATTCTCTTTGGAAGGATCAGAAAGATGTCAAAAGGGAAGAGGCGGGGTATATATGCCTTCCATTTTCTCCCTATTATCAACTCATTTTCAGTACTGCCTGGTTTTCATTTTCAGAGCATTGCTGTTTGATTAAGCTGGAGTCCTTAGTGTTTGTCAGGTTTACACGTCTTAAGCATTTATTTTTTGTTTTAGAAGACCTTTTTTCTTACATACATTTATTTCATTTTTTTGTACTTAAAATCTTTTTTGAAGTGTACATAGTTTTCTCGGGTTATATGTTGTATTTAGTTCTAGAGCTACACAAGCAGCTTTTAAAATTATTTGAGTTCTGTAGTTATTGAACATTCCCATTGTAAGTATCAGTGGGTTTGTTGTTACTATTGCAGCCAAAGTAAGAAATTGTAAATCCATTCAGTTATTCTGGCCTTGAGTTATTTTATGTCATTCTCTTTTAAAATTTCTTTAATGGCAAAATGCAGCAGAGTGACTTATCAAAAATATAATTCATTAAAGTTTACATGCATTTAAGTTGGATTCGTATTTTTCTTTGCTTTCTCATTCAATTAGGGAAAAATACCCTTTACCTTGTGCCTTGACTTCTCCAGAAATGTATGTGATTGTAGAGGCTGAAATAGAAATTGAGGCAATGCTGGATGTGTTTTTAACACTCGGGATCTGTTTGACAGTATAACTTACAACTTAATGAATGAAAATGGAAACAACTGTGATCCTCTGATGATGTCATCAGAGAAAGTTGTTCTTTGTTTCAGCTGTTCTCAAAAATCAAATAAGGACAGAAAAGATAACTTTAAAAAATCAGAATCTTTCTCCTAGAAACCCTCATTAAAAACTTTGATGTCCTCACAATCTTATCCCTGTACTTTGCCCCCGAGTGTCTAATCAGTTGTCAAGTTCTGTCAAGAATTTGTCTCAGTCAAAGAAGACACCTTTGTGGTGTCTCTAATGTTTATCTGCCTCCTCCATTCCATCTCTGCTGCCCTAGTTCTGACCTTCATCATCTTTCGTTAGGATCATTATAATGTGTAACTAATGTCTTCCTTATCTCTAGTCTTTTAAAGCCTAACCTTGTACTGTTAGTTTGGATCATGTAACTGTTCTTAGATCTTTGCTTATGGCTCTCTTTTATCTTTAGAAAAAAACTAAATGCTTTAACATGACATTCACAGCCTTCCATTTATATGTTTCTATTTTTCAGGCCTTCAGTTCAGTTCAGTCGCTCAGTTGTGTCCGACTCTTTGCGACCCCGTGAACCGCAGCACACCAGGCCTCCCTGTCCATTACCAACTCCCAGAGTCCACCCAAACCCATGTCCATCGAGTCGGTGATGCCATCCAACCATCTCATCCTCTGTCTTCCCCT
>NW_011494690.1:2580885-2625752 GCF_000754665.1 Bison bison bison | reverse complement strand
TGTTGAGCTTTAAGCCAACTTTTTCACTCCTCTTTCACTTCCATTTAGAAGCTCTTTAGTTCTTCTTCAGTTTCTGCCATAAGGGTGGTGTCATCTACATATCTGAGGTTACTGATATTTCTCCCGGCAATCTTGATTCCAGCTTGTGCTTCTTCCAGCCCAGTGTTACTCATGATGTACTCTGCATAGAAGTTAAATAAGCAGGTGACAATATACAGCCTTGACGTACTCCTTTTCCTATTTGGAACCAGTCTGTTGTTCCATGTCTAGTTCTAACTGTTGCTTCCTGACCTGCATATGGGTTTCTCAAGAGGCAGGTCAGGTGGTCTGGTATTCCCATCTCTTTCAGAATTTTCCACAGTTTATTGTGATCCACACAGTCAAAGGCTTTGGCATAGTCATTAAAGCAGAGATAGATGTGTTTCTGGAACTCTCTTGCTTTTTCCATGATCCAGCGGATGTTGGCAATTTGATCTCTGGTTCCTCTGCCTTTTCTAAAACCAGCTTGAACATCTGGAAGTTCACGTACTGCTGAAGCCTGGCTTGGAGAATTTTAAGCATTACTTTACTAGTGTGTGAGATGAGTGAAATTGTGCGGTAGTTTGAGCATTCTTTGGCATTGCCTTTCTTTGGGATTGGAATGAAAACTGACCTTTTCCAGTCCTGTGGCCACTGCTGAGTTTTCCAAATTTGCTGGCATATTGAGTGCAGCACTTTCACAGCATCGTCTTTCAGGATTTGAAATAGCTCAGCTGGAATTCCATCACCTCCACTAGCTTTGTTTGTAGTGATGCTTCCTAAAGCCCACTTGGTTTAACATTCCAGGATGTCTGGCTCTAGGTCAGTGATCACACCATCGTGATTATCTAGGTTGTGAAGATCCTTTTTGTATAGTTCTTCTGTGTATTCTTGCCACTCCTTAATATCTTCTGCTTCTGTTAGGTCCATACCATTTCTATCCTTTATTGTGCCCATCTTGGCATGAAATGTTCCCTTGGTATCTCTAATTTTCTTGAAGAGATCTCTAGTCTTTCCCATTCTGTTGGTTTCCTCTATTTGTTTGCACTGATCACTGAGGAAGGCTTTCTTGTCTCTCCTTGCTATTCTTTGAAACTCTGCATTCAGATGGGTGTATCTTTCCTTATCTCTTTTGCTTTTTCCTTCCCTTCTTTTCACAGCTATCTGTAAGGCCTCCTCAGACAGCCATTTTGCTTTTTTGCATTTCTGTTTCCTGGGCATGGTCTTGATTCCCGTCTCCTTTACAATGTCATGAACCTCCATCCGTAGTTTATCAGGCACTCTGTCTATCAGATCTAGTCCCTTAAATCTATTTCTTACTCCCATTGTATGTCATACCTGAATGGTCTAGTGGTTTTCTCCACTTTCTTCAATTTCAGCCTGAATTTGGCAATAAGGAGTTCATGATCTGAGCCACAGTCAGCTCCCAGTCTTGTTTTTGCTGACTGTATAGTGCTTCTCCATCTTTGGCTGCAAAGAATATAATCTAACTAGCAAATCCTTGTGCATTCTCTATCCTGGCTAGTTCCCAAAAATATTCTTTACTTTTTGACTTTTTCCTCATACTTGCTTATCTATCAAAAAGCCTTCTCTCACCAAGACTCACATAAATGCAATCCCTTCCCTGATGCTTCCTAAGATCCCTCTAGTTATACTTGATCTTCTTAATTTTTCTTATTGTACATTATTTATACTTTATAGTTTGATACTTATGGTTACATGTTGTATTAACACTACTTAATATTTTCTCTTTCACATTAATTTTTAAACTTTGTGAGGAAATGGATCTCATATAATTTTTGAGTTCCTGGGAGCACAATGTCTTCTATGGTAGAATATCTGTGAATGTTCAAATTGAATTTAACTTTGAAATGGCTAATGGTTTTTTATTTTAAGTTGCCTAGGTAGCATATACATTTTAATATTCTTTGTCTTTCAAAGATCCAAGCTTTTAAGGTAATCATGAGAAACAGATTTGACTGAGACATATTCTCGATCTTCAACTTAGAAGGTTCAAATAAATAGCTCTCTTTCCCAACCAAGAAACTTGATTGTCAGGAATCAACAAAATAGACTCTACCTGACTTTTTGAATGTGTGTTCTGTGATTAGACCACTAATACTTAATGACCCAGAAAAAGGATAGAGTTGGAAAAGACAGATACTATCGGACTGGTGCTAAGTTACTCTATCTCTGGCGTTAATCCTTATCTTAGTACACTTAGTGTTACCAGTGAAAAATCATTGGGCTTTTTGGAAATTATATTTCAAGAGTTAGCCTATATCAAGGGGAGCAAATATTTCTTATGACTGAGTAAGCTTAAAATCCTAGCTGAGCTAGGTGGGGGTAGAAAAGGCAGGGTAAGTTTTATTACCCTTAACCTTCTGTCCTCTGCTGTGCTTAGTTGCTCAGTTGTGTCCAACTCTTTGCGACCCTCTATGGACTATAGCCCGCCAGGCTCCTCTGTCCATGGGATTCTCCAGGCAAGAATACTAGAGTGGGTTGCCATGCCCTCCTCCAGGGGATTTTCCCAATCCAGGGATTAAATCCAGGTCTCCTGTATTGCAGGCAGATTCTTTACCATCTGAGCCACTAGGGAAGCCCAAGAATACTGGAGTGGGTAGCCTATCCCTTCTCCAGGGAATCTTCCTGACCCAGGAATTGAACCGGGGTCTCCTACATTGCAGGCGATTCTTTACCAGCTGAGCTACCAGGGAAGCCCTGTGTCCTCTAGCCTTCCTGAATAGTCCAAGCTCCAACATTCCTTGCCCTCGGTCACCTTCTGTTGTAGCATCACTAAGGCCTCCCGTTTCCTTGAGCACCTTCCAGGAAACTTAGTTTCTTGGCCTTAGTGTGCTTTTCCTTAGTCAGAAGTATTATTCCTCAACCGTTGCTTATGTTTCAGAAGAAATTATGTTTCTGAAGCACTACTCTATCCCATCATTTTTCTTCTTATTGCCATTTTAAAAAAGTTATCTACAGTCTACTTCCATTCCTTTGTTCCTTAATGCTGTGCTCTTGCTTCCCGTCATAACACTGTGTGGAAGCTGTGTTCAGTGATGTTATATATACCAGACTGTATTCCAAATCTGTCTTGTCTTTTTAATGAGTGCTTACAAACATAAACTTTACGTTTACTTGTTTCACCCATAACTTCTAACTTACATCTGTCTGGGTATTCTTTTCATATTTTTATACAGCTGGATATTTTATTCACATTTGCATTGTTAATAGAATATTAATATAATTGGTTTCTCTAAAATTTTAAAATGTTAAGTACATTACATGTTATTTTATATGCTATAAAAGCCTTACAATAAAATGATCATCTGTACCAACTATTATGGGCTTCCCAGGTGGCGCTAGTAGTAGAAGAACCAAGCTGCCCATTCGGGAGATGTAAGAGACTCAGGTTCTGTCCCTGGATTGGGAGGATCCCCTGGAGGAGGGCATGGCAACCCACTTCAGTATCCTTGCCTGGAGAATCTCATGGACAGAGGAGGCTGGTGGCTTACAGTCCATGAGGTCGCAAAGAGTTGGACGTGACTGAAGTGACTCAGCACAACACACCAACTAATATATGTAAAATAAGCTAGAGGATGTATATAACCAATATTTTCTAATAACTATAAATGGAATATAACCTTTAAAAACTGTGAATCACTGTATTGTACACCTGTAGTGTATAATACTGTAAATCAATTATACTTAAATAAATACATAAATAAAATGATCATCTGTGAGCATCTGTGAATATACCACCCAACTTGAGAAATAAAACCTGACTTTACTGATACCCCTGAAGCTCCATGTGTGCATTATACCCTCCACATTTCCAGAAATAGAATTTTATGTTTACTGTTCCTACTTTTATTTATAGGTTTATCTGATTTTTATCCTTAAGCAATATATTGCTAGTTTTAGTTTGTTTTAAAACTTCATACAAAAGGTGTCATGTTGTATGTATTCATGCTTTTTCACTCAGCTTTAGGGGCATAAGCAGAGATTGAGGAGGTGCTGAGCATAGCGGGTTAGGGAATGTTCTCCAGTTAAACTGTTTATCTTGGGAGATCAGGGGCCATGACTTATATATCCTTTGTGAATTTAACATGTAGCATTATGTTTCTTATAAGGTAAGACCCTCAGTGTTATTATCTGGAAATCCAAGGGATCCCTATTGTATTCTTTCTTTATTGGATGCTCTTTGCTGCTTTGGTGATGCATTGCTTTTTTTCTTTTTTTTTTTTGGTTTATTTTTATTTTTTGCTTTCTGGTGGTGTCACTCTCTTTTTCTTTTTTTTTAATTTTTAAAAATTTATTTATTTTAGTTGGAGGCTAATTACTTTACAATATTGTAGTGGTTTTTGCCATACATTGATATGAATCAACCATGGGTTTACACGTGTTCCCCTGGAGATGCATTGTTGATGAGTTAGATACCTAAGGAGAAGGATGTATTTAATGTTGATTAATCCATTTGGGAGTTATGGTATGGTTCAGAGCTTTTTCTGCCCTATCACTGATAGGTTTAGACATAGAACTCACAGGGCAGGGGGCAGGGGGGAGAGTAGAAAATGTTTATGTATGAGATCTTTGTTTCTAAATGCATAGATCTGAGACTACTAATTCAAGTGCTTAATTAAATCTGTGTTTGTAGATGCATAGAGATGGTATAGATGGAAAAAATTTAAAATTATAACAATGACTTTTAGAGAAAAATAGCTAGATTTGGTGAATAAGAGTGGATTAGTGGCACAAGGTTGGAAGGGATGAGTATCAAGAAATGAGAAAGCATTAATATTTAATGTAAAATGTGACTAGAATCAAAGCAAATTGGGGTACTTTTGGAGTTTGACATAGGTGAGCAGAAGCCTTTTCCCCCCTTAAGTTGTACCTTACTCAGCATCATAGGAGTCAGTGTTCATTGATGTCCATTCATCTAATATTCCTAAACTGATAGAATGAAGAGCATTAAGATTGTGGAAATAAGTGATAGGGAAAAAGTTATCTCTTTTTTAATTGAAGTATAAATTGATTTACAGCTGTTGTGCCAGTCTCTGCTGTACAGCAGAGTGACTCAGTCATACATATATATATCCTACATCTTTCTGTATATTTTTTCTGTTGTGGTTTATCACAGATACTGAGTTTAGTTCCCTGTGCTAGCACCTGTTGTTACCTATCAAAATGTAATAGTTTGCACCCACCAACCCCAAACTCCCAGTCCGTCCCTCCCCCCCGGCTCTCCTCTCTACTGTGCCTTCCCCGCCACGATCGCAAGTCCGTTCTTTATGTCTATGAATCTGTTTCTGTTTTTAGATAGGTTCTATTGTGCCGTATTTTAGATTCCACATATAAGAGATATCATATGGTATTCGTCTTTCTCTTTCTGACTTACTTCACTTAGTATAATAATCTCTAGTTGCATTCATGTTGCTACAAATGGCAGTTTCATTCTTTTAATGGCTGAGTCGTATTCCATTGTATATATGTACCGTATCTTCTTCATCAATTCATCTGTTGGTGGATTTAGGATTATATGTGTTCATTTTGTTTCAGAAAAGAACTCCTTTTAATGAAGTACACGATTCATTGCGGAAGTGGAAGAGTAAAGATTATTCATCATGCCTGCCGTGGCTTCAGTTCCTAAAGAACTCTACCTCAGTTCTTCACTAAAAGACCTCAATAAGAAGACAGAAGTTAAACCAGAGAAAATAAGCACTAAGAAGTATGTATACTTTGCTAGTTTGAGTTATATTCAGGTATCATCTGTTATTGAAAATTAGAGTGTTCTATGAAGTGTTTGGTAAGCTAAAATAGTGTAAAGAAAGGAAACAATTATCTTTTTTTCATGAAAGCAAAAATTCCCTTCGAATTTCTTTCCATTCCTGAAAAAGAAGTATTGAGTTAGGTCTTCTGTAAAAGCAAAGTGATATAAAATAACTTTATGAAATGTGGGGGATAGCTATTAACTTTTAATTTATTTCCATTTTATTAAATGAGTTAGAGAAGTTCTTAATTTTATCTTGGCAAAATACATACATATTCTGCTAACATGCATATTATCTGTTCTCTGGACAAATGTATCACATTGTAAGTTTAAGAGGTAAAGTCTGCAAGGATTCTACAAACCTCATTCAGCCACAGTTAATGTCTTTGCAACAGTATAAATGTACTTAATTGAAGATCATTTTTATTCTTGTGTATCTCATATATAAAATATGGTTCTAGCATAGTCTTTCTTAGAGAAGGCAATGGCACCCCACTCCAGTACTCTTGCCTGGAAAATCCCATGGACAGAGGAGCCTGGTAGGCTACAGTCCATGGGGTCGCTGAAAGTCGGACATGACTGAGTGTTTTCACTTTCACTTTTCATGCATTGGAGAAGGAAATGGCAGCCCACTCCAGTATTCTTGCCTGGAGAATCCCAGAGATGGGGGAGCTTCACGGGCTGCCATCTATGGGTCGCACAGAGTCAGAGAAGACTGAAGTGACTTAGCAGCAGTCTTTCTTTGATTAAAAAAAAAAGAAATATGTATTTTTTATGCCGTATTCAGCACCGTATTTGTGCCAATTTGACATGAACTTTTAACATAATGGTTTATTTTTTGTGTGTCTGTTTTTGAGGACATGCAGTCTGTTTATGTTGAAGTCAACTGTATGTTGTAGTAGAGGCTAGAGATAATACCTTCCTGAATTTGCCCTGAGATAAAATATAGTAGAGATGGAGAAGTCTGGGTATTTTGATATTTATTGGAAGTTATTTAGCTTAAAATGGGATATCACTAAAATTGTTAACTTGTTGATAGTTTTATCTCCGGTAAGGACAGGAGGCAGTAGGGGAACTTTTCTTCTGAATTTATTTTGACCAACAAAGGAGATGATTTGGACATATGTAACTATATTATTACAGAGTTGAGAGAGTTTCAGAAAGAAAGGTGGGTCTTGCCAGCCTTATACCCTACACTTGAGGCAGTCAGATTTTAGAAATTGGGGGAAAACACGTGTTCTGTGACTGGGGATAAATGTAAGGCTCTAAAAAATAATATATATGATTCTAAATGAACCTGTGAAGAGGCATCTTAAACCTGTGATTGCACTGGGACATCTTTATAAGTCATTTTGTAGAGGAAATGAACAAGATGGGAAGAAAATATCAATACAACATGGATGAAGACAGAATAGTAAGAACTTTAAAGAGGATCAGGAAAGAAAAGTCTAGAATGAACTGATACTCTTAAAGGTTACTGAAGATAATATGGGCTTTCAAAAAGATTTTTGGGTGGGGAAGGGGTCGGAAGAATGAGAGAGTGACTGGCCTACTTCTTGAGCCAAGTTGGTGTTGATGGGGTGATAGAGAAAGTAGCTCTGTTAAACTCGCTTGGAATGATTTTCAAATAGGAAATAGTGGGAAGGATAAAACCATCTTGAAGCTGTCTCAGAGAGCTTCATCTAATTTTAAAATAGATAAATCTGTTTTAGCAGTGTCTGCTTTAGCTCTAGGACTACCCTGACCCCACAGGAAGTGGTATCTTGGAGGAACTTCCTAAATGTACCACCACAACTCATATTGTTACAATGTCATAGTACTAGTCTAGCGGATGCTAGAATCCTTTTAAGATGTGTGGCTGGTTCACTGGACTCACACAGGCATTGCAGCCATCTCAGCTAGATCTGGTATGTATGGGCCCATGAGATTTACATGCATCTTAGTGAAAAGAAATTTGGAAAAACCTAAGGGCTATTGCACCCACTCCTAAACTCTTAGAGAATCTCCTTACTAAGCTCTGGTTTGGTTTACCTCTATTCTAGGCCTTCACTGCTATGCTTGAGAGGGCATACACACTGACAGATTGTCCTTGTGTAGGACTGCCTTCCGTCTTAGAGACTGCTTTGGCCCCTGTTCCTTTCTGTGGTTTTCTAATTCCTTCACCTGACCAACTTCATCATTAATCCATGTCTCAGTCTTAGAGCATAGTTTGAAAAATATAGAAAACCGGATGCACTGCTTTGTAGAAATAAATTATTGATAAAGCATATCGTGTATAAGATCGGTATTGTAACTTGGTTGGTGAAACTTTAGTTGTAGGTGAATGAATTCCTCTTGTAGAAATGTTTGTTTTATTAATTTGCTTTCAGAGGACTGTTAAATCAGGAAAATGTCCTTAGAATGAATGCCATAGAATCCTCAAATTATTTTATTGAAGTGGAGTTTTAAGATGACATGTTTTTAGACTTTAAATCTCTTTTCCTTTTAGGGCCAGTGAATCATTCAGCTATTGTGTAGAAAACTCTAAAAGATTAAACTCATGTCCCCTTTCCTGGCTCTAGTTTCTTGGGTGGGGAGAATTTTACATCATGGTTAATTAGGAAAGAGTAAGGAGAATTGAAAAGTATTTAACTTTAAAATAGTAACTATTTTATCTCCCCTACTTCAATACGAGTAGTATACAGCTCTGTTGTAGAGTATGACTATTATATGGATGCTGGAGGACTGTTTGCCTCAGGATTATCTTTTGTAGTAATCTTTTAAAAACTAGTCTTAGCAGCAAAAGAGACACTAATGTATAGAACAGTCTCATGGACTCTATGGGAGAGGGAGAGGGTGGGAAGATTTGGGAGAATGGCATTGAAACATGTAAAATATCATGTATGAAACGAGATGCCAGTCCAGGTTCAATGCACAATACTGGATGCTTGGGGCTAGTGCACTGGGACGACCCAGAGGGATGGTATGGGGAGGGAGGAGGGAGGAGGGTTCAGGATGGGGAACACATGTATACCTGTGGCGGATTCATTTTGATATTTGGCAAAACTAATACAATTATGTAAAGTTTAAAAAAAAAAAAAAAACTAGTCTTAGGTGCATTTTGAACAGTTTGGTGACATACAAAAAATTTAGGAAACGTAAGTATTTAATTGTAGCATAAGGGAAATTTTCATGTTGTATCCAAACTTATATCTAACTTTGTATCAATTCTGAAGTAGTGCAGTCTAAATTATGAAATGTATTGAGATTCTCTGTAGACTTTATACATGACTTTTTCCTCCCAGATGTCAAGTGTTATAATTATGTTTTCCTCTGATTTTAAGTTATGTACAGAGTGCCCTGAAGATCTTCAAGACTGCAGAAGAAAGCAGATTAGATCGTGATGAGGAAAGGGCCTATGTGCTATATATGAAATATGTGACTGTTTATAATCTTATCAAAAAAAGGCCTGATTTCATGCAACAGCAGGTACCCTTTATTTCTAAGCTTTTATTTGCTAAGTTATTGTCACATGGTAGAGCTGTTCATCTCTAAAATTTTTAACTAACCCTGAAATTTAGCAGCAAATTCAAATTCTTCTGCAAGCAGAAAAAGCTAACTAAAGATTTACTTTAATTATTTGCAAGTTTATATGTGTGTGTGTGTGTACATACTCGCACTGTATACACACACTTCATTTGCTTTGCATTAGAACAAGTTTATAGCAACATACAGACTCGTAGTTAGTTTTCTGTTGTAATTATTGCCAGGTCAAATGGAAGGATTCAGTTTATTCATGCATTAAGTAAGAAATATATGACTGTAGTTATACTTTTTCAAGAGTCAGGGTTTAGTCACTTGTTTTTATGTGATAGCTCTTGTATTTAATTGACATCATAGCCATATTAAAGATCTCAGCTTGCAAAATTAATGTTGACCGCTTCCATTTTTATATATTTATTTATTATTTTCAGTCCTTTGAGCCAGGTGCCTTTCTTTGAATTTGCTGAAGCACCAGGAGGGATGGTGGGAGAGGTGTTAGTGGGTAAAGAGAATTTTTGGTTGGGATAAGTGTTGCTGGAGAAGATGATTGCATTTTTATCACACCAGAAACAAACGAAAGAAGAAAACAGAAACTGGGTTAAAGAAATGGGAAGAATATTGTGTTCATGGTTCTACCTTTAACCTAGGAATGATATTGCTACTAGAGAATAGTAGCAAAATCCTGCTCATAGATTTCTTACCTGGTAGACAAGCCATTCTTGAATTAATATTGTGATTTTTACTTTGATTCACTAGTGGCAGAATTAGCTTGTTTCATTTAAATTGACTTATAGAAGCATAAAAAGAGAAGTTCTCTTACTCTTCAAAATAACCTTTTTTTTTTTTTTGTCCACAGTAATGGGACTGATAATTTCTTTTGGTTGTGGGTTATGGGATAATTTTACTATTTTCTTTAATGGTGGCAAATGATTGCTGGTGTTTCTTCTCACCAGCAAAATTATGCTAGTAATCTTTACAGGGTTTTAGATCTAGCTTTGGAAAGGTAGCCCCTTGCATTTGGAGCTTCATCTTCCTGTCTAGAGGTGGGTGGAATGGTCCTGACTTGGAACATTCTTGAACATACTTACCTTCAGATAAAGATGGAGCCCTATTCTGCACCCTCTTTGATGGTTTTTACCATATCTGTTAAAAAGATGCTGCTTAGAACCAGTAAATAATTCATGTATTTAATACTTCCTGTCATCCCTGATGTGTTTCCTAACTCCACTGGAAGATTTCTGAAAATAACAATTATGTAATGGACATTTTACTCAGAGGGTCTTTGAGTCATGTTGTTTCTGCTCAACATAAAATTGAAGAAAAGCCACTCTGCTAAATACATATGTATGGGTTATGAAGGGCTACCCACAACTAAAAGCTTTAGCTTATTTATGAAATAATAAAAAAGAACCCAGTGCTGGAAGACCCTGGTGGCATCACAAAAACATCACAGACTGGGGTGGAACATACATGGGTTGGGATTGCGCTCTCTCACTTTGGGCTCCTGAGCAAGTTCCTTCATCTATCCTGAGCACCCCCAGTTCCTGTAAAGGGGAACTTCCTTGGTGGGTTGCAGTAAGAATCAGAGATAAGTCTTGTATTATCATTCCTATCATACTGTAAGTATTCTATAAATATTGGATGGGTGATTGAATAAATGGTGGCAGTTATTCTGCTTATTTCTATTGTAAACATGTTTTATTCATTAAAACATAAATCTGAATTCTGTCAGAAATATAAAAAAGATACTGAAAGATTTGAAGATTTGGAGAACTGCGGTAGTTTTGGTGTCTGCGTTTTTGTCTTTTGTGGTAGAGCCAATTTTTTTATGTACTTACTTAACTTTTGCTTTATTTTTCTAACTTAGTGGTTACTTTTTTTTTCTTTGACAAGATTGGGAGTGGTTATGTATTTACTTTTTTTTTTTTAAAGCTTGAAGAGGTTGGAGTAAATTTTAATCAGTTAGAAATTTTTCCATTTCCACAGAGTATCTGTTGCATTTCTGAAGAATGTATCATTAATAGTTGAAAGTGGCAGGACTTGTTCAGGTGAAGAAGCTCCCTGCAAAGGCTCAAGTAACCCAAGCTTTTACTTCATATGCTGCAGATGTTCAGTTCTTGGTTTTCTGTAAAGGGATTGTTTTTTTCTATTTGCTCTGTCTGGGGTACCACATCTGCTTCAGTCGTATAACTGTTTTTTGTTTCATTTAGCTCAGCTTCTCTGGTGCAGTTTAAGTATATGAAGTATTAATTTTAGTAACTACATATTTTCTGGTTTTCATCCTTTAAATCCAAAGGGACAGAATGTAATGTGACCAGCCTTCTTCAGAAACTTAAACATTTTTCACTGGTTTTACACCAAGATTTAGAGAAAACTTGTTAATGTAGCAAGTTCAATAGTAGAAAACATGTTTATTATTTATTCATTGACAAATATCAGTTTATGAACAATTTTTTAGGGTTATCTGAAAAAAAGGGAAGGCAGATATACTGAAAATATTAGTACAGCAAAGTCTAGATGCAGTTAGAATATTTTTTTTCCTTTTTAAAAAAATTTTTTTACATCTCCATGGTGATCTTGATAATTAATCCTAAATATTATTATTAGTAAACCATTTTGTTCGGGAAGCATTAGAATTGCTTGAATTTGTGTGTTCAGGAATAGGTAAACCAAGAAGCAAATGCTTTTAGTTGTATAAGTATTGGACATTTTTTTCATTATTCTGCTAATTATCAATGCTATTGAAAAGTTGGAAAAATGTTATACTTACTTGAGCTGTGTTCCTTTAAGAGCACAGAGAGAGATAATTATTGACAAGAAACCTCACTGATATTAGGGGAATGTCTTCTGGGAGTTTTTAACAGCCATGCCCAAACATAATTTTTTCAGCATTTCAACAGTGTTAAGTCAGGCTTTTAAATGAGTTCATACCAAAAAATTAACAAAGCAACTCATAGTGTTTTTTTGGTTGTACTTTATATTTTGTTTTTATCAGAGAAATGTTAATGATTATATTTTATTTTCTCTTAAAGTAGTACATCAATAGTCAGAACATTGTGAAAATGGAAGTAATTCCACTTCCCTTCCACTACAATTTTTAGTTGATATAATGTTGAATAAACTATACTTTTATTAAAATTACATGGTGAATGCCCTTTTATTTATTTAATCTAGAAGAATAAAATCAACTAAAATACAATCTGCTTTTAGGTTAGATAGACATATGATAGTTGTTATCAACAAATTTATCCTACCAGCTCTTCCATAACTTTTGAGTACAATATCATTTGTGATGAATTGTGCTAGTAGGCTCTGTTTGCAAAGTCATAGTGATAAGCTGTGGCAAATTAGTTCCATTACTTAGTTAGCTGAGTCTCACTATACTACTGTCATGTCAAACCAGCCGTGATTTGAAAATATCTCTGATTGCAAGATCCAGTGAATGTCCCCTTAGGGAAGTGATTTTTTTTTTTAAACTTCATTGTACTTGTTAATAATTTATGTACTAAACCTGTGTGTGTGTGTCTGTGTGTGTTTTAACGTAGATACATAGATTATATTATTGATGATTTATTTCCTGGCATTTGATTTTTTGTTATGGTTTCCTCAAGTGTAAAATTTGTTTTATGTCTACAGTGATTTACCTCCAGTTGGGGGGTAGGTAGGTATAAAATACAGGTAGAAGGAAACATCGGAGAAGGCAAAGGCACCCCACTCCAGTACTCTTGCCTGGAAAATCCCATGGATGGAGGAGCCTGGTAGGCTACAGTCCATGGGGTCGCTAAGAGTCGGACATGACTGAGCGACTTCCCTTTCACTTTTCACTTTCATGCATTGGAGAAGGAAATGGCAACCCACTCCAGTGTTCTTGCCTGGAGAATCCCAGGGACGAGGGAGCCTGGTGGGCTGCTGTCTATGGGGTTGTGCAGAGTCAGACACGACTGTAGCAACTTAGCAGCAGCAGCAGCAGAAGGAAACATCTCAGTTTAAAATAAGAAAAATGGTGCACTGGGACGACCCAGAGGGAGGGGAGGGGAGGGAGGTGGGAGGAGGGTTCACAATGTGGAACGTGGGTATACCTGTGGTGGATTCATTTCGATATTTGGCAAAACTAATACAATATTGTAAAGTTTAAAAATAAAATAAAATTAAAAAATAAATAAATAAAATAAAATAAGAAAAATGCTATGCTGTAGATCGGTATAGAATTTGCTTTACTGCTTCTGAGACTAAAAAAACTAAGTAACAAATTTACAGTAGGAAAATATATATTGCTTCTAAAATATGTAGTTTGCTTTTTTGGCACTTATTCATAAGCAATGAAAATAGTATTTACACTCCTTGAAGATGTGTTACAAAGTACTTACTTTTAAGCACACTAATGATATGAAGAAATATTTTTGAAACAACTGGAGAAGTCATGCATTAATGTAGGTTTAAAGTTTTAAAAAGGATTTTATTCAGTCGTAATATTTTTATCTAAACTTGTTTATATACACAGCATGATTTTCTGTTTTTAGCATTAGTGCTATGTGCAGTAGCTAGTACCAACAGTATGAAATGGTTTTCATATAATTTTAGGACCACTTTCATTCTATACTTGGACCTGCAAACATCAAAAAAGCTATTGAAGAAGCTGAGAGACTCTCTGAAAGCCTTAAACTCAGGTATGGACACTATTATGAAATCTTTAGAAAAATGTATATTTAGAAGATAAAAATAATGTTTAGAATTTGTTCATTTATATATGACCATGCATATAAATTTCAGTTCCTGGGGAAAAAGTCTTACTTGTGTGTTACCATTAATATTCTTTACTGAAAGTTTTAAATGTTTAGACTGATACATTGTTAAGATAAGCATTGGTGTATTAGATTATAACTCAAGTCCATTTTTTTCTAAGTTTCTGACAGGATTCTTCAGAAAAACATGATTTTCTCATATGCTTCATGTTGCAGTGACATGTTGTAACACCATATGTTTCAGTTTTTAGTCATTAGTCACTCTTTAAATAACAAAATTAAAAGGGAACTATTTTTAATTCACTATTTTTTCTCAATGGATTTTCAATACTTAGATCAGTTAATAGCACCAACCTATTATAGTTAAACAGGTTTTCCCTTGCTATCTGAAAGTAAAGTGTTCTGTGAAACCATACCTAAGCTGAAATGGCAGAGGGCGAAGAAGCAATACCTTAGAAGACGTCTTGTTACCAGATGCACAAAACAAATAATCGAGGTACAGCACAGATGCTCACAGACACAGTGCAAAGTTATAACAGTTTGGTGCTGAGATGCTAGTGTAGTTCCTGGGGAAGGAGCTTGGCAGTGCCAGCTCTGCCCAGGGTGTACACTACTTCTCTAACAGCTTGCTGAAAAAAACTGCTAAGCACTTGTTTTTCATTTTTCACCTTTTTCTATAAGTGAAAATCATCTTCAGATTTGTTTCAGTTAGTAAAAACAGGTACTCATGTATACTGCTAAGTCACTTCAGTCATGTCCAACTCTGTGTGACCCCATAGACGGCAGCCCACCAGGCTCCGCCCTCCCTGGGATTCTCCAGGCAAGAACATGGGAGTGGGTTGCCATTTCCTTCTCCAATGCATGAAAGTGAAAAGTGAAAGGAAAGTCCCTCATTCGTGTCCGACTCTTCCCGACCCCATGGACTGCAGCCTACCAGGCTCCTCCGTCCATGGGATAAGTCTTTTGTAAAAGTGAAGTGGCATAAAGAAAACTTTGGAAAAGCAGGGATACTTGTATACATCATAGCCTTTACTTAGACATTATCTTTTCCAACTAATGTGTTCCCTTGGTCCTTTCCAGAATTGCTAATCTTGGGGTTGAAATACGTTAAGGTGGATGAAATCATTTAGAATCACTATTCCCTTTCTCCTTTAGCCAGTTAATCAACCAAGTAGAATTAGAGTTTCTTCTAATTTTGGAATTACCCATTATTGTTTACTCTTGTATTGCCTAGATTTACCTAATCATACTACTAATAGCAATAATCATGTTCTTTATTCCTCGATCTTTGGGGCTTTAGGTTCTTTCACTTATTTAAAGTCTGTACTTTTGTATTTTGAGGTATTGAATAATAAGGCTTTATAGTTAGCTTTAGGATTTTAGGACTGTAAATCCTTTGAAAAGGAAATTGCAGCATATTTGAATCTTCAAAGGATTGAAATTAGTGAGAGGCAAAGAGCAAAAAGAATATTAAACAACTTCCACGTGAGAGCATAGAGTATCTTTTCAAGCTTTTTGAGCAATTTGAAATAAATCTACAGAGGGCAAATTTGTGATTTGTAACAACACTGGCGGAATTGAATTTCAGTTGAAAGAATACAGCCATAAAATATTTCAAGGTGAGGAACTGGATATGTTTTACTTTCCACAATTATGCCAATAAAAGACATCTTGACTTCTTTTTTCAACTAGATATGAAGAAGCTGAAGTTCGGAAAAAACTTGAAGAAAAGGACAGACAGGAGAAAGAGCAGCTGCAGAAACAGAAAAAGCAGGAAGCAGAAAGAGAGGATGATAGCACATCAGATAAAAGTTCTTTGGAAAATGTACTGGATGCCAAAGACAAAACCCAAAAGGTATTTCAGGTTTATTCTGTGAGCTAGAAAGACTGGTTCTTCTTGTCACGTGATTTGCTTAAGAGGGATTGAAATACCACTCACTGTGTCTTTTCTTTTTAGGCAGTAAGGATAATATTTAATGGATTTTCACTAGAAAGTGAATTAATTAATTCTAGCTTTAGTAGATTCCAGATTTTTTTTTGATGCTTCTACAGAAATATGTTGTGTATATTATTAGGTTTTAGCAGTCATTATAGACTTTACTAGAGTTGTGGAAAGGGCATTTGAACTGTGATTCAGTATATCTGAGTTCGGGTCCCATATCAAGTCTTGCTTAACTGTTTTGGGACTTAGTTTGGCCAATGAAGGTCTTAAAATAGATGATCTTTAAGGTCTCTCCTTTTTAATAAATGTAATTTACATTAGGGAAAGATTGGGTACACTGTTTCTTTGGTATGAAACCTTTTTTCTATTCTTATTTTTTCCCTTTTACTTTTTCTTCTTTTCTCTGTCCCAGGTTCCCCTTCCTCTTTGCCTTCTTCTGGGTTCCATTTTGTTCAACGATTACTTGTAGTTTTTTCAGCTGTATCATTTGTTTGCCAGAAACTGTTAGTGATACCTACCAGTTATCAATATAACTCCCTGCCTTTAACCTCCTCAGAAGCTATTCTTTGTAAAATATAATTCCTTAAGCACGTTTGAAATTCATGTAAAATTTTCTACTTTAATTTTTCCTAAGCATTTTGTAGCTTTCACCTATCATTTGTATGTGGGTCATCACTGATTTCATTAAGAAGTAGTAGTTGAATTGCTTCTGATAGTGGGTGAGGTACTATGTAAAAAGAAGTGAAGAAATCCAATCTTTTGATTTTAGGAACTCATAATGTAAGATAAATAGTACTGCTGTAGAGACATACTCATTTATAGGTCAAATGGCTAATAAAAAAAAAGTCAAGATTCCCAAGACTTATATGAAAGGAACTTTTAAACTTTGATTTTGCTGCTTTTCCAACAGCAAGGCTATCTTTCATTACTTTTACTTTTGTTTAGCCTTTTTATATTGAAAAGAGAATACAATTAAATTCTGTTAACACAGCTTCAATAATCAACTAACGTTTGCTTTGGTTTTTATCTGCACCTCTTCTTTCTTCAATCAAATTCTGGATGACATATCATGTTACCGCTAAGTATTTTAGTATGCATCTCAAAGAAAGGACCGTTTTTCTTAATAACTACCATGTTGTTTTCCTACCTCACAAAATTAACAATAACTCCCTGATATAAAATAAAGCCCAGTCTAATATTTACCCACTTGTCTCATGATTTTTTAGAGTTGATCGGTTTGAATCAGGATCCAAACAAGGTCCACTCATTTTCTTTTGGTTGCAATGTGTCTTAAGTCTCTATAGCATCCTGTACTTGAGTCTCCTTCTCATTTTTCATTTCTTGCATTTGGCTTTTTAATACTAGATCAGTTCTATAAAATGAACCACATTCTGGATTTATCTGATTACTTCCTCCTTGTGTCACTTAGCTTGTTCCTCTGTCTCCTATATTTCCTGTAGGCTGGTAGTTCAGCCTAAGAGCTCAGTTAGATTCAGGTTCAGTTTTTTTTTTTTTTTTTGACAAGAATGCTTATAGGTGATACTGTGTACTTTATATTATATCATATTAGGAGGCACATAATCTACATTTCTTTTTTTACTTTTAGTGATGCAGAAATAGATCTATAAATTCTTGTGGGTCCTTAGTTTTCCCATCTGCAAAATAAGTTAGTACTTTAGAGCAGGGGTCCACAGCCTCTGGGATCTAATGGCTGATGATCTGAGTGGAAGCTGACATAATAATAATAGAAATGAAGTACACAATAAATGTAATGCACTTGAATCATCCTGAAACCATCCATACCCCCGCCCTGGTCCATGGAAAAATTGTCTTCCACGAAACCAGTCCCTGATGCCAAGAAGGTTGGGGACTACTGCCTTAGAGAATTACCCCATTTTATCTTGGTTAGGAAATACAAATTTTGTATTAATTCATTTTCCTTTAAGTCTATACTGGAGGATGCTGAAGGGAATGGAATTTTTATTTCCCTGTAAGAAGTGCTGTCTTGTTAAGTTAAAGACTAAGTTTCTCTAATAATTTGTGCTTTGAAATTATATTTCACCTTTAACTGGAGAAAAATTTGAGGAAATGACGTATGAATGTGATGTTACTAGTTGTTTCAGCTGTTGTCAGAGTAGCCTGCTAATGCCGTTACTGTTCATCTGTATTTTTATAAAATGCCAATACCCTGCACATTGCATTTTCTAGAAGGCTTTCAGTTTCAAAGAAGTATTAAAGTTGGACTTTTTCTTTCTGTAAACATTTTTGTTTCTATTAAAGTTGAAACTTTTTTTTCCCTATGAAATAGATAAATGGTGAAAAGAGTGAAAAAAATGAGACTACAGAGAAAGGTAAGTGTGTTCAGAAAGAGGGAGTTTTTAGGTTATTGAGATCTCTTGATCTCAGATTTTACACAGTGAGATCTTAGCATTTCGTTTCATCTATATGTGAGCTTCTATCATTTTTCCTAACTTGTACAGTAATACTGAAAATGCACTATAGTCTATACTTAGATATCATAGGGAATATTTTTGGTAATATACATTTGAAAACATCAAAATTACAGTTGGTACTTGTCATTTTTACCCCCCAAGATGTACCTTAGCATAGTGGGTGAGAGCCTGGACTCTCAGAAGTCAGACTTCTCAGATTTGAGTACACTCTTCTGAGTTTCACTTTGAGCTTATTACTTCACCTTTCTACTTCAGTTCCCCACCCCCCACCCCTGCCCCCATACGATGGGGATAATAATTGCATCTATTTCTTAGGGTTATTGTAAGGAGTGATCGAGTTAATGCCTGTGATACTCTTAGAACACAGTAAACGTCATATAAGTAACTGTTAGTACTTATGACTCTGAGTGGTAGACTTAATTATTCAAAGCCTCTTTCATTCCCCTCAAAAAAAATCTGAACCAGTAATTTGGATGTTATCCATAGGTGGTGTTGACGTGCCAGTAACAAGGGTGTGACCTAAACAATAAGACTTAGGCAGTTACCTAAGTTTTCCTCTCTCAGAAAAGATTTAACTTCAACAGTGATTGTAACACTAAAATTATCTATTTAAAATATTGCCATACAACAGTTTAAAAAGTAAAACTGAGTGTAGTGAGGTACCTTCCTGAAAGCTGTTACCAATTCATTCTAAGATAGTTTTTATCCATATGTTCTTTTGTATCTCACCCTGCTTAGATTTTACCCTTCTTGGTGGTTTGTTTTCACCCTTTGGACTGTTTTGATGTCAAAGTGATCTTGGTGGTTAGAAAAGGAAGTAAGATGGTTATTAGCAACTGGGTATTTTAGCTTTGGCGGTAGCGTGACTATGTTCTTCACACAGGTGAAATAGTTCTGTATGTATTTAAGCCTCCTGGTAGTACTTTTTAATCTTCACTTCAGGTGGTAGAACCTGGAAGGAAAATAGCAACATAGGGAGTATTTATTTTTGCTAAATATTAAAGGGCTCAATATTAAACATTTTATGCTTGAGGAGCCCTGTGGGCCTTGCATGAAAGCAGCCATAGACAATGTAAACAAATGAGTGTAGCTGTGTTCCAATGAAAACAGGTGACCGTGGTTAACCAACCCCACGTGGGACACAGATAACAAACTTTTGGCTTATTATTCTAGGAAATCTACAAGGTTTTCAGATAGCCCTGAAAAGACCCCAAGGAGACTTTTAAAAAAGTTAGAACCTTTCAAGAACTTTTGATTCATAAATTTTTTTTTCTGGTTGACATTTCTCAAATGACTTAATTTTTTAAACTAGAATATTTTCATGAGACACATATTATTAATATTTTATACAGCAACAGAGCCAACACCAGATGTAGTTGTAATATTCACCAGCAAGTTTTGGTATTTAAGTCTTTATAAAAAGGCTTTGAACTAGTTTATTGATAAATGCCAAAAGCAAATTGTGTATAAAGTTAGTTTAAAAGGTAATAAATAATGTGATGGGACAGCAAGTATACGACACTTCCAGGAAAACTATGCTTGCCGTGTGGTCAGTGATATGACAGCACATGGAGCTGGGTGCTTCTTGTCACTTACATTGTCTCTCTCAATTCCAAGGAGCAATCACAGCGAAGGAGCTATACACAATGATGATGGATAAAAACATCAGCTTGATTATAATGGATGCTCGGAGAATGCAGGATTATCTGGATTCCCATATTTCAGATTCTCTCAGTGTTCCTGAAGAAGCCATCAGTCCAGGGTGAGTCATTGTATATTTAGATAAAATGGTAAGCTGTGGACAGTAGTAAATGTTGCAACTTAGCATCCATGCTAAATGTGGGTCTTTTCTTTTCCTGTGGTCCTTTTCATTCTTTGTTCCTCAGTGGCACACCTTACGCTTTCTGTGGGGTAGTGTAAAAGACATTCCGTTCGGCTGTTGTTTCCTGTCTGTGGCATTTGGAGCCTTATTAGAAGAGGAATGAAACTGCTTTTGTGTGTCTTCTTTCCCCAGGTGTTTGTTGAGTAATTGCTCCTGTTTTTTATTTTTGAGCTTGTGAATCATATCTACAAAACTGACTAAACTGATAAACTAGTTGAATTGTTTTCTGTTTTTAAGTTCCCCATACTATTACCTGTGGTAAGAGATACACAAATACTTTCTTGAAGAAGTAGCAGGTTAGCTAAGTGATTAAGAAAAAAATACGGGTTCTAAAATCAGGCTGTGTTCAGACTGTGTAACTCTGTCACTTATTAGCTACATTACTTCTAGCTAGTAATCTAACCTCTCTAAGCCCATAGTACCACCTATCTGAGAAGTTTTGAGAAGTTTAAATGACAGATTTTACATATGCATACATTTAGCACAGTGTCTGGCACTAGTAAGGACCTACTAATCTTTTTCTTTCTTTTTTTAAAAGCCTTTAACCTGTAAAAGAATTTAAAGTTACTTGCATGAATATATTGTATATTAGAAACTATTATTATAATAGTGACAGAGCTAAAACTCCAGTTGCATGGCTATTTTCATTATTATGAGTGTTATAAAAATTATATAACTTCTCTAGGTCTTAGTTTATGCTACTGAATTAGTTAAAATCTATGGTGTAACTTAAGGAATCTTAAAAAGATACATTTTTAAAGTTAGGTAATAAAATTTGCGCAGTTTCTAGCACATTGCTGAGGCTTATAATTGCTCAACCTGAAGAATAGAGTACTTTGCAAATATGCTATTTAAAAATGAGATTAGAAAGAAAGACAAAGTGGGGGAAAGAAGAAAAAAAAAATTTAAATAAGAATTTTTTAAAAAGGAAAAAAATGAGATTAGAGTGCATAGTCTAATCAAGTAGGTATGAATATTTTTTTCTAGGATTTTAAAAGACAGAGTTATGATTAATCTTCAATGGTCTTACCTATACTAACAGAACGCTGGTGACTTTTGTTGAGTTTAACTGTTTCCCAAAATGCAAGAATCTGACTAATGTGAAACTCAAGGTGAGTTTAGATTGAAGACTGAAGATCAATGAATTGCATACCAAGAAAATGATTACCTTTTAATTTCTGTTTCAGTCCTTCTGAATTAGTTAAAAGATGTTTCAGTTGGTGCTAGCTTTCCTTTTTAGTATTTGTTAATATCCCCTTCTTGCCAGAGGGCAGGCCTCAGAGTTCTCTACAGGTAACAGTATCTACAGCTAGCTGGTGGTGAATACCTATTTTACTAGTATTGTATACATACAAAACCACTTTTATCCTAAGTATTTAGCCCAGTCAGTTTTCAAAAACTGAATGTATCCATTTAGCTAGTATCTGGACCAAGAAACAGAACATTACCATCACACTAGGAGGCCCCCCTTATGCTACCTATCTGTGGCTATCCATATGCCCCATCCACCCAAGGGAACCACCAACAGATTTGTTTTTGTAGTTTCTATAAATGGAATTATACAGTCTAAAGTCTTCAATGTCTGGCTTCTTGTACTTGACCTTGCGTTTGTGAGAGTCATGTATATTATTGTGTGCGGTTGTAATTTGTTTATTCTCATTGCTCTTTGGTGATCTATTATGTGAACATAGCATAATTCACTGATCTGTTTTATTTACTTTTAGGATTATCCTTTATTTATTGGACATGATGCTGTTTTTTCATGCATATAGGAACATACACTTTCCTGTTAAAAACAATTCAAGTAAAGTTTTACTTTCAATTAAATAGTTAAAACATTACACAGTAGACAAAGGAGAGCAGAATTGTAGCAACTTGTGAAGGGGGTACCTGAAAGACTGGAGTTTGAGGAGTACTGACTGATTTTATTGTTTTCTAAACTAGAGTTCTGAAGAATACTAATGAGTTTTTAGACAAAGTGTATTTAGGCAAATATATCCTTAGAGTCAGAAATTGTCCTTAAGAATATCATGTTTCAGTTTTCCTCCTCCTTTGTTGACCAAGCATCCTTTTAATCTCTAATCTTTGTATATCAAGTGGGACTTAACTATAAAACAGTATTTTATATTTCTTTTTTTCCCCTTATTTCCTAGAAGATATGGTAACCAACATTATTATATAGGAACAGGATTTTTTTCTCTTAAATTATCTAAACCATTTAGTTTTACTTAGAATACAAGTTTCTGCCCACGTTGACAACATCACCAGTTAAATACTGAAATGCCTTGTTAGGAATAGTGTGGAGTTCCTTACCTGGAGGTACAAATCTCTATTATTCATTCCATTTCAGCAGATATTTACTGAGCACTCATGATGGGCTGAGTTACTGTGGTTCTAAGAGCTGGGGCTAAATCACTGAACAGACAGGAATCTTTGCTTCGTGGAGCTTATGTTTTAACAGGATGGTAGGATAGGTGAGACAGACAATAAAGCTTAAAATGTACATCTGCCACTGATAAGTGCTATGGAGATGATTGTATTAAGTGTGTATGTTGGGGTGAGTATTACACATTTTAATCCGTGAAGGTTTCATGGAGAAGCTATCCCTCAGCTAACCTTGATACAAGGGAAATGAGTGATGCACTTACCTGAGGAAAAAGGGTTCCAGCAGAGGGGACAGTAGGAGCAGAGGCGCTTCGGCAGGAGCGTGCCTGCAAAAACCAGGAGCCACAAGGCAGCGAAGAGTGCAGTGGGGTTGAGGGGAGTAAGTTAGTTAAGCAGGGATAAGGATGTTCAGGTAATAGGATTTGAGGTAGGAGCCATGCATCGGGCTCTTTAGGTAAGAATTTAAGCTTTTGTGTGAGCGAAGGAGGAAGTGAAGAACGTGCTTTAGTGTAGACTTGGTATGATTCACAGACGATGATGTAGTAGGCAGCACAGCACAACAGTTAAGAGTGTACACCTGAGCTAGCGGCAACTGTAACCTTGGATACTAACCCCTTTGTGCCTCAGTTTCCCCATCTATAAGGATAATGCCTATTTTATAGGAGTATAGTGAGGATCTAGTGAGAGTCAATGAGAATAAAACATTTAGAATAGCACCTGGCATATGGTAAATGCTGTATGTGTTTGTTAAATAAGCATTTTGGTATTTGGTTACTTTAATTATCTGTATAGGTATAAGAGAACTGAAATATAAAAGTGTTACCCCCTCTCCTCCATTATTTATATTTGACTGAGATGTAGTCAAATGAGTTCCTATGTTTTTATTTTTTGCCTCCCCACCCCTTTTTTTAATATTAAGGGTCAAGTGAGTCTGTTTCTTTCAGTCTCTAATAATTACTAAAATATATTTTAATATTATGCATTAGTGAAGGTGTTAAACATTTTAGGCTATTCTTAACATATAGTCTGACCTTAGAAAGGAAGCTGTCTTAAAGTTTGCTATGATATGAGGAGTTCCCTGGCGGTCCAGTGGTTAGGACTCTGCTTTTATTGCCAAGGGCTCTGGGTTCAGTCCCTGGTTGGGGAATTAAAATCCCAGAAGCCCCATGACATGGCCAAAAAAGAAAAAACGTTTGCTATGGTATGATAAAGACTGTAGAACAAAACTTGGTGTCTTATAATAGTATATTAGGACCTCTCATCTACTTTTGCCCCAATACAAATGTTAATACATTTCAGAGTCACTGCTAGTTGGATTGAAGCAAACCTCCCAGATGATTCTAAAGACACATGGAAGAAGAGGGGGAGTGTGGATTATGTGGTCCTTCTTGACTGGTTTAGTTCTGCAAAAGATTTACAACTTGGGACAACTCTACGGAGTCTGAAAGATGCACTTTTCAAGGTTAGCAAGTTTCCTTGTTAGTTTACTGTAATTGCAAGCCTTCTCTGGTTCTTAGAAGGGTATGTTGACTAGTTGATTATCTTAACGACATCAAGATCCATCATGCTTTGGTTGTAGACTTTTAAAAAATTCAAATTTAAAAGACTAGTTTTGAATAACCCAATAATATTAAAATTATCTTAATAGGATAATTAGAACTTTCAGAAATGTAAATTATTTGGAAAATGCTGTTTTTGTTATGAAACATAAAGGAAGAAATCACTAAGAAAAAAAGACTGATAGATACGACAATAAAATAAAAACTTAGGTGTGAAAAAATGTACCGATTTGAAGGCAGAAGGTAAAAATATTTGCAACAGATATGGCACTGATTTAGAACACCTAAAATCTGAAGAGTTTTTGCAAATAAATACAATTACTTAAGATAAAATGCTGAAGTAAGTAGTAGACACAGATAGACATAGATAGAAGATGTGAAAGTGACAAGACATAAAAATACCAGCATGCTAGTAATCAGAAATGCAGATCCAAACAGTTACTGTCACTGTCTCGATCAGATTAACGGAGATAAAAATAATACTTGGTTTAATATGTTAAATTATTGAATAGCACTAAATGCTGGTAAGCATGTGGTAAGAATAAAACTCGGTGTGCTGGTCGGAGGGTCAGTTGATGGAACATTGTCCTCCAGGACAGCGGTCTTAAAAGCCTTGAAACAATCATGCTTCAAAGTAGGAAATCGCAGAATATACCCAGGTATAGGCTGATATATGAAATTGCCAGTATTTACCTACTTTTCACTAAAAAAGTGACAGTTTCATAAAGGTAAGCCTAAGGTACCTGTAAGTTTAGTGTATGATAAAGATGACATAACAGATCAGTGAGGAAAAGATGGATTGAAATAACTGGTTTGAGGAGAGCTGGCTAGCCTGTAAGTAAAAGAAAGAGGATCTCTGCCTTATTTCTTAGACCACACTAGATTCCAAATGGGTAAAAGACATAAATATGTTGAATCAAACAATGAACTACCAGGAAAAACCGTTGATAAATGTTTTTATTACCTTGATCCTGAACCAAAGAGGCTCATATATTTGACTGTACTGAAAATACCACAAATAAAAAGTCAGAGGAAATATTTGTAACAAGACAAAAACCTATTTTCCTTAATACTCAGAGTACATTCACTGTTTACTAAGAAAAATAGCAGTCTGTAGAAAAATGGGCAAAAGATGAGATTAAGCCATAGACTATAAAGGGTTACTAAATGTATTAAAAGATGTTAAACTTCACATATAAATGCTAATACAACTCATTGTATGTCCCCCAGTTTGGTAAAAACTATAAAGACTTACAGTGGGCGTTCTCATACACTGATGGTAAATCTGTATATTGACATTGCTTTTTGAAGGGCAGTTTGATGGCATCTTTTAAGCCAGTGGTTTTAGGAAATTATTGTACAGAAATACACAAACATATTTTTAAAAGTTCATTTCAAAGATGAGCAGTATGTATTAAAAGCCTTAAAATGTTCTTGGCCTACCCTCTTTACTTCTGGGAACTTTTCCTAATGGAGTCAATTAGGCATATGTATAGGATCTTTAGCATTTATCTCAGCATTTTTTATAATTAGGAAAAATAATAATTGTTGAAACAGTTGATTCAGTTTTGGTGTGTGTGTGTGTATGTGTCTGTATAAAACAGAATATTATCTGGTCATTACAGATGATGATATAGCTCTTTATGGATAATAGATGATCGTATAAAAGAAAAGCAGCATAAGTTTCATTATTTTATTTAAAAAATGAAAAAGTATATATAGAAAACAGTAAGAATAAACTAAAATGTTGGAGTGTTATTTCTGGGTGATGAGGTTATATCACAGAAGATTTTTATTGTATGTTAAGTTGTGTTCCTATTTTTCTTTTAAGATCATGGATTACTTGTGTGATTTTAAAAACCCGATCTATCCATTTGTTTCATTAAATGCTGAATTTTGAATTCAGCTGTCTCTTTTTTTTGGTAATCATTTATAAGAAATGGATCTTTTAAGAACAGTTTAATATTCAGGTTTGTTGTGTTTTTAGCTGTCAAGAGACTGCTGCCATATTATTAAACATACTATTTCCTTATTTTATAGTGGGAAAGTAAAGCTGTCCTGCGCAGTGAACCTTTGGTTTTAGAAGGAGGCTATGAAAACTGGCTCCTTTGTTATCCACAGTATACAACAAATGCTAAAGTTACGCCACCCCCACGAGGCAAGAATGAAGAGGTGTCTATCTCATGTATGTATGTGAAAATTTTTGTTTAAAATTGCTTTGGTAAAATTTTAAACATTTTCTGTTCTCAGGGTAGTGTTCTTGGTTGTGTGTGCATTTGTCCTGTTAGATAGCAGTTGCTTTTAGGCATAAAAAAATACAAGATGTCCACAGTCTGAAAGTTAATGTTTATCAATTCATTAAGACTGTTGTGGTTGTCACTGCTTACTTTAACTACGACATAGAACATGCATGAGACATGAAGTACTGTTTATGGGGTTTGCTCTTCTTTCAATAATATTTTTATCTTTTGGGGATTTTAGTGGACTTTACTTACCCTTCACTGGAAGAACCAGTTCCTTCTAAACCTACTGCCCAGATGATACCTCCTATAGAAATCAGTGAAAATACAGAATTGATAAACAGTCAAGATGAGAGAATGGGACCACTGAATATATCAGCTCCAGTTGAACCAATTGCTGCTTCTAAATATGATGTTTCACCCATAATTCAGCCAGTGCCTATTTTAAAGAATATTCCACAGGTATGTTTTTGGTTTTCTTTTAATTTTATTATGTCTTTTCTTTTAATATTATATTAAGTATATAGTATAGCAATATGTATCCAGTGTATATGTACCTTCAGTATTTTGGAAAGAAAAAGATTGAAAAACTCTATATTCCTCTATTTTTGGTATATTGGTACATTTTTGCCATTAAAAAAACTTCATTGTAATTGTCTTACTGCCACAGCAATTTCAGAATAGATAATTGAAAGAATTTTAAACCTAACTCGGTCCATTTAGTATCAGATCAGATCAGATCAGATCAGTCGTTCAGTCGTGTCCGACTCTTTGCGACCCCGTGAATCGCAGCACACCAGGCCTCCCTGTCCATCACCAGCTCCCAGAGTTCACTGAGACTCATGTCCATCGAGTCAGTGATGCCATCCAGCCATCTCGTCCTCTGTCATCCCCTTCTCCTCCTGCCCCCAATCCCTCCCAGCATCAGAGTCTTTTCCAATGAGTCAGCTCTTCGCATGAGGTGGCCAAAGTACTGGAGTTTCAGTTTTAGCATCATTCCTTCCAAAGACAGTATTAGCACAATGAACTTGAACAACACTTGCAGGTGTATATTATAAATTTAATTCATAGTATTTTCCCAGATGGTTTGGCTTACAGATGATAGATATATGATGTCAGTATTTTGGTTTTGAAATAGTTCTTTAGTTTGATTTCCTTAGACTTTGACACATAAATTACAGGCATATTTTAACAATAATTGTCTAAAAGAGTTTACATAAAAGATGTTATAATAAAAAATTATAACATCTTTCTTGTCATTAGATTTTACTTAAAGGAAGATAAACTAATTCTTTCCTGTGTGTTTTCCAGTAACATTTTTTTTTACCATTTTTAATTTTTTTCTCAGATATTTAAATAATTTCATATTTGAAATAGGTAACATCTGGTTTGTGGAGCAGGCTCTGATTAGAAAATTTAGTCATTTTTGGGGGATATAAAATAAAGCAGTTCATTTCCTCATGTTTTAAGGCCTACTTTTAATATTTCGGATTAAATCTTAAGACTAATTATTTGAATAATTTTTTCTTACAATGAAAATTTAAGAAATTTTAAAAAGAGCTTATGACATTGCACTTCCTTTCAATTTAATCATGTTATTTAAACCATAATCCCTGTGTGACTTTCTGAGATATGTACAATTTATGAATTGTACCTTGATAAACATGTACTATTTAATACAATCAATAATATGTATCAATAATATATACTGTTTAATAGTCACTGGAGCACACACACATCAAGAAGAGAAGTTCTGACTGAGAGTGGGTATCATCAGGGAGGTCTTCATGGAGGTAGTAGTTTTATCTGGGCTTTAACAGTGGAGTAGGATTTAAGGATGAAAGAAACAAGTGGAAAAATTTTATGACTGAAGGCACAAAGCATGTTCTGGGATTGGTAAGTAGTTCTGACAGGCTTGGGCACAGCTCTCGGAGAGAGGTGAGTGTGATGATAGATAAGATTGGAAAAGTGGACAGAAGTCATCAAGAGAGACTTTGATCTCTCTTGGAATTTTGTCATGTAGGCGAAAGGAAATCTTGAAAGAATTTTAAACTTGAAAGTAACATGATCATAGCTATGCTTTTAAGATGAGTGGAAAATGTGGATGAAAACATTTATTTTGATCCCTGTTCACCTTTTATTGTTAACCTCATCCTCATAGTGTTTGTTCTAACTTTATTCACAAATAAATTTAGAAAAGGGTGGGGGCAGGGAAGGTTTTTTTTTTTTTAAATGAAGAGGCAAAAAGAGCAGAGCAGAGAAATAATTCCTTCTTGTAGTGGTGTTTTCTAATGGGAAAAACATACAGTTCATTTTGTAGGAACACTATACAGGTTGTTACTGGCAGACAGTCTCATTTTTATTTCAGTGAACGTCTCAAGAAATGATGTTAGGGTCATTTTTAACAATTTTGTAGGGTTAGTATATTGTTAAATTGAGGTAAATTACTCAATTTTAATTAGTATCTTATCTCTTATGAAAGTTGTTCTGGAATATTTTATTCATTCTCTCTGCAACATTTTATTTACTGTCAGGCACAGTCTCTACCCTCCTGGAGCTTATGTGCTAATAGGGAAGATTTTAAACAATTAAAGTTGTTTAATCAGAATCCCAGTAACTACTTAGAAGGAAAAGAATAGAGTATTATGACAGCATATATCAAGAGGCTTAGCTGGTCCTTAGGGATCAGGGAAGTCTTTTCTAAGGGAGAGATATTTAAGCTAAAACTTAATGTTGTGGGCATTATGTAGCCAAACAACTAGTATAAAGGCCTGACTTGGGAAGAAGCATGGCATCTTTGAGGAATTAAAGATGGGGGCAGGGTAAGTATGGCTGGTATATCAAGTAGTATGAGATAAGATTGGGGAGATAGGCAGAAGAGAGACCACACAGGCATGGCAAGACATTTAGATCTAAGTCTTTGTAATCTAAGTACAGTCAGTGGTTTTTGACAGTAAGATTTTAAGTCAGTGGTCAGATCTATGTTTTAAAATGATTACTCTGGTAACAGAATGGAGAAACAAATCTGAAATATATGAAACTCTGAGTTTTTTTATTTGAGCAAGACATAGTGGGCACACCCATGTGTTTGTTGGGGGAAATCATGAATTTGGTTTTGGCCGTATGAGGTTTGTGGTATTATGTGAGATACTCATGTGAAGACACTGAGTAGGCAGTTGGGTATGTGGAAATGGAACTTTAGGGGTGCTCAGGTCTGGTTCTTTTATGTTATAGAATGAAATCTTCATACACAGAACATATTAAAGTGTGGAATCAAGAGGATGTAAGTGCCAAGTGCCTTATGAGAAATCTTGACATTAGGTCATTTACAAATGGATGTTTTTGGCAGATACTGTCTCCACAGTGATGGTTCTTTTTATCACAACTTGATATCAAGAACTGAGGTTATTGTGTTCCTGGATTTCAACAAAAGGATGTTTTTCTCTGTTATTTGTTGATACAGATTGATCGTAGTAAAAAACCGGCAATCAAATTGCCTGAAGATCATAGAATAAAATATGAAAGTACAGATCATGAGGAACAGTCTCCTCAGAGTGAAAAAGTTGTTCCTGATCGTTCCACAAAACCGGTATTTCCCCCTCCAACTGCTATGCTAACAGACGAAGAAAAAGCTCGTATTCACGCAGAAACTGTTCTTCTAATGGAAAAAAACAAACAAGAAAAAGAACTTAGAGAAAGGCAGCAAGAGGAACAGAAAGAGAGACTGAGGAGGGAAGAACAAGAACAAAAAGACAGAAAGGAACAAGAAGCTGAAGAAAATGAAATCACAGAGAAGCAACAAAAAGCAGAACAAATGGAAAAGAAAGAAAGTGAACAGGCCAGGAAAGAAGATAAAGAAACTTCAGCAAAGAGGGGCAGAGAAATAACAGGAGTAAAAAGACAAAGTAAAAGTGAACATGAGACTACCGATGCCAAGAAGTCTGTAGAAGATAGGGGGAAGAGGTGTCCAACCCCGGAAGTGCAGAAGAGGTCAGCAGATGTGCCTCATGCCTCTGTGGCAGGAGATTCAAGTTCAGGCAAGGTAAGCGGAAACAGTACAGACTGCCAACTAAGTGTAAAAAAACATACGTAAAAAGTGACATCGGTAGCATTCCATAAACAGGGTAGACATTTCAGTTGATTTTCTAGGAGATGATAGATTTGTACTGATCCAATTACATTTGCTTACCTGCTCTTGATTATTTGGGACTGGAATTGCTTTTCACATCTATGGAATGCAACATATTTTTGCTATTTGAGATAAATAGCTGCATTCTTCATTTTTATGCTTGATGTGTGATCATCAAAAGACTAGAGTGAAATACAATCTTCTGATCTCACAATGGAGGAATTAGGTGCCAAATATTTATATGATGAAGTTTGTGTCTGCTTAGAATATGCCCAGTTTATCTTTGCGTGTAATGGTTTTATTTGTCGTCTGTGTCATTTGTTTGTTCATTCATCTGATCAAAAATATTGACAGTAATCCCATTAATGTTGCCTTTTCCTACCCTTGGCTATTACTCTTCATTGATTTTCATAATTTTGGAGATGTTTTTTTCTTTTCTTTTTGGCTACCCCACACAACTTGTAGGATCTCAGTTCCCCAACCAGGGACTGAACCTGGGCCTCGGCAATGAAAGTGCCAAATCGTAACTGCTAGACACTAGGGAGCTCCACTTTTTCTTTGTATTGGGATACAGCCAGTTAGTAAACAGTGCTATGATAGTTTCAGGTGAACCGCAGAGATTCAGCCCTACCAGAGAAGATTTTTTTAACCTAATAATGTCATGTGTGCTTTTCATGGGCTTTTTTTTTTTTTTTGTCTATTATGCAATTAATAGTGCCTTTTCCTTTTGAACTCTTAAGTGTCTTGGGCTTTTAAAAATCCTACTTTATTCTTTTCCTTCCAGTTTTATTGAAATACAGTTGACATATAGCACTGTATAAGTTTAAGATGTACAATATAATGATTGTATCTCACGGAAATACAAAATTTAAAAGAGTAAAAAAATAACTTGTGATAAGAACTCTTAGGATTTACTTAACAACTATCATATGTAACATACAGCAGCGTTAATTAGTCATGTAGTACCTTATATCCACTTATAACTGGAAGTTTGTTCGACTACCTTCCTCCAATTTCCTGTTCTACCTACCTCTGATAACCACAAGTCTGATCCTTTTTCCTTTGTATTTGTTTTTGAAGTATAAATGACTTATAATACTATGTTAGTTACTGTTACACAACGTAGCCATTTGGTGTTTCTATACATTTCCAAATGATCACCATAGTAAGTCTAGTTATACTATGTCATCATACAAGGATACACAGCTATTGACTACATTCCCACAATGTATATTTCATCCCTGTGACTCATTTATTTTGCAACTGAAAGTTTGTACCTCTTAATTTTCCTCATCTATTTCTTTTCCTCACTGCCACCACCCCACCAACCCACCGCCCCACTCCTCACCTCTGGTGGTAACCACTTGTTTGTTCTCGTATCTATAACTTTCTGTTTTGTCTTGTTCATTTGTTTTTGAGATTCTGCATGTAAGTGAAATCATATATTTGTCTTTTGAGGCTGACTTTTTGCTTAGCATAATACCCTCTAGATCCATCCATGTTGTCACAAATGACAAAATTTCACTTTTTTATGGGTCATATTCCATTGTGTATATATACTATACATCTTCTTTATCCATTCATCTATGGGCATCTGGGTTGCTTCCATATTCGTGGCTATTGTAAATAATGATGTAATGAACAAAGGGGTACATATATCTTTTATAATCAGTGTTTTTTATTTCTTTGGATAAATAACCAGGAGTAGAATTGCTGGATCATATGGTAGTTCTATTTTAAATTCTTTTTTAACAATCTCCATACTGTTTTCCATAGTGACTACACCAATTTACATTCCCATCAACAGTGTTGTACTAGGGTTCCTTTTTCTTTGCATTTGCCAACACTTGTTATATGTCATCTTTTTGATAATAGCCATTCTGATGGGTGTGAGGTGTTATCTCATTGTGGTTTTGATGCTTTTCCCTGATGACCAGTGATGTTGAGCATCTTTTCATGCGCCTATTGGCCATCTGTCTTTGGAAAAATGTCTATTCAGATCCTGTGCCCATTTTTAAATCAGATTTTTGTTTCTTTGATGTTGAGTTGTATGAGTTCTTTGTATAATTTGGACATTGACCCCTTATCAGATATATTGTTTGCAGATATCTTCTCCCATTCAGTATAGGTGGCCTTTTCATTTTGTTGGTAGTTTCCTTCTCTGTGCAAAAAGCTTTTTAATTTGATGTAGTCCCATTTTTCTGTCTTTGCTTTTGTTACCTTTGCCTGAGAAGACATATGCCAAAAATTATTACTAAGACGAATGTCAGAGTGTTCCTCCATTGTTTTCTTCTAGAAGTTTTATGGTTTCGGGTTTTACATTTAAGTCTTTCATCCATTTTGAATTTATTTTTGTGTATGTATGAGAGGATAGACTAGTTTGATTCTTTTGCATGTAGCTGTCCAGTTTTTCCAAAACTAGGTTTTAAAAATATTTTGGGGTTTTTTCATTTGTTTTACGTCTTCTCTCTTGGCTTTTTTGTTTGTTTTGGCTGCTTCATGCAGCTCGAAGGCTCTTAGTTTCCCGACCAGAGATTGAACCTGGGGCCATGGCAGTGAAAGCGTTGAATCCTAACCACTGAACTACCAGGGAACTCCTGGTTTGTTTTTAAAATTAATAAAATGTCAGTGCTCTTTGTATGCTGAAATTTAGAATGCCTACGTATTTTGAATTATTTTGTTCAATAAAAAGAGATGTGGAAAAAATTATATGCTTGCCTATATAGCTCAAAAGTGTGGTGCATCTTTAATACCATTCATTGAAGAGGTTGACTTTTCTTCACTGTATAATCCTCCTTGTGTGGATATACTACATTTGATGGACACTGGATTGCTTCTGTTTTGGGGCTATTACGAATAATAATTCCATGAACATCTGCATCCAAGTCTTTGTGTGGAAATAAATTTTCTTATCTTTGGAGTTGACACTTAGAAGTGAAATTGTGTTGTGTTTTTTTGAGGAACTTTAAAAAGCCACCATCTTTATAAGCTGTGCACACATACTCCTTCCCCTTGCTATGATAATTTTAGGACTTTAAGAAAACATGTATAGTTCTTCATCTTTTAAAAAATATTAAGGGCAGCCAACACCAGGTTTGTGGTTCTTTGCTATGGCAAAATTTAATTTAAAAATCCTTTTCCTTCTCTTTTTAAAACAAGTCTCGAGAGCCTTTGACAAGAGCGAGAAGTGAAGAAATGGGGAGGGTTGTACCAGGACTGCCGTCAGGCTGGGCCAAGGTAAAACTCCAAATTAGCACAGAAAGAAATTACATGGCACTGTTTTGTTAAAAAAAAAAACAACTTATGAACTTGTTTATTCTGCATCTTCTCTAACGCAGAGTTGACTCTGTTTCTTCATTATAAAGGACATAGCTCATTTCCCTAATTACAGCATGGTTAGATTTCTGGATAGCCAGTCAGGGATGCTGGCTATAATATATGAGCATTCTGGCATGTCATTTAAAAACAGTGTATCATTTTAAAACCTCAGGTTCTTTGAAAGTTTAATTATAGAAGTGATTATCACCATTTTATTCAAATTATTTTAATCCAAAAGTAAACTTAGTAGTGGAATACTTTTGAGTTTTTGTTGTTGTTTATTGAATGTTCATTGTTTTTTGACCTGTGCTTTCTTTCCCCGCCTAAGTTTCTTGATCCCATCACTGGAACTTTTCGTTACTATCATTCGCCTACCAACACTGTTCATATGTATCCACCGGAAATGGCTCCTTCATCTGCACCTCCTTCCACCCCTCCAACTCATAAAGCCAAGCCACAGATTCCTGCTGAGCGGGATAGGGAACCGTCTAAACTGAAGCGCTCCTACTCCTCCCCAGATATCACCCAGGCCATTCAAGAGGAAGAGAAGAGGAGGCCAACAGTAACTCCAGCAGTTAATCGGGAAAACAAGTAAGTTTATCCTAACTTCTAGGAACAGAATCATCTGCTATATTTGAAAACTTCTTAAACATACCAGTTTACTAATATCAGGGAGACAGAAAATTCTGTGGATGGCTAACCCAACTGTTTTTGTTTACTGTAGAGGAAAAAAATAAATGGATTAAATGTCCTTGGTTTTTCTCCCAAATGTCACAGACTAACTTAAATGTGTCAAAAAGGATTCTGTGACTCGTTCACTAATGCATATGTATTAATGTAGATATAAAAGTGTGCACCTTGTTATCTTTTCAGTGTGCAACTACATAGATGTTTTTATAAACTTCATAAGATCCCTAGATTTCCCTTTGAGAACTATAATTTACAGGATTGTTGAATATGTCTTGTTGTAGCTCTTAAATTCCAAACTTAAAAAAAACTCAGTAACATGGGGGCAAACTTAATGTATTAAAATAATGAGCATTATAGTGTGTATCAGCTTCTAATCCTTATTCTGTTCCCTTTTCTTTATTGCATTTCTGTTCCTCTGTTCACCAGTGGTGATGAATAGGTTCATTTAAGTTTTCCCAAAACAGTATCTCATTTAGATGTATTCCTGGCTTTATCAGTTATTGAATACTCCAGTGCTCCTGGCTTATGATTGATAGGTTTATGAGATAGTTTTCTAGTCTGTCACTTCTGACCATTAATTTTGGGGGATGTAGGGTAGATAGAGGTGAAAATAAATGGGATTTTTTGATTTGTTAAATACACTCTTAATTGCTGAGGAATTCTAACTAGGCTGTCTTTTTGGCCTCTTCAGAATCACTTTCCCCAAAAGTAGTTAATATATTTTCCTCCTAAGAACTTACCCTGCCAGGTAGAAGCTTGAACTGGAGGAGATTTTGTAAATTCGGAAAATCTATAGATTTCAGGGCTCACTATTAAAACTGGTAAGAATTTAATTCTTTCTTGAATCATCATTCTTATTAAAGTTTGTTAATTTGACAATTTAAAAACTACAGCATATGTAGTTTGTATATTTTTAAATATATATTGAACAGAGTGCATATACCTGAGCCATGTGTAAACAAAAACTGGTTGGAATATAATGTTTAATCTGTTCTCAGTATTCCTTTCAGAGGTGGAGATATACTTAGGATCAGTAATAAAAGACAGACTTACCAATTAGTTTTCTTAGTGTCCTTAAAGTTCTAAAAATTACATATATAAATCAAATATACTGCATGACAAAAGTCGTGTAGGCATTCTCTAGTTCAGTGCTTCCAGTGGCCATGTTGATAGACATGTTCTTTACCTGTTTTGTCCAGCATGGTAGTGGCTATTTTGAATTGTGGCTACTATAAGAGCTATAAAATTTTAAATTTATTGTGGCTAGTGGTTGCTACCATATTTGTCAGCACAGCTCTAGACTTCAGGTTATAGTACCCAAATAACCTCTGCCTCCTGTGTGTGCTCCGCAGTTACTGGCATTCTGGTTGAATTCAACATTTGGTAATGCTAAACTTCCTGGGATCATTTAAAACATTTGAAAGAGCCTTCTGTATTAGAACACTCTACCTGTTCATGAGAAACCAGAGAACCTATTGATATCTCAGGGTATCTGTAAGAAACATGTGCTCACGTAAGAAGTTAAAGACCTTCATGGGAGCATCACCCGCATCACTTAGATACTAAATGTTCTTTAAGACCCAGTACCTTATGACCTTAGTAACTATCTGCAGGATTACCATATACCATTACAGATGCTGGAGTTTGCTGCCCTTTGAAGTATGAACCTTCATGTCACATGCCCTGCATTTTAAGAAGTCATGTGCACTTTTTCTTCCTTAGGCCAACAAGCTATCCTAAAGCTGAGATCACAAGACTTTCTGCTTCTCAAATTCGGAACCTCAATCCTGTTTTTGGAGGATCTGGACCAGCTCTCACTGGACTTCGTAAT
The DNA here is from genome assembly GCF_000754665.1 of Bison bison bison. Lineage (NCBI taxonomy): Eukaryota > Metazoa > Chordata > Mammalia > Artiodactyla > Bovidae > Bison > Bison bison. Next base: position 2,589,271 of record NW_011494690.1, on the reverse strand, counting down.
TTAGGAAATACTTGTTACATGAACTCAATATTACAGTGCCTGTGCAATACGCCACATCTGGCTGATTATTTCAACCGCAACTGTTACCAGGATGATATTAATAGGTAAAGAAATATCATACTTTTCTGCAATATCATATTAAAAGGGTGCTCTAACCACACTTCCTTACCACCCAGCTCCAGAGATGTCAGATTAGGAAAGAACAATGTAGAGAACATTGTTCTTAAGAAAAATGTAAAGAAAAGCCTTCTTTGATTGGTGAAGGACAGACAGGAAAGGAACAGTGCAGGAAGGCAGAACCTCACTGTCATAAATTGGAGCCTACTGGTAAGGAACGGGAGACTGCGGAGGGCTGGTAGCCAAAAAGAAGCAACTTGGAGGGGTGTCATCAAAGTAAGATTCAGGTAAGTATTTGGTGATAAACCTATGAATAAGCATTTTAGTGTAGGGTCACATATTACAGTATGTGAGTAGTTTAATGTTGATATCAAGAACCTGCTGTATCTTAGCTTTTTATAATTTGTGTTTTGTAACTTTAATTATGTTTGCAAAGGTCAAATTTGTTGGGGCATAAAGGTGAAGTTGCAGAAGAATTTGGCATAATCATGAAAGCCCTGTGGACGGGACAGTACCGGTACATCAGTCCAAAAGACTTTAAAATCACCATTGGGAAGATCAATGACCAGTTTGCAGGATACAGCCAGCAAGATTCACAAGAACTGCTTCTGTTCCTAATGGATGGTCTCCATGAAGATCTTAATAAAGTAAGATTGTATTTTTCTAAGTTGCGAAGGCTCTTTAGGGTTGCTCAGTGTTGCACTCATTTTTATAGCAATTTAAAATTATAGCTGTTGATTATTCAGTGCTAAATTTATTCAAATCTAGGGACTACGGCATGAAACTTTAAAATAAATACATCTGTTAGGTTTACTATTTGAATGGCTGCTAAGTCACTTCAGTCGTGTCCGACTGTGTGTGACCCCATAGACGGCAGCCACCAGGCTCCCCCATCCCTGGGATTCTCCAGGCAAGAACACAGGAGTAGGTTGCCATTTCCTTCTCCAATGCATGAAAGTGAAAAGTGAAAGTGAAGTCGCTCAGTCGTGTCCGACTACTAGCGACCCCATGGACTGCAGGCCACCAGGCTCCTCCATCCATGGGATTTTCCAGGCAAGAGTACTGGAGTGGGGTGCCATTACCTTCTCTGACTATTTGAATGGAAGTATATACAATTTGTATTTACTTGTGAAAATGTTAACAGGCTGTATTATTGTGAGGAATTTATAAACATTGTAAATTTGTAAACACAGTTGTCAGAGATCCTGCGTTTGTGACCCATATGACCAAAGGATTCATGTGAAAAGTTACTATTTGTATACAATGGCTTCTTTTTAGCACCAAGCTGTCTTCTCTTTCAAATACTTTTGCTATCACCTCTCTTACCAGCGAACATAGACGTACACATATAGACACACACATATATGTGTATGTCTGTATGTGTATGTTTATGAAGATAGTGTGTATCCATCTGTGAGACTAGGACCAGAAAAACGACATCTAGTTGTAACCCTAACTCCCAGGTATATGTGGAATGTCTTTTCAAAATCAGACTTTTCAGCTTTTTAAATAAAAATTTATTAAGAAATTGAAACTAGTTACACCCTTTTGATAAAGTGGGTTTTGGTTTTTTGGGGAGATATTTTTGATTAGCATTTTTTTGTAGCATCAAATTTTTTGATTCAGTCAGTTCAGTTCAGTCGCTCAGTCATGTCTGACTCTGCGACCCCAGGAATCGCAGCACGCCAGGCCTCCCTGTCTATCACCAGCTCCCGGAGTTCACCCTGACTCACATCCATCGAGTCAGTGATGCCAAGATTTATATTGAATATACTTTCAGTTTTATATTTAAATGTTGACTTTGAGATATTAATACAGAGTTTAAATCTTATTTTCAGGCTGATAATCGGAAGAGACATAAAGAAGAAAATAATGATCATCTCGATGACTTTAAAGCTGCAGAACATGCATGGCAGAAACACAAGCAGCTCAATGAATCTATCATTGTTGCACTTTTTCAGGGTCAATTCAAATCCACAGTACAGTGCCTCACCTGTCACAAAAAGTCCAGGACATTTGAGGCCTTCATGTATTTGTCTCTCCCACTAGCATCTACAAGTAAATGTACATTACAGGTAAATTAGGATTGAGAGAAAATGATTTATTGAAGGAAAACATTTTTTATATGCACATAGAGTTGTACTTTACTTGGTAATTGATTTCTGCTCTTTATCCCTGTAAACATTTTATAGGTTAAAACTCACAGAAAAGTTGTTTTAATTAGGCCTATGCAGATTTGAAGAAAATATGCATTTTTAAAAGAAATTTTCAAAATATTTTCCTATTAAATATTCTTTTAGAGTTGATAATGTTTTTCAAAGTCTGTATTGAAGTTTTAGAAGTTAATTTGGGAAACTGTATGTTGACTTTAATTCAGGTACACTTTTTAGAAGAAATTGTTCTACATGAGGTATCAAATAAATATCCTATTTTGCACACAACAGCAGTGTGATTTAGAGAGCTTGTTGACGCTTTTAGTGTTAGCCTCTTGTTAGTCAGAACGTCCTGAGCCACCAGGTAGAAGTTACCCCTTGATGCTCTCAGGACATGGGGACGTCTTCCCTCCTCCATGGGCACAGCACCATCACTCTCCATAATTTGTCCCTATCAACTCCTCCCATCTGCTTCCTCAGTAGATCATAACTCTGGAGGTGGGGGGTTGGGGTGGGGGAACAGGAGCTGCTTTGTAAATAGCTTATTCCTCATGCCTGACAAAGTAACTTATTGAATAGATGCTCAGTAATAAAAAAAATAAGTTAACAAATATCTACTACTTATTTTTGCCTCCAGGATTGCCTTAGGTTATTTTCCAAAGAAGAAAAACTCACAGATAACAACAGGTTTTATTGCAGTCATTGCAGAGCTCGTCGGGATTCCCTAAAAAAGATAGAAATCTGGAAGCTGCCACCTGTGCTTTTAGTGCATCTGAAACGGTAAAAGGGACACATTTTTCTACCTGTTTAGTACTTTTTAGATGAAGGATTTCTATGTATTTTATTCTAAACTTTATTGTGCTGTCTGCTTAGGATGTATAACAAAGAAAGATTATCAGGTTAGGGTACTTCTAGGGGGAAATTAGCAGAGAAGGCAATGGCACCCCACTCTAGTCCTCTTGCCTGGAAACTCACATGGGCGGAGGAGCCTGGTGGGCTGCAGTCCATGGGGTTGCTAAGAGTCGGACATGACTGAGCGACTTCACTTTCACTTTTCACTTTCATGCATTGGAGAAGGAAATGGCAACCCACTCCAGTGTTCTTGCCTGGAAAATCCCAGGGACGGGGGAGCCTGGTGGGCTGCCCTCTATGGGGGTCTCACAGAGTCAGACACGACTGAAGCAATTTAGCAGCAGCAGCAGCAGGAAAATTAGGCAGAAATGAAGAGGCTCGTTCACTTGCATTTTTGCAATAACTGCAAAATGACAGCACCGCTTTTTCATGTAACTCTGTCTTTAAAAATCACTGAAACTGGGGCAGGAGGGATAGATTGGGAGTTTGAGATTGACATATAAACACTGCTGTATTTAAAACAGATAACCTACTGTATAGCACAGGGAACATTGTTCAGTATTCTTTGATAACCTAAATGGGAAAAGAATTTGAAAAAGAAGATAGAAGTATAACTGAATCACTTTGCTGTACACCTGAAACTAACACATTGTTAATCAATGATACTCCAATATAAAACATTTTTACAAATCAGTGAAACAAAATTATTTTCAAATTATTGGAGATTCTTAGGCAGTTATTTATGTTAATTTCAACACTGATATATTCAAATCTCTTGTGTAGATTTTCTACAAAAGCTTATTATATCGGTTGTCCTTTACTGCTTGTTGCAGATTGCAAAGGTATAGATAAACATTCTACAAATGATTACACATTTGTTCTGTTAAGATTATTAGTGCTGTGTATTATTTTTGGAAAATATCTTAAAGTATAAATGGTTCAGAGTTCACTCTTTAAAAAATAATTTTGAAATAACCATATTACACCAACCAGTATTTTGGTGTTTAAAGCAGTGTGTGTTAGGATGATGGAATGCCATTATTTCAGTCACTAGGCTGTGTGCATGCAGTTTCTGGCTCTAGTTTTTTCAAGTTCAGTTCAGTCCAGTCGCTCAGTCGTGTCCAACTCTTTGCAACCCCATGAACTGCAGCACGCCAGGCCTCCCTGTCCATCACCAGCTCCTGGAGTTTACCCAAACTCATGTCCATTGAGTTGGTGATGCCATCCAACTATTTCATCCTCTGTCGTCCCCTTCTCCTCCTGCCCTCAATCTTTCCCAGCGTCGGGGTCTTTTCAAATGAGTCAGCTCTTCGCATCAGGTGGCCAAAGTATTGGAGTTTCAGCTTCAACATTTGCCCATCCAATGAACACCCAGGACTGATCTCATTTAGGATGGACTGGTTGGATCTCAAAGTACAAGCTTAAATCTGGAGCCACTCTCTTCTGTTACTTCTCTGTACTTTGTGGTGATTAGCATTATAAATGGGGGTGTTACTGACTTCTTGCCTTTGTCTAAGACTCATCTAATGGCTCTAGCTGGTCTGGGGATTAAGGGACCAACGTGTGGCTCTACCTCCATCACTGTTTACCTGGGCCAAGACTTTTATGCACCTCAGTTTCATTTGTAAAACAGAAATGAAACCAAGTATCTTTAGACAAGTCCCTCCACTATTAAAATGCTGGGTGTGTGTTTGAAATAGATTTTATGTCTAAACATAAAAACTGTCTAAAACTCTGGATTGTTAATGAATGAATTAGGGTTCATTTTGATGTCTTTGGTCTGTCAGTGTAACTGCTGTAATGTTTTGCTCTGCAGTTTTTCCTATGATGGCAGGTGGAAACAAAAATTACAGACATCTGTGGACTTTCCATTAGAAAATCTTGACTTGTCGCAGTATGTTATTGGCCCAAAGAACAATCTGAAGAAATACAACTTGTTTTCTGTTTCAGTAAGTATCTCATTGACCAGAATACTTTTTCTTTCGAAGCAAACTGAAAAAACAAGTTTCAGGTTGTTCCTTTCCTCAGAGGAAAGTAGGAACTACATTAAGGCTTTGAAATTATTGACATATTTTAAATAATTCAACTTGAACTGATTTTCTGTCTTGTTTGGCACAGAATCACTATGGTGGGCTGGATGGTGGCCACTACACTGCCTATTGTAAAAATGCAGCAAGACAGCGGTGGTTTAAATTTGACGATCATGAAGTTTCTGATATTTCCATTTCTTCGGTGAAATCTTCAGCAGCTTATATCCTCTTTTATACGTCACTGGGACCACGAATAACTGATGTAGCCACGTAAGGAGAAGTAGGTTTTAAGCTAGTTATCTTTTAACAGGCTGAGCAACACAACTCTTGAATTGCTTATAAAGATTCTGGATAGGCATAGCTGACCATTTAAAGGACTTGTAGGACAATGAGAGCTGTGTTACTATACCATATACTTCTGGTCAGCGCCATTATCAAAAAACTGACCAAGAACATTTAACAAGTATTGCAGTAAGCATTCCTTACAGGTACCATTTATTTCAAAACAAGTTTTTTAGTTTGCTCCAAAGTTAAAATAATTAACTAGCTAAGCATTATTATTCTGCTGGTCTAAAAATCATTGTATCCTTTATTTTCCTATTCACTGTTATGGCCTTTTCACATTTCTAAATCCCAGCTTGATCTACTGAATACTCTAGAATGATGTAAAGCAGATAGGAATGTATGTGTATATATTTATTGCACACTTGCACATCAAATCAATGTACATAGTATAATATGTGGTCCTTTTGTGAAGCCTAGAACTCAGAGGATTGCTCCCCCCCGACTTTTGGCCTATTCTGAGTAACTGCAGTGCTTTCTTAGGGACATGACAGGGCAAAGCTATTTTTCTGTTGGCTTTGGGCTGTATTTGTGCACTAAATCTTTATTCTAAAAAAATAAATGGAAACTTTTCTTTAATTTTTTAAATGAGAATTTTCATTTACACCTACATTAAAATCTTAATGAGAAAAATAATTTAAAACCCTATAAGTGTTCTGTCTTTAATTTTTATTAAGTGTTCTCTTTAATTTTTATTGTTGCACAGGACAGCAGAATTATAATTTTTACACACACTTTATCCCAATACAGTGACTTAAAATTTAGTACACTTACTCTGTTGCATCACTTGATTCCATTCTTCCTTCACCTTGACCATGAACTGCATATAGCACTTATGATTCTCTCAAGAGTTGAAAGTCAAAGTAGGATATAAAACCTTAACACCCAGGCAGACTTATTCTATCACGAGTAGTAGAATTCTTAGGATTAACGTAAAAAGATAACTGCAAAGTGAACTGCATTATAAACCACATCTTTAACAACTGATGTATTAAAAGGGATAGAGGAGCGTAGAATTTATCATTTACCTCAGGGACTCGGTTGTTACAGGTAAAATCAATATAAACACTCCACATAAAAACAAGATTATAAAGGTGCTCCTGAAAGATGTCACCATTACTGGATTCCCAGGAAGAAGATGCAAGAATCAGTTTTGAATTGTGAAATGGACGACTTCTCATGTTCTGCAATTAGTCTGAGTGACTTATAGCTTCTTGGCTAAATTATCAGATCAATTAATATTTTCAAATCACAGAGCCACTTGAACGAAAGTTATTTCGGTTTAGCTCCATGAAGTATCCTTGGAAAGTAAGTTTGTTGGATATATCTAATTATGAGATAATCTATGATAAAAATACACATTACTAAACAATGCACTTTGAAATATGCACACAGTACATAATCTGAGTGCTTTAAAGGTCCCCATCTGTTAGTACCGCATCATTTCTTTGCTGCCTTTTTCAATGGGCTAGGACCCGTGTTTGTTACAAACTTACCTTGTAAAATGTTGCATAATATGCCAGAAAGACTTAAAAATGTCAGCGAATGCAAGTAAGTTGCAAGACTTTTAATGACAAAGCAAAACTTAAGTACCAGGTTCTCACTGCTAGTTTTGCAGTTTTCAGGAAACACCATTTTCTTAGGTCTTGCATTTTTGTGTAGGTATAGAAAAGGGCTGACAGCTGTAGAACAGGAGATATGCTGCAGCAGTTTGGACTGCAGTATCTGGAATCTCACTGACTCGTGTGTCATCAAAGCTGTACCAGGCCTGGGTCACTGAGTTCTTGGAGAAAGCAGTGTAGTGGCCACCATCCAGATCACCAAAGTGGTTCTGGGGGAAAGAGGAAACGTCACACTTAGTGTTTACATTCGAATACTTAACTGTTATAGCCAAAAATGTAGGGCCACAAAATATTTTTAATAATTGTCCTTTATACTGGATTAAAAGGAAATGACAATTTTAAGTCAAATCATACATATAGCCTGACTTCTCTATTTTTTGTGTTACTGAAATTGTTATACATTATGTTCATTGACTATTTAATAGAATATGTGAATGAAACAGGATAGTATTTGACAGCAGCTAATATTTATCAGTTAATACAGAGCACCTACCATCAGTTCAGTTGCTCAGTCGTGTCCGACTCTTTGCAACCCCGTGGACTGCAGCAGGCCAGGTTTTCCTGTCCATCACCAACTCCTGGAGCTTATTCAAACTCATGTCCATTGAGCCGGTGATGCCATCCAACCATCTCATCCTCTGTCATGCCCTTCTCCTGCCTTCAATCTTTCCCAGCATCAGCGTCTTTTCCTTTTTTTTTTTTTAATTTTATTTTTTAACTTTACAATATTGTATTGGTTTTGCCATATATCAAAATGAATCTGCCACAGGTATACATGTGTTCCCCATCCTGAACCCTCCTACCTCCTCCCTCCCCATACCATCCCTCTGGGTCGTCCCAGTGCACCAGCCCCAAGCATCCAGTATCGTGCATTGAACCTGGACTGGCGACACGTTTCATATATGATATTACACATGTTTCAAAAAAATATGGAATGCTTCACGAATTTGCGTGTCATCCTTGCACAGAGGCCATGCTAATCTCTGTATCGTTCCAATTTTAGTATATGTGCTGCCGAAGTGAGCACCAGGGTCTTTTCCAATGAGTCAGTTCTTCGCATCAGGTGGCCAAAGTATTGGAGTTTCACCTTCTGCATCAGTCCTTCCAATGAATATTCAGGACTGAGTTCCTTTAGGATGGACTGGTTGGATCTCCTTGCAGTCCAAGGGACTCTCAAGAGCCTTCTCCAGCACCACAGTTCAAAAGCATCAATTCTTTGGTGCTTAGCTTTCTTTATAGTCCAACTCTCATATCCATATACGACTACTGG
>NW_011494690.1:2538474-2580785 GCF_000754665.1 Bison bison bison | reverse complement strand
AATTTCATGGCTGCAGTCACCATCTGCAGTGATTTTGGAGCCCCCCAAAATAAAGTTTCTCACTGTTTCCATTGTTTCCCCATCTATTTCCCATGAAGTGGTGGGACCTGATGCCATGATCTTAATTTTCTGAAATTTGAACTTTAAGCCAACTTTTTCACTCTCCTCTTTCACTTTCATCAAGAGGTTCTTTAGTTCTTCACTTTCTGACATGAGAGTTGGTGGTATCTGCATATCTGAGGTTACTGATATTTCTCCCAGCAATCTTGATTCCAGTTTGTGCTTTATATAGCCCAGCATTTCACATGATGTACTCTGTGTATAAGTTAAATAAGTAGAGTGATAATATACAGCCTTGACGTATTCCTTTCCCGATTTGGAACTAGTCTGTTGTTCCATGTCCAGTTCTAACTGTTGCTTCTTGACCTGCATACAGGTTTCTCAGGAGGCAGGTCAGGTGGTCTGGTATTCCCGTCTCTTGAAGAATTTTCCACAGTTTGTTGTGATCCACACAGTCAAAGGATTTGGTGTAGTCAATAAAGCAGAAGTAAATATCTTTCTGGAACTCTTGCTTTTCGATGATCCAACAGATATTGGCAATTTGATCTCTGGTTCCTCTGCCTTTTCTAAATCCAGCTTGAACATGTGGAAATTCATAGTTCACATACTGTTGAAGCCTGGCTTGGAGAATTTTGAGCATTACTTTGCTAGTATGTGAGGTGAGTGTAATTTTTCAGTAGTTTGAACATCCTTTGGCATTGCCTTTCTTTGGGATTGGAATGGAAACTGACCTTTTCCAGTCCTGTGCCTAAGTTCCAGGTATCTCTTGGGAGTCAGGAGTTGCCTATTACTCCAAGAGATACCTGGAGTCAAGAGCACCTACCAAATACAGACTGCTGCTGCTGCTGCTGCTAAGTCGCTTCAGTCGTGTCCGACTCTGTGCGACCCCATAGATGGCAGCCCACCAGGCTCCGCCATCCCTGTGATTCTCCAGGCAAGAACAATGGAGTAGGTTGCCATTTCCTTCTCCAGTGTGTGAAAGTGAAAAGTGAAAGTGAAGTCGCTCAGTTGTGTCCGACTAGCAACCCCATGGACTGCAGCCCACCAGGCTCCTCCATCCATGGGATTTTCCAGGCAAGAGTACTGGAGTGGGGTGCCATTGCCTTCTCCGATAGACAGACTATTAAACATCAAAGGAAATTTTAAAATAATCATCTCTCCTAAATGAGCTTATAGTGTAATTTTGAAGATAGGCTAAGATTAGACATGAAAAAAGACATGTAACATGGCAACAAGACATAAGATGACTGCATATTGTGACCACACAATTTGAGGGGGGTGCACAGCAACAGCTCCCTCAGTCATCCAAGGCCCAAAGAAGAATCTGTTCCATTCGTCTTTCCAAACCCAGTACATGAATGTTTGAAACAAACACAATGGAGAACCTCATTTCTCAGAAGGTAGTATGGCATATAGCAGGGGTCAGCAAACTGTATCTGGCCATGGGTCAGAGCCAGCCCACTGCCTGTTTCTGTATGGCCTGTGAATTAAGAATGCATTTTATATTTTTACATGGTTGAAAAAAGTAAAAAAAAAAAAAACTTGTGACATGTGGAAGTTATATGAAATTCAAATTTTTCAATGTCCTTAAAGTTTTATGGGAATACAGCCATGCTCACTTGTTTATAAGTGGCTGCTTTCACACTACTACAGTAAAGTTGAATAGCGACTAGATACATGGCCTGCAAAGCATAAAATATTTACTGTCTAGCTTTTTATAGAATAAGTTTGCTGATCCGTGGGGTAGGGGGAGGAAAATGGATTTTTCTAGTCAATTCTGACTATGAATTCAGCTTTAATACTACACAATGACCTTAAGGAAATTATTTAACCTTTCTGAGCTTTAATTCCCCTATCTTTTAAGATGGGTAAGAAGACCTTATATACAACTACTATTGTATATATGTCTTATGTACAACTACTGTTTCTCTTGTAATGCAAGCACATAGGAGGTACTTTTTAAGTGTCCCCTTAGACCTTCATCTTCCTCACATCTCCCCTTATACATTAGAGAAATATCCCAAAGCTAATATTTAAAAGATTCAAGCTCTGGTCCTGATGTTGGCCATGTGACCTTAAGCGGATTCGCTTAAATTTCCTGATTTATAAAATGGTGCCCAGAGACTTCCTGGTGGTCTAGTGGTTAAGACACTGTGCTCCCAATACAGGGAGGGCAGGTTCAATCCCTGGTCAGGGAACTAGAACCCACATGCTCCAACAAAGATTGAAAGATCCCCAGGTCACAACTAAGACCCAGCACAGCCCAATAACTAAGATAAATACTTAAAATGTCCATAATAGTCTGATGTAATTTGGTTGAGAAAAACAAAATGTCTGGTGGATACAGATGATGAGTAATGTTCTAAAGTGACTAGACAGATCATGGGTAGAATATGTTCAGTTTTGATGGCTTGCTGTAAAAAACCAAAAAAAAATGAACATAGCAGAAGCAGGTGAAGCATCATTCTTGACTTCCATTCCCAGTATTTTCAGCAAACAGCTAGCCTGAAAGCCTTCGTATGAAACTGTAAGGAATGCTGAATGAAACCCGATAAATACCCATTGGAATATATGGGTAACTTTAAAGATGGTATAGTCAGAGTAATCTCAAGGGGCCAAGTACAGAGGAAATAAAAGATGAGTGTGATATATGGTTGATGCTGTGACTGGGAGTAAAGGCAGTTCCTGGACTCTGGAACCACTGTGCTTGGGTTTTAAAGGTAGCACAAGGGTTGGAGGTAAAGTCTTAAGTCCCTGCAAGGTGAGGCGTTGGAATGAGATTCACACATATAGCCACAACCTCTTAAAAGAGATTGACCCTTGATAACAGAACAAATGGGACTTCCCTGGTGGTCCAGTGGTTAAGAATCCACCTTGCAATGCAGAGGATGCAGGTGAGATCCCTGGTGGGGGAATTAGGATCCTACATGCTGGAGGCCAACCAAGCCCGAGGGCCGTAACTAACTGAGCCTGAGCTCTAGAGCCCGTGCACCACAACCACAGAAAAGCCTGTTGCTGCACCAAAAGATCCTGCATGCCATGCTGCAACTAAGACCTGACACAGCTAAATAAATATTTTATTTTTAGAAAAGAATAAATGACGGGGGAAGTCTATCCTCCAGTGTTTAGCTTAGCTTAGGCTCTGGGTACAAAGAATAAAAGAAATTCCTAGAAATTTGTTACCACAGACCTGGCTTCTTTTGGGGATTCACATTTAAACTGTTAATACCTGTGTGTGTCAGAATCCTGTAAATTTAATGTGAGAATGAGAATTATTTGGGGGTTGCTTGGCAAAAAGAATTAACTTTCTAGATTGATGGACCTTAATTCAAGCTGTACAGGATAAACACACATTAAGAAAAAAAAGCCAGTGATGCTGAACTCACAATTCAGTATTACAGAACACACAAGGAAACAATGAGTAAGAAAAGGCAATAAATAACAAGATTAAACCCCAAGCACTTTAGGTAATAGAGACTATACGGAAAGTATACAAACATTTAAGAACAGGAAGCAAACTCTGGAAACGTCAAAAGAACTTACAGAAATGATAAATACTTGAAATTAAGAATGTCAAGTGTTGAGAGTACATAGTACATAGAATTGAAGAGATAATGAATAAATTATACAGATGAAACTGAGGAAATTACCCTGAATGGAGTAGTGGCAAGAAGTTGAAAGAGAACATTCAGCATATACCTAGAAGTGCTAGAGGATAGAGCACAGGAACAAGGCATTATTGAAAGTGACAATGACTAGAAATAATTAAGGAAAGACATGAATCTTCAAATTTAGAAAATACGGTGAACCAAGGATAAATAAAAATAATACTGCAAGACAACAAACACAAAGTTTTAAAGTCAACAGGAAAAAAGGATTATCCACAAAAGAATAACATGATGGCAGAACTCCACGGCAGCCATATAAACCTGAAATAATAGTTTTAAAACAATAAAACATAACTGCATCCAGAATTTGCTCTCTAGTTAAAGCATTCAAGAATCAAAAGATTTTTTTCAGTCAGAGACTTAAGACTTCAGGATAAGAGACTTGATGTAAAGTCCACTGAAGTATGTCCTACACAAACAAAATTGAGTACAAGTGAAAAAGTGATACGTAAGAGAGCCTGAGGACTTCCCTGGTGGCCCAGTGGTTAAGAATCCACCTGCCAATGCAGGGGATATGGGTTTGACCCCTGGTCTAGGAAAATTCCACATGCCTGTGGAGCAACTAATAAGCCCATGCGCCACAACTCCTGAGAACGAATGCCGAAACTACTGAAGCCCGCACACCCCAGAGCCTGTGCGCCAGAACCGCTTAGTCTGTGTGCTGCAACCACTGAAACTCATGCACCCTAGGGCCTGTGCTCTGCAGCAAGAGAAGCCACTGCAATGAGAAGCCTGCAAAACACTAGAGTAGCTCCCATTTGCTGCAACTAGGGAAAGCCTGCAAGTGGCAGTGGAGACCCAGCCCAAAGTTAAAAAAAGACAAAAAATTGATACATATCTTTCAGTTATTCATTTTGTTAAAGCAGATAAAAACTTAAGAATATATACTTGAACAACACAACAAGTTTTATTTAATGGACATATGGAACTCTGAACCTAATTTAAAAATTCTTTTCAAGCACACATAAAACTAGTACAGAAAGCAAGTATCAACCCGTACTAGGAATGGGTAATACTGGACCATATTTTCTGATAAGAATGCACTTAAGTTAGAAACTAGTGACAGAAGTATGACTATGTAAAATTATGTTTGGAATTTTTGAAATGCACCTCTAAATAACAAGTTGATGGAAATCAAAGGAAGTTGAAGATGGGAAATAAAGACCAGAAATCAATGAAATAGAACACAAAGAAATAATCAAAAAACCATAAGCTGGTTCTTTCAGATAATAAAATAGATAGACTATAGTGTTAAGGATAAACAAAGGGAGAAGTGACAATTCAATTATGTTGTTTAGTCCCTCAATCATGTCTGACTCTGCAACCCCATGAATGACAGCCCGCCAGGCTCCTCTGTCCATGGGATTCTGTAGGCAAAAATACTGGAGTGGGTTGTCATGCCCTTCTCCAGGGGACCTTCCCAACCCAGGGATCAAATCCGTGTCTCATACCTCCTGCATTGGCTGGCACGTTCTTTATCACTAGCACCACCTGGGAAACCCTGCATGGGAGTAATTCCTTCCAAATTCAGGACAGTGCTTACAACTGAGAAGGGAGCGAAGTGGAGTTGTTAAAGATACACAGAGGCTTGATTTTTTTCTACAATATTCTATTCTTAACATCTGTGTGTGTACATATTGTGTTTTCTTTGCCTGAAATATTTCATAATTTTAAAAAGTTTTCCTAGAAACCAATCATTTGAAGAGGGTTGAAGGGGGTAAATGCTGTTAGTGTATGATCACTATTTTCAAATATGTGAAGGACTGTCACATATAAGACGTATAAGATACAAGGACAGGGAAGCCTAGTATGCTACAGTCCATGGGGTTGCCAAGAATCGGACACAACTGAGTGACTGAACAACAACAACAACACATATAAAAAATAAGAATGAGTTCTGGGGGGTGGTCTGGCCCAAAGCGCGTGAAGTCTAGCCGCTCCTGGGAGCTGGGGGTCACCCGCAACCGCTTTAGGGGTCCGGGTGTACGGGAATTGGTCTTCCGACGGGAGGCGGACTGGGCTGGGCACGGACATCGCAGAAGCAGCAAGGCCGGTGACTCGAATGCTAGTGATGCCCTGGGGTTTGGGGAGGCGGCGGGAGAAGCAGGAGCAGAGGAAGGCAAAGGCATTCCATAAGACTTCCGATCGTATATCATTGGCCAGAGCTGAGCCTGACTCCAGCAGATCATTGCCCTGGAGAACTGAAGTTACCCTTGTTGGCTGACACTGATTATGATTGATGTTTTGAGCTACAGAAGGGAGTAATTTTTCTGAGATCAAGGACATTCACATGCTATCGGATCAAATGGAGCTCTGCAGCCAAGAAGAGATTAGTAGTTAGAAGGACTGTTTGCCCTTTCCTGAGAGCCATTTCAAGGATGCACCTCAAGAGAGCAGGAATAATGACCTGGGATGCTGAGGGTGACTGAACCCCAGGAAGGCCTCTTTATAAACTCAGATGCCACAGGCTGGCAGAGGGGAGGTGAAGACCTGGTCCCTGGGCACTGAAGACCAGCCCTGGAGGAAGTTACCTGCTAGTTAAACCGCCACCTGTCCATCTGGAGTGGCTACCTCTTCCATCAGTCTCTCCCTGCCCTCTGGATATGGATGGATTCCACCCGGAAAGCTCCTGAACCCATAGTCGGTGACACATGTCAGAAAGAAAACAATACCAGGATCAGCTCAAATCAAACATCCAAAACCGGTACCCCAGAGGCCTGTCTTCCAAATTGGATTTAGAGGAGTTCATTTCCAGGATCAGAAACTGAAGGAAATGGCTAATCTGCTTGCGGTTTCCTGCTCCCATGCAACCGTCATCACAGAGCACCCAGCAGAGCTCCCTGTGCTATGCAGCAGCTTCCCGTCACCAAAAAATCTACAAACAGTGAATGCTACGTAGGATGTGGAGAAAAGGGAACCCTCTTGCACTGTTGCTGGGAATGTAAATTGATAACAGCCACTATGGAAAACAGTATGGAGATTCCTTTAAAAAAAAAAAACTAAAAAAAACCCCATAGTTTTTGTAGCAAAGACCAGGTAGTTGGAATATCAAAAGATTGTTCTTGTTGTTGTTTAGCCACTCGATCATGTCTGACTCTTTTGTGACACCATGTACTGTAGGCCTCCAGGCTCTTCTGTCCAGGGGATTTCCCGGGCGAGAATACTGGAGTGGGTTGCAATTTCCTTCTTCAGGTGATCTTCCTGACCCAGGGATTAAACCTACATCTCCTGCATTTGCAGATGGATTCTTTACCATTGAGCCACCTGGGAAGCAATTCTGTTGCTGCTGCTGCTAAGTCGCTTCAGTCATGTCCGACTCTGTGCGACCCCAGAGACAGCAGCCCACCAGGCTCCCCTGTCCCTGGGATTCTCCAGGCAAGAACACTGGAGTGGGTTGCTATTTCCTTCTCCAGTGCATGAAAGTGAAAAGTGAAAGTGAAGTCGCTCAGTCGTGTCCGACTCCTAGCGACCCCATGGACTGCAGCCTACCAGGCTCCTCCGTCCATGGGATTTTCCAGGCAAGAGTACTGGAGTGGGGTGCCGTTGCCTTCTCTGGGGAAGCAATTCTAGACTTGTCCAAATGCTGCAAAAACACCTCAATTCCTCCATTCTGTACTTTTACATAGTAAGTCCTTTAATAACTTTCAGACCCCCTCTCAGGGCAAAAGAGTCTCTTACACGAGTTTTAAAACTGGCCACGAAGTGTTGGTTTGGTGCTTACAGGTGGTGTGCAGAGGCTGCTCTAAGAAAGTTCTGAGGCATCTACTGCCAAAACATTCTCTGGTACTTTGATAAGACTGAGGAAGAGATACCTTAGTTAAAAGTATTCATCTTTGCTTTCTTGTCTAGTACCGCTGAGCTTCAGTGTATGAAGCAAACCTCATAAGACAGCCATTAGAAAAACCTATTAATCAGCTATTAGAAAAACCTGTTATTCACTGGGGAAGCCCATCAAAAGATTACTGTTTATTAAAGAAAAGCAGATATCTCAAAAAAAAAAAAAAGGAATGAGTTCTGTCTGGCTAACACATACGTACAAGCATTTGTTAACCAAAAAGTCACATAGGTATTAACTGTGCTGTGTTCAGTTGTGTCCGACTCTTGCGACCCTGTGGACTGTACCCTACCAGGCTCCTCTGCCCATGGCATTTTCCAGGCAAGAACACTGGAGTGGGTCGCCATTTCCTTCTCTAGGGATCAAACCCACTTCTCTTGCGTCTCCTGCACTGGGAAGTGGACTCTTTACCACTGTACCACCTGGGAAGCCCAAAGAGTTTGGGCCCGATGTAGAGAGACAAGTTAACAGTCAGAGGCAGCATGACATAGTAGTGAGAGCAGGACTGTTTGGAGCAGCCTGCCTGGCTGCAGACCCTGGCTCTGCCCTTTGTAGGTATTAGATTGGAGCAGATTTATTTAACCTCTGTTCCTGTTTCCCATTCTGTAAGATGGGGATGATAATAGTGCCCATGCCTCACAGGCTACATAAGAATTAAATGGTTGATTATTTATAAAGTGCTTGGAACACTATCTGGTACATAGCAAGCACTATATATTTGTAAAATCAAACAAATCTGGCAGATAAAGAGCCTTCCTTGTAAAGCAGAGAGCTCTTTAAGGGTTTATTCGAAAGCTGGATAAATATCTGCTAAGGATGGTGTGAAGGCAATCTTTCCTTTTTGGGCCAGGGTTGAATACTTTTCAAACTTCAGTATGCATTCCAATCACATGGGGATCTTGCAAATTTCTAGTCAGTAAGTGTTGGGTGGAGCCTGATATTTCTTACTTCTATCAGGTGTTTCCTGGGGAATGACACCTTGTGTAGCCGAGTTCTGGATGGCCTTTCCCCACGACCATACATCACAGTTTCTAAGATGCTTAGTTCTTGCTTCTGATCAATCACCAATTTTCAGTAAATTCTAGGTATATTTCTTTCAAAATCAATTTTTACCCTTCAATTAACTAGTAATCATTTAAACAAAGCTTGTCTCTTTTAATATAAACATGTACCTTTTCATACTGCAGATAATTATCATACAAGTTTTTATAAATTCTGCTTTTGGATTTTTTATTTAAAGCAGAAACAGTTATAATGAGAAGTTAAAACAGTAAAATACGGAGGTGGAGCAATTCCTATATCATTTTGGAATTCACATTAGAGTCTATTATGATAGAGAAGAGGATGTCACTCTAGATTTCCAAATTGGCAAGTTAGAGAAGGAAAACCATATTAAAGGGCAAGATAAATTAGAAAGAAGAAGAATGTTAAGGATCAACATAAAAAGGATAAAGTAAAGAAGGATCTTTTTTAAGTTTGAAGTATGGTTCTCAGTTGAGAGATGTTAAAGAGAAAGACCAGTTGAAACAATATTTTATATTAATTCGGCGATAAGCTTAATAGCAAATTAGACTTCAGCACACCAGAAGACTCTGGTGAGTCACACTGGGATCGAGTGGGAGCCTTGCCCATCTGACACCGGACACAACTGGACCTCCAAGTTCAAGTGAAACTGGAATGTTCCAGTGAAACCTGAATGTTCTGAAGAAGATAACACTGTGATCCAGAACAGAAACCCAGAGATGGCCTTGTGCTTGGGGTGGGTTGATGCTGTGGGAAGTTGTAGAAGGTATGGTCTGAATTATACTCCATGATTTCTTTCCTTCAGGGAATCCTCAATGATGACAGTTGATTCAGAGCCAATGGAATCCCCAGAGTTTCCTCAGGACTGATGCTCACAGGCAGGGATTATGTTTGGGGGGCTTTCACCATAGAGAGGCTCATGCTTATTCAACATAAAGCTACTAGAACCAACTTGTGCTGCCCACTGCCCAGAGCACAGCTCACAAATGTCCCTAGATCTGAAATAACCATGGAGCAGTGGGACAGTGGGACAGTAAGGAGCCAGTGTGGAGGACATTGTATTCTTTAACTCTGGTACTGTTCAAGGTCAAAGCAGGCAGTTTCCAGGCTCTCTCTTTTGTTTTTAAAAGAACAGTACAGTAGAAGTCAGGAAGTGATAGGAGTAGTCATTCAAGCAAATAATTCTACAGTTTTCTTTAAACCTGTGTTACTTTATATAGTTTCAGCATTTTACTCACCACCACTGCACAGAGGTTATATTTAGGATGTTTCCGAAAAATTGGGCAAATGTAAGGAGTAAGGTCCAAGTTAGTGAGCGGGTAATGAATATCTGTCCTCAGTTTCCTTTTCATTGTACCCAGAATGTCAAACCTGGAGAGAGAAAATAAATGTGTGAGATAGTAAGTTTGTAAATCACTCATGAATGAAGTGCACATACTTTCACAAGTTCGTAGTTAAAAGTAATTTCTTGGAAAGATTATTTGGTGCTGACCTTTACAAAAATTACTTTGTCTCATCTACATATATTTAGAATCTTCACATCCACAAGCCTTACCAAAACTGAGGCTGGAGTGGGCCAAGGGCCTGAGTCAAGGAATGAGATGGATTAGAGTCAATCTAGCAGGAGTTAAAAAATGGAATTAAAGCCAGGATCAGCACTGGAGGAGTAGAAATCATGCTGGTGGCGTCCTGAAGTCTTTCCTCCAGTGGATGCTGTTTACCCTAACCAAGCTGACTCAGCTTTTTCTTATCTTGCTTTCCGCACACACTGTCTTGGCAGTGTCCTGTTTTCCAGCTCTGAGGTTTTAATACATCTTTAATAAGATAAAACTTGGTGAAAATCTTGTCACATTTTCTAGGTGTTACATAGATCAGCAAATCTGAGGTCATATCAGAATCACTCCAGAGCTTTTTAAAAAATGCATTATGTTCATTTTGGAAAAATGGCTGACTTAGGTCTCAGATCAGATCAGATCAGATCAGTCGCTCAGTCGTGTCCGACTCTTTGCGACCCCATGAATTGCAGCACGCCAGGCCTCCCTGTCCATCGCCAACTCCCGGAGTTCACCCAAACTCACGTCCATCGAGTCAGTGATGCCATCCAGCCATCTCATCCTCTGTCGTCCCCTTCTCCTCCTGCCCCCAATCCCTCCCAGCATCAGAGTCTTTTCCAATGAGTCAACTCTTCGCATGAGGTGGCCAAAGTACTGGAGTTTCAGCTTTAGCATCATTCCTTCCAAAGAAATCCCAGGGCTGATCTCCTTCAGAATGGACTGGTTGGATCTCCTTGCAGTCCAAGGGACTCTCAAGAGCCTTCTCCAACACCACAGTTCAAAAGCATCAATTCTTCGGCGCTCAGCCTTCTTCACAGGCCAACTCTCACATCCATACATGACCACAGGAAAAACCATAGCCTTGACTAGACGAACCTTTGTTGGCAAAGTAATGTCTCTGCTTTTGAATATGCTATCTAGGTTGGTCATAACTTTCCTTCTAGAGGAGGGAAATTACTGGATGAGCCTAAGATATTCTTGTGCCAGAAAGTAAAGAATCTTGTTTGCAAAACCTAAAGGAATATCAAGGGGAAAAGGGGGAAAGATTGAAGGCAGGAGGAGAAGGGGATGACAGGATGAGATGGTTGGATGGCATCACCAACTTGATGGACATGAGTTTGAGCAAGCTCCAGGGGAGTTGGTGATGGACAGGGAATCCTGGCGTGCTGCAGTCCAGGGGATCGTAAAGAGTCGGACACAACTGAGCGACTGAACTGAAAGGAATATCGTTATCATATGATCCCATGCCTAGGTATCAGCTCAAAAGAAACGAAGAGGTTTTATATCCACATAAAAACCTATATGCAAATGTTTATAGCAGTTGTATTCTTATCTGCCCCAAACTGGAAACAACCCGAATGTTCATCAACTGGTGAATGTAACAATTTTGTTACATTCATAAAAGGGTATATACTACACAGCAATCAAAAGAAGGAACCACAGCTACATTCCACAGCATGGATTAGTCTCATTGTTCTAAGTGAAAGAAGCCAAACTCAAAAGGTCACATATGGTGTAATATAGGACATTCTGGAAAAGGTGAAACTATAACAGTGGAAATCATATCACAAGTTTCTTTAGTTCATGTATACATATAGTTGATTCATGTTGTTGTACAGCAGAAACTAACACAACACAAGGGAAGCAATTATCCTCCAATTAAAAAAATAAAGTTTCTAGGGGCTGAAGGTGGAAGAAGTGATTGACTATAAAGGAACATGAGAAAACTTTTTGGGGTGATGGAAATGATCTCTCTGTTGGCAGCAATGGTTATATTACACTTGTCAAAATTCATAGAACTATACACTTAAGGATACATTTTATATATTTAATTATAGTTTAATAAACTTAAATTATCTAATCAGGTGCTCACAGGAGATGGCTTGAAGCGGATCCCACTGGCCAACCTGAACAATTTGAACATCAAGAAGAATAATAGGGCTTCCCTGGTGGCTCAGTGGTAAAGAATCCACCTGACAACGTAGGAGACATGGATTCAATCCCTGATCTCGGAAGATCCCCACAAGCCATGGAGCAACTAAACTTGTGTGCTGTAGCTACTGAGCCTGTCTCTACAGCCCAGGAGCCATAACTACTGAAGCTCATATGCCCTAGAATCTGTGGTCTACAACAAGAAAAGCCGTGGCAGTGAGAAGCCGGCACACTAGAGAGTAGTCCTCTCTCTCCACAACTAGAAAAAAGCCCATGAAGCAATGAAGACCCAGCACAGCAAAAATAAATAAATAAATCATTTTTTAAAAAAAGAATGATAATAGTAATGGATATTAAACCCATTAAAATTTAAAATATCCATGAGTTCAAAGTGATACTAGTTGCAGAGAGGAAAACTATACCTTTAAATGGTGAGATCTTACAGTTGCTACCATAACTAAGGGATCAAATTTAACATTACCAATAATTTTTGGACAAATTTTCCAAATATTTTTTGGGAAACTGGGCAAATTTTCGTGATTTGCCTCCTGATGTAATGTAATGACAAGTCCATAACATCAGCTGTGGCAGATTCTTGCTACAATAAAACAGCTTAGCCTGAATCTAACCAAGGGGAAACAATCAGACAAATTCAGGAGGAGGCAAAAATGGCTCAACAGGAGGAAAAAAAAGTTTAACTATTAAAAAAGAGGGAAGGATCAGTCCAGATTAAAAGAGGCTGAAGAGATAGCCAAATGCAATGTATGACCCTTGACTGGACAGATTGGAAAAAAAGTAATGAAAGACATTTTGGGGATGGGGGAATTTAGATACGGACTGTATCTTAGGTGATACAAAATTATTGTTACATTTTTTGGACTATTTGATAATGGTGTTGTGATTATGTAGGAGAATGTCCTTTTTCTCAGGTGATAGATACATGCTAAAGTATTTAAGCATGGAATACCTTGGTGTTTGCATCTTACATTAGACGGTTCAGCCAATAAAATGGAAGGGACAGAGAAAGGGAGAGCTGGAGGGAGAAAGACTGCAAGAATGGAAGGAAATGTCAAAAAGTGGCACCAACTAGTGAAGATTTTAGGGTATATGGATACTCATTGTATACCTTTTCAATGTTTCTGTATATATAAAACTTTTAAAAATAAAAACTGAGCTGGGGGTAGAGATTAAAAATTAAAATAGTGATGCTCAGATTCCACGTCAGACTTATGGGATTAGAGTCTCCAGTGGAGCTAGGGAATCTATCTTTAAAAAGCACTCAAAGTGAGCTCCAAAATGTCTATCAACAGTTAAAAAGATAAAGAAAACATGATGTACATACATATGACGGAGTATTACATAGGTGTAAAAAGGAATGGGATTCTGCTACAAGGATACCCGACCTTGGAAACATTATGCTAAGTGAAACAGGTCAGCAAAAAGGACAAATGTCGTGTGACTATACTTATGTTCAGTATCAGAATAGGCAAATTTACAGACACAGAAAGCAGACTGGAGGTTACCAGAGGCTAAAGGGAAAAGGAATGAGGGGTGGTTAATGATTTCAGAGTATTTGTAGAGGGTGATGAAAAAGTTTCGGAAATACTGATATACAACATTGTGAATTGTAATTAATGCCAGTGAAATTATACACTTAAAATGGCCCAAATGGCAAATTTTATTATGTATATTTTACCACAGATTTAAAAAAATTAATATACCCAACACCATCGAATTGTATACTTAAATGGGTAAAATGCATGGTATGTGAGTTACATGTTAAAGCTGTTCCAAAAATCTGCTCACAAAATGTTAAAATCCATACCTTTTTAGGTGAAAGACAATTGTTTTTGGCACTTTGGAAATAGTGGCCCTCACAGCTGCTTCTTGCTTGGTTTCACAAAAGGAACAGTGAATCTGGTTGTTCCAGGTCAATGTGTCTTGTTGGAAAAAACATTGGAGACAGTCCTATTGAGGAAAAACGCATTTGATGACCAAATCGGATCCACAGCAATCTGGGCTACTGTCTACATTAGAACTCTGAAAGAGCTGCAGAAACGTAATCCCCGGTGCTTTTCTCAAAGTCAAGTTCAAGAGATGCCAGCACCACAAGATGCAGTTTGGATAGAATCCTCCTGGCAAAGGAGGTGCTGCTTTCTCACTTAGTTACTGCAAGGGATCCAAATGTCCATCTCATTTCTAATCTCTGAATCATCATTTTACTATTTCTGATTTGTTTCAGAATAATACCAACTATGCAATTTCCACTAACCAAGTCAGGCTTTATTTGTCTCATCACAAAAGTGATCTGGTGACTAAAAATGGCTGTATCCCAGTATCTGGGGGTGGCCCATAAAAAAGACAGCAGAACAGAGAGAATCAGATCTCATGCCCACAGGAGACATCACCAACCATCCAAGCCCCCTGCTCTGCAAACCACTGGCCTAAAGAAGTGAGCACAGATTGCCAGCGCCTCATTTAGAGGCTTTGGAATTCATCTCCAGCAGGCTTTAGCAGTTTGATCTGAGGAAAAAGTCCAGGTCTGAATAAGCAGAATTCTTTTCTCTAATTCTGGTATGTGAAAAAAGTTTTAGCAATAGATGTGCTTTCATAATTGCAGGAAAAAAATATTAATGTGTGTTTTTCTGCAAGGAAACTTACTGCTCCCTGCCTCCTAACAGCCACCTACCTTTCACCAACACCTCCCACCCCTGCCAACCCCCCACCCACTCCCTGACCCTCCCCACTCCATTTACATATTAACTTTTGGTATTACAATAAAGAAAATTCAAGAGGTAAACTAAGACACCATTCCATTCTATCTTCCCCCTCAAATTCCTCAGCTTATGTCCAAATATAAGTGGCTCAAGACTAAAAGTCAGATTTATTTGTCTAGTTTTCAATCTGGACCTACAGACCTCTGGGATGAAAAGGGGCCATAGAATTTTTATAAGTTTAAATTTCCTGTATGCACCAAGCCATCTCAATAGGTTGAATAAAGCCCACCTATCTATTTTACGGTGAGGCTGTTTTACTGAACGTCATCAGAGATACAACTGAATTCACAGTAACTTTTGGCTATATGTCGCTTTTCTATAAAACACTGTCATCATCGGCTTCCAATTTTTTTTAGTTATAAAGTGGCTCCCCTTATACTAGAAACTATAGGAAACAACGCTGAGAAAAATCCAGGGCTGGGGCAGAAAGAGACAAAAGAGGTCTCCAGGAGTAAGAATTCTTACCTGAAGAGAGCACTCATATTCGGATGGAATGGGGAGGGAGATGATGGTGAAAACTTCGTTCTTGTAGGTGCAGTTCTCACACTTTAAACATACGATGCTATAACTAAGCTGCCCTTCAAACAGCCGGGTGATGATGGAGGACTCATTGGCGATCATCTTCCTGCAGCATCTTGGAATGGATCTTTTTTCATATGCTTTTCTCCGGTGGTACTAATCAAGGGACAAATTCATGCCAAATCAACTATTGGTTATCAAAGTTGTTTTAATAGAATGACCCGATTTTTCTATCAAAATGCTACCCAAAACTTTAGTTTTGGATTCAGATAATAAATAGAATAAGATCTTAAGAGTATATAATAGGTATAATTTCTGATAATTCATTGATTTGCCTCTTTAAGTGAAGCTGAGGATGAGGATACCCTAACCCTGGTAAAATCCATGTCCATGGTGCCATAAGCTGACAGCCAATGATCCTGTGATATGGGGCTCTGGAGGCGGGTTTTCCTGGGAAGAGGGTAAGCTGCAAACTGGCTTCCGGTCATGCAAGTTTATCTAGCGGTAAGATAAAGGAATTGGATCTTTCCTCCAGTCCCTTCAGGTTATGTTCTCTAGCCTCCTATTGTTAGGGGAAAAAAAAAAAAGTTTCTTAAAGAGCAAATGTTAAACTCCTGAGATGGCCCAATTTTGTTAGGCTACAAGCCTGATGTGAATCTAGCTGATGCCCAGGAACAGCATTTCTGGGAGCACATTCTGACTGTCCAGTGATTCTACAGCCTTAGCGAAATGTTCTAAAGGCGCTATGCTTTCAGTCGGTTCTGCTTTGGCAGCTTATTTCATCACACCTCCTGCCCACGTCTCCCACCATTAATTCTACCTACCTTTTTCAGAGCTTCATGAAGTTCATTCAGGACATAAATCAAGAATTCCTGAGCATCTTGCTGCGTCTTTTTCATAAATACTGGGTAGAGGTTGCCAAGAGCTGACCGAAATATTTCTGGTGAGACACAGTCAGAGTCTCCAAGCCACATGTCTGTCATCACATATGCAAAGGCAGTGGCAACCTCACTGCAGTCCCTAAGAAGGAGGGGAAATGTTTCTGGCTGATCATGTGGCATCAGACCCCAAGCTCGATTCATTTCTTGGTTGACCTTCTCGTTTTACTCACCCTAGAAATGGGATCTGGGGCGCTGCAGCCTCTACTAACTGGTTTAGCCCTTTCCAGAAGGTCCCTTCCCTAACCTCACCTTGGAGAGCAGGGGTGGGGGCCGGGCCACAGGTAAGGCAAATGGTCTTACTTTTGAAGAGCATTAATGTACTTTCCCGAGAGAAAGTACTCCACCAGTGGTGAGATGCTGCAGAGACACTGTAAGATGGCGTTCATGTAGCATGTGTTGCCCAGGTTCCGCAGGCCAGTCACCCCCTGGAGATGCGGCTGGTTCTCTTCCGCCTCGTTAACTGGGCACGGGTCATAGTGATCTGCGCACTCTGAACTGTGTCGGTGCCATGTGGAAAGAAAGGAAAGCATTTTGAAGAAACAAAATATGCACAAATGAAATCAGGCCCTCTCAGCCTCATGACACAAAAAAGAGTTCTTCATAAAATTTACACCAAATACATTCCCTATCAAAGACAGAAGTATTTGGACTTGGAGTCTAAAACTGTGTTACTTGGCTCAGGACTCTCTAAACAGTGAAAGTGAAGTCGTTCAGTGGTGTCCAACTCTTTTCGACTTCATGGACTGCAGTCTACCAGGTTCCTCTGTCCATGGGATTTTCCAGGCAAGAATACTGGAGTGGGTTGCCATTTCCTTCTCCAGGAGATCTTCCCAAACCAGGGATTGAACCCAGGATTCCCGCACTGTAGGCAGACGCTTTACCATCTGAGCCACCAGGAAACTCTGAACAGTGCCTGCAGCCAAATAAACAGAGATAAAATTTCTTCCTAAAACCAAAGCAAGAGGACAGAAAACACTGCCTTTTCAGGGTCCTAGAATCTGCTAAAAATGCAGACTTTCTTTCTAAATACTATTTAGAGTATTTACATTTTTGCTGGACAAGTAATTTAATTATTACTACTAGTAATAATAATAATAGATAGCAGTTAATAACAATGATGGAGAAGGAAATGGCAACCCACTCCAGTATTCTTGCCTGAGAAATGCCATGGACAGAAGAGCCTAGCAGGCTGCAGTCCATGGGGTCACAGAGTCGGACACAACCAAGAGCATGTGCAGAGTAAAAATGAAAGTGAAAGTGTTAGTCACTTGTGAGCCCAAGAACTGCAGGCTGCCAGGCTCCTCTGTCCATGGAATTCACCAGGGAAGAACACTGGAGTGGGTAGCCATTCCCTTCTCCAAGGGATCTTCCAGATCCAGGGATCGAATCTGGGTCTCCCACATTGCAGGCAGATTCTTTACTGTCTGAGCCACCAAAGAAGCCAGCTATCATGTATTAACTGGCACTATGTTAAGCATTTAATATGAACTTTCCTATTTAATTCTTACAACAATTCTATGGGGTAGTACAGTTATTTTTGAATCCTGTTTTACAGGTGAGATATCATATGTAAATGGGCTAGTCATTTGCTCATGGTAATATACTAAGGCATGTGCAGTGACTTGTAGAGAGAAGGGATATTTATCTACCTACCCATTATCTGTCTGTCAAGTTATTTGGATTTATATATCAAATATTAGGAGTCTATATGTGTGTGTACACATGTATATGCCATATATACATTCAAGAATATAATATAAATTATACACATATACATATAAACACACAAACATACACAGAGGGAGAGAAAGAGCACATACTTTGCAAAAAAAAAAAATAGATCTTACTTTAAATTCTGACTCTTGCACTTACTAGTTACATGATCTGGGACTTTTATATGTCTGTTTCTCATCTATAAAACAGGATAGTGTTACTTAGCTTACAGGACTGTTCTAAGGGTTGGATTAAATGATGCAAGGTGTGAAGCACAGATTACATAGTTAATAAATGGCAACTTAACCTAAATTTTTAAAGAAATGACTGATCCAGAATATCCTTAACAGTAGCTATGGAATTCATATGTCCATATGGATCAACCAGACCCGCACAGAAGAGAGTCCTTTCTCCACACAGAGCTGCTTTCTGTGATTGGGCTACTGCACCAGGCAGCCCAGTATCTTTGTCCCCTCGATTCTTCTTTCCACGCTTACTATCTCAAATTGGGTCTCCAGGAGACAGCTACCTCACCTCAGTACCTCTACCTACAATTCTGCCAGTTTGACAAGTTCTCTCTGTTACCTGGATGGACATTTCCCTTTTATTTATCAATATCATGGGAGGCCTAGACCTGTCACTCTTTAGGCATAACTATTAGCTGGATATTAAATAACATCTTCCCTTCCATTTGGGGAACCCCCAATGAGTCAAACCTGGAAAAATCATTCAAAATGCGGCATGTACCTCCTGACCCCTTAAGCATGGCTTCCTCCTACCACCCTAACTAAGCTTATCTAAAAAACTATAGTAGACAGAAGCTCACAGGACATAGTAGATACTGAAGTCGTCTTCAGGGAAAGACCGCTGTGAAGCCATTTCATGAAACCACATTGGTCTTTCACTTCTATTTAGGAGCTGTGTCTAATCCTTTTAGCTTCATTTCTCCAAGCCTGTTACTCGGGTTCTTTCTGTTTCTAATAAACAACTTGTATGTTCCTCTCTACTTTCAGTAGCTGCAAACTGATTTCATCTGTACTTCAGTTACATTCCAACTTGGATTTCCCATACATCATAATCCTTTACATTACACTTCAAGATTCTGCAATGTTGCCATTGATACTGTTAACTTGGCTGCTTTAAAACTTTCAAAGGTTAGATTTCAGAGAATTTACAGAACATATGACCCCTTTTCCTCCATCTTTCCAAGTGTTTATTGTATGTATATATTATACATTCTCACAAACACACATTCACAGAGGATTTGCCTCCACATCAGTGGACACTATGGCAACCCTACCCGCTTAGGGCACTCATCCACTTACCCAGTGACCACACCTCTTCTAAGCCTTTGAGGGACTGTTTCCCATGGTGGAAAGGGCGACAGCAGTTTTTGCTGCTTCCCAAAACATATAACATTAGGACAGACTAGAGTATTTCCCTTCATGCTCATCAACTAGAGTGCAAAAGAGGTTCATATTCACACACACACACCACACTAGTGCCACACGGGGCAAATAAAGTGTTCATCATAGAAGAATTTATAAGCTGAGAAATAGCAAAGCACACATGGTCTCCTGAGCTCTCATTTTATTCATAGAGAACCATGCATAAGAAAGAACTTCAGTAGAGAGGGAACCCCTTGCAAAGAACCCCCCACCTTACGCTCTGTCTACAAAGCTAATACCAACCTGTTCTTCCTCTAAGCAAACTCAGAATCTGTAAGCAGTAGGTAAAGAAAGAGCCATCAGGGCCAATTCAATTCCTTTTTTCTCAACTCTACATCAAGTAAAATGAATGAGATTACAGAAGGGGCTTCCCAGGTGGCACAGTGGTAGAGAACCCACATGCCAATGCAGGAGACACAAGAGACATGGGTTTGATTCCTGGGTCGGGAAGATCCCCTGGAGGAGGAAATGGCAACCCACTCCAGTATTCTTGCCTGGGAAATCTGATGGACAGAGGAGCCTGATGGGATACAGTCCATGGGGTTGCAAAGAATTGGACACAACTGAGTGACTAAGCATCAGTTATACAAGCATACAAATGGAAAAAGCTCTTCAAAAATGTCATTATCAGGAAAGAAAGTAGGCTGACAACTATTTCAGATTTAAAAGAAACTAGAGAAACAAGACCAAATACTCAATCCTGAGTGGGATCCTGGATCAGGAAGAAAATTAGTATAAAGGGGTATTATTAGGACAATTGATAAAATCAGAATATGGATTATATATGAGTAATTTTGTATTTTGTTGAATCTTCTGAATTTTATAACATTGTATTCTGTTTATTAAAGAGAATGTCCTTGTTTTTAAGAACTACATACTGAAAGATTAAGGGGTAAAGGCGCATGATTTAAGCAACCTGCTTTCAAATGGATCAGAAAAATACACAGACACAGAAACATGATGAAAGAAGGGAAAAGGGAGTGATAAAGCAAATATGAAGCAAATGTAGCCCAAATGCCTACAACTGGTGAATCTGAGTGAACGTATACTACAGTTCATTGTACTCTTCTTGCAATTCTTCTGTAAGCTTGAATTATCTCAAACAGTTACAAAATTAAGAATGTAGTAGATATACTTGTCATTTGGATTTATCGCCAAGATATATTACCGTTAAGTCAAAAAGCAAGATGCTTTAGAGTTGCGTGTAGTATATCCAAATGGTTATCTATCTATCTATATAGATATTTGTACATTAATATATACCTTTATATTTATGTTCAGGCTACACAAAGACATTAAGAATACATTAAGACATTAAGAATTCAGGCATCATTTATGATGCCTGAAAAAGGGATCCTGGCAACTAGAGAGGCTAACTCTTGCAGTTATTTGAACTTTGCAGTCTATTTACAGATGAGTTTCTTGAAGTCACCACAGTGGTGGTTCTGGAGGACTTGAATACTATCATCCTGCTCTTTTTGTAGATTAATTTCTCCCAAGACCTTGTTTCTCCTAATCAATGTAGTCTGGTTTAAAATTTCATTTTATATTTGATGCTGGAAGATAAAAATAAACTTCATATTCACATATTGATCTTATATCCAGGAAGCTTTCTAAACCTTAGTATAATTTTTATTAATATATAGGTTATTTGGATTTTTTCCTTTCAATTCTTATGCATTTTATTTTTTATCTTTCAAACTAGCTAGCACCTCTCATAAAATGCTGAATAAAAGTGAGATAGTAGGTATCCATAGCTCATTCCTGAACTGAGGAAAAGTATTAAATAATTCACCATTAAAAATAATACTTACTAAAAAAAAATAAATAAAAATAATACTTACTAAAGGCATAATTTGTTTTTTGAGAGTAGCAATCATGAATGGATTGTGAGTGTGATGAGGTTTTTCTGTATCTTTTGTGGTAATCATGAGATTCTATCTTCTTTATTCTGTTATGGTGGTTAATTATTGATGATGGTCATACATTAAACTCACTTTCTATTTCTCGAATCTGCCTGCAATGCGGGAGACCTGGGTTCGATCCCTGGGTTGGGAAGATCCCCTGGAGGAGGGTATGACATTTAAGAGAAATCTATCTTATTTGTGACATAGTATCATCTTCATGAATTGCTGGGTTCTGTCTGCTAATCTTTTGTTCAAGATTTTTGTATCTACATTCACTGAGTAAAATCTCCTACAGATTAGTATTCTTTACCATGTCACAAATTACCAAATACCTAGTGGTTTAAAACCACTAAGGTTTCTGTAGGTCGGAGTCCAGGCATGGCTTAGCTGGGATCACATATTTCATTTTGTTGTCAAGTGTCTTTAGGATCCTTCAACCTGAAACAGTTCTTATAAATCTCCTTGACTTTGAAGAATTTACACCTTTGAAGATTACTGGCCAAGTATTTTGAAGAATATCCCTCAATCTGGGTTTGTCTGATTTTCCTCATGATTAGATTCACTTCATGCATTTGTAACATACAAATATCACAGAAGTGATAATGTTTTCTTACTGCCTCCCATTAGATATTAGGTGCAACACAATTTTGATCTGTCCCAACACTGGCAATGTTAACTCTAAATCACTCAAAGTGGGGCCTGCCAGGTTTCTCCATCATAGTTACTTTTCCTTTTTTTTTTTTTTGGCTGCACTGTGTAGCTTGTGGGATCTTAGGTCCCTGACCAGGGATTAAACCCGAACACTCAGCAGTTTTAAAGTGCAAAATCCTAACCACTGGACCATCAGGGAATTTCTAGTTATATTCTCCTTTACGTAATCAGTGTTTTGCAGGGAAGACTTAAAACACTACAGGGGTTGCCAAATGGCGATTTTCTAATGCCATAATTCCAACTACATTCATCAGGTGGTCCTCTACTATAAAGAGAAGTTTTCCCTTTTCCTTATTTATTTTTAAAAAGTTTTCATCTTTGTGGACTCACAAATTTCTACTTTAAAATTCACTGGACTAGAATCTGTTATTATCATCATTTATTTTTGATGTACAAAGAGTCTCAAGATTAGCCAGCAGGAGGCCCTTCAAAATGTTTTCTGTACCCACTTGACTCTTGGAGCACCTTCTTACTTTTTAACACAGCAAGATCTTTCACTTACCTTGTTACTACCTCTGTACCAGTCCTGAAGTCAGCCATTTCTCAGAGAGCCCTGGTTCCTGTTGGAAGAGAACAGTATTTAGAAACCAAGATCTGGGAGCTAGGTGTACTCATGCTACTGCAGTATCACAGGCTCCCATTATCCTCTCTTTGTTTCCTTATTTGATCAGCTTCCCTGCATGCAACTTATCTCCTGTTGCTGCTACTACCCCTGATCCCCATCCCACTACACTACACACAGACACCATCCTTACTTACTCTGCTTCTCTGATACCCAACGTCAAGCCACTGCTGCCCCACAATATGAAGCCTAACTAGATTGGTCTCAACTATGGCATTTTTTTAGATCAAAGTGTGAATAAATAATGGAAGAGAAGAAAGCAAGCAGGCTTTCCCTGTTATTTTCTGCTTCTCATTTTGATGGATTACCTTTCGTGTGTATCTCTTCTCAGATTGCTTTAAGTTCACTAAACTGCTACAGAAACATAAGTAACAGAGCTTTTTAACCTGAGAATGAGCATTCAGGTGTGGGGGTGGGGTACGGCTGTCGGCAACTGTAGGAATGCTTTAGTGGACTTTCCAAGGAGAACAGTCTATAGAAAAGTGTGGGAGCAGAACTGTGACACACTTGGATAGACTGCAGGTGTTCTGACAGAGGCCAGTAATGCCCACTCACAGTGTGTCATGCGAGGAGTCCAAAAAACACAGGTCTCTCCTGCAAATTGTGCCCTCCATGTCCTTGCCAATGTCTGTGCCCACCTTGGACTGAGGACATTCAAAGCAGATGTCCACACACATTCTCACACTACAGCCAGTTTAGACCCTGTGCACAGCATCCATCCTCACTGTAGTCCAGGACAGGGAGGCCTCAGCCAGAACTCGGACACAGTGAGTGTACACAGCTGGCCCTGACAAGTGTGTGCATACACCCTGCCAAGTCCTTAGTGGTCTGGGGAGTCTCCCTTCAGACTCAGAGCTACTGTTACATCAAGACATGAACCAAGCAAAGAAGAGTGAAAGGATGGATTACCTTTTTTAAAACTTCCTCTTTTCTCCTCTCCCATTTTTCCTTTTTTCTAACTTTCTGGAAGCTGTACATTATTTTTATGTTCTATGTTTCCTTTACATATTTCAACAAATATACAAGTAGCCCTTATTACCTTAATATATTTGGATCCAAAGTTTGAATACCAAGGGATACTGTATTATCCCAAACTATTTAGTTTTGAACCTGTGGATGGTTTGTAATGAGTTTGTGTGAAAACTAAGTTTATCCAGTGTCTGAGATAATACAGTGAAAGTCAGGATAGCAAGGGCTACTCATACTTAAAATTATTTTTCAATGTCAAAAATTAAAATATATAACTTTACCCCAAAAGGTGAGATAAATATGCTTTACTACACCTTCCCCTGAATACTCTTTACATATTAAAAAAATTTTATTCTAATTTACTTAAAAAGATTAAGTCACACATAAACACTTCTCAGCAAGTATTTAAATCTGTATACTTCATAACCTTTTGCTCACCTCTGTATCTTTTATTTCAGGTCTTCCTATTTCAATCCTATATTTTAAGTGAAGTGTAGTTGACATATTAACTTCAGGTATGGAACACAGTGATTTGTTTTTGGCCACACTGAGCAGCTTGTGGAATCTTAAGTTTCCTGCCCAGGGACTGAACCAGGGACATGGCAGTGAAAGTTGCCAACTCCTAACCACTGGACAGCCAGGGAATTCTGTGACCTGGTATTTTACAGATTATACTCATATAAAAAGTTATTACAAAGTATTGGCTATATTCCCTGTGCTATTATATCCTTGGATCTTATTTTACATCTAATAATAGTTTGTACCTCTTAATTCCCTTAACCAGTCTTGCCCTTTCCTTCATCCCTCTCCTCTGGTAACCAACCGCTCGTTTGTTCTCTGTATGTGTGAGTCTGTTTTATTTATTTTTCAGTCCACATGTAAGTGAAAACATGCCGTATTTGTCTTTCTCTGACCAATTTCACTAAGAACAATACCTTCCAGGTCTATCCATGTTGTTGCAAATTGCAAAATTTCATCCTTTTTATGGTTGAATAATATTCCATTCTATCATGTCATTTCCAAATAGTGACTGTTTTCTTTCTTTCCTTCCAATATGAATGCCTTTTCTTTTCCTTGTTTGATTGCCATGGCAAGGACTTCCAATATCATGTTAAACAGAAATGCTGAGAGTAGGCATCCTTCTCTTGTTCTTGATCTTAGAGGATGTTAACTGTAAGTTTATTATAAATGGCTTTTATTATGTTGAAGTATGTTTCCTCTATGTCACCTCTGAATGGGTGTTGAATTTTGTCAAATTCTTTTCCTGCATCTATTGAGATGATCATGTGATTTTGTGTCTTGGTATTGTTAATGTGATATACCACAATAACTGACTTATGGATATTGAACCATTCTTGTATCCCTGGAATAAATCTCACTTGATCATGACTGATGTATGATCCTTTTCATGTATTGTTGAATTTCATTCACTATTATTTTGTTGAGGATTTTTGCATTTCTGTTTATTAGGGATATTGGCCTGTAATTTTCTTTAAAGTGTCTTCTGTTTTGGTACCAGGGTAATGCGGGCCTCATAGGAGAAGTTTGAAGTGTTCTCTGCTCTGCAATTTTTTTGATAGTTTGAGGAAAGGTATTAACTATTCTGTAAATGTTTGGTAGAATTCCTCTGGGAAGCTCTCTAGTCCTGGACTTTTGTTAGAAGTTTGTTGGTTACTGATTCAATTTTAATACTAGAAACTGGTCTGTTCAAATTTTTTATATCCTTCCTGGTTTAGTCTTGGAAGATTGTATATTTTGAAAACCTTATTCACTTTTTCCAGGCTGTCCAATTTGTTGGTATATAGCTATTAGTAGTATTCTCTTATGATTGTTTACATACCTGTGATATTGGTTGCATTAATAACTTTTTTCACTTCTAATTTGGGCCCTCTCTCATTTTTCTTAATGAGTCTGGCTAAATAAAGGTTTATTGATTTTGCTTATCTTCTCAAAAATTGAGCTCTTGGTTTTTTTTTTTTTTTGCTGTTTTATGTATTTCCACTCTGATATTTATTTCCTTCTTTCTGTTGATTTTGGGCTTTGCTTGTTCTAAATCAGGTCACTTATTTGAGTTTTTTCTTATTTTTTGTATGTGAAGACATTTTATTATGATTTTACTATATATTAGTGATAAACCCAATTGTGGGCTTCCCCGGTGGCTCACGGGTAAACAAGCTGCCTGCAATGCAGGAAACCTGGGTTTGATCCCCGGGTCGGGAAGATTCCCCAGAGGAGGGTAGGGCAACCCACTTCAGCATTCTTGCCTGGAGAATCCCATGGACAGAGGAGCTTGGCTGGCTACAGTCAACCGGGTTGCAAAGAGTTGGACACAACTGAAGCGACTGAGCACACACACACATGTGCATACCCAATTGTATTTTCTCAAATGGCAAATGAGATTAAGGATAATATTTCCCTTTGGATCCTGAAAACCTCATTATCACCTGTCTTTTGGAGGATTAGGTTTCTTACAATGTCTATGATTCTGTCCATGAGGATACCAATGGTGCTTAGTAGTAAAGAACATTTTGCTAAGTTGTTCTATCATGGGTCCTTGCTCAAAGTGTTCCCTTTTTTCTTCTAATTTGGTTTTCAGCCCTAGATCATGTGTTTCTTCATTACGTACAGGATCTGACTGAGGCATAGGTTTTGTGTGTTCATATGGGATGTCCATGGAAGGGTAATAGCATACTATTATCCTGCCATCAGATGTCACAAAATTGTCTACTTTGCAATTATAGTCATCTGGAAGAGAAGACTATGTAGATTTATGACAAACACAATATAAGGTTCCATTTTGAACTCGAAAATAATGTTTCAAGCTAGTTCTGTTTGACATTGCCCATTTTACTGCTGCCATTGCCATGGAATCAAGATGCTTGTCAGCATGAAATAATTTGAAGAGAAACTGTTCTTAAAATCTGCTTCTTGACTACTGCTCACCACAAGCCTGCCATTTTGTCTGAGATTTTTCTTATGTCTTGAGTTAAGCCTGTATCAATATAACCTTCCTCCTTAGAACAGCTTTTGCTGCTTCCTATAGATTTTGGGAAGTTGTGTTTTTATTTTCATTTGTCTCAAGGTATTTGTTTTCCCCTTCAATTTCTTCATCAACCCGTTGGCTTCTTTCTTTTTTGGGGACAAGCTGTTTAGTCTCTGTATGCTTTTCCATTTTTTCTTCTCTTGATTTCTAGTATTATACTGTTGTAACTGGAAAAGAATCTTGATATAGTTTCAGTCTTCTTAAATTTACTGCTAATTGTTTTATGACCTAGCATGTAATCTACTCTGGAGAAAGTTCCACATGTACTTGAAAATAAGGTGTATTCTGCTGTTTGGGGATGGAATAGCTTGTGCTGGAGTCAAGATTGCCGGGAGAAATATCAATAACCTCAGGTATGCAGATGACAGCACCCTTATGGCAGAAAGTGAAGAACTAAAAAGACTCTTGATGAAGGTGAAAGAGAAGAGTGAAAAAGTTGGCTTAAAACTCAACATTCAGAAAACGAAGATCATGACATCTGGTCCCATCACTTCATGGGAAATAGATGGGGAAACAGTGGAAACAGTGTCAGGCTTTATTTTCTTGGGTTCCAAAATCACTGCAGATGGTGATTGCAGCCATGAAATTAAAAGATGCTTACTCCTTGGAAGGAAAGTTACGACCAACCTATATGGCTTAAAGCTCAACAGAGACATTACTTTGCCAACAAAGGTCCATCTAGTCAAGGCTATGGTTTTTCCAGTGGTCATGTATGGATGTGAGAATTGGACTGTGAAGAAAGCTGAGCCCGAAGAATTGATGCTTTTGAACTGTGGTGTTGGAGAAGACTCTTGAGAGTCCCTTGGACTGCAAGGAGATCCAACCAGTCCATCCTAAAGGAGATCAGTCCTGTGTGTTCATTGGAAGCACTGATGCTGAAGCTGAAACTCCCAATACTTTGGCCACCTCATGCAAAGAGTTGACTCATTGGAAAAGACCTTGATGCTGGGAGGGGTTGGAGGCAGGAGGAGAATGGGACAACAGAGGATGAGATGGCTGGATGGCATCACTAACTCAATGGACATGGGTTTGGGTAGGCTCCGGGAGTTGGTGATGCACAGGGAGGCCTGGCGTGCTGCGATTCATGGGGTTGCAAAGAGTCGGACACGACTGAGCGACTGAACTGAAACTTGTACATATCTGTTAAGTTCTTCTAACATGTCATTTAACATGTCATTGATATAAATCAGATAATAAAGTCCCCTACTGTTACTATATTACTGTCAATTTCTTTCTTGGTATCTGTTAATATTTGCTTTACATACCTAGATGCTACTATATTAAGTGCAGACAGGTGCACATTTACAAATTAATAGCCTCTTCTTGTATTGACCCCTTTATCTTTTATTATAGAAAATAGACTTTGTTTTAAAGTCTACTTTGTCTAATCTGAGTACTGCTACCATAGCTTTTTTTCTTTCCATTTGCATGGAACATTCTTTCCATATCTTCATTTTCAGTCTGTTTTTTAGCTCTGAAGTGAGTTTTTGTAGGCAGCATACACATGGGTCTTGTTCGACATTTAAAAAATCCAATCAGCCACTGTGTGTCTTTTGGAGTGTTTAGTCCACTTAAAGTGATTATTGATAGATAAGTATTTATTGCCATTTTGTTACTTTTCTGGTTATTTTTGTAGTTCTTTTGTTTTTTTAGTCTCTTCTTTGTGGTTTAATGATTTTTATTGTTATGTTTGGCCTCCTCTTTTTAATTTTCACATGTATTTTAGATTTTTGATCTGTGCCTATCATGAATTTCACATATATTGATCTATACCTACTTGTTTTAAACTAAGTCATTTCAGTTCAAAACATTTTAAAATTCACTCCCTGTTACATTTTATGTTTTAGATGTCATATTTTACATCTTTATGTCTATCCATTTACTGTATATTGTGCTGTGCTGTGCTTTGTTGTTTCCAACTCCTTATAACTCCATGGACTATAGCCTCGCCAGGCTCCTCTGTCCACGGGATTCCCCAGGCAAGAATACTGGAGGGGGTTGCCATGCCCTCCTCCAGGGGATCTTCCCAACCCAGGGATCAAACTCTGGTCTCCCGCATTGCAGGTGGATTCTTTTACCGTCTGAGCCACCAAAGCAGCCCACTTTATCGTACTTTACTGTAGTTACAGTTGATTTTACAGTTTTGTGTTTTAATCTTCATATCAGCTTGTTTCATTGGCAGATCCATTGCCTTTATTGTTACTTGCACTTGCCAGTAAGATTTTTCCTTTCGTGTATTGTATTTCTTATTATAGCCTTTTTTTTCTTAAAAGAATACTACCATGTTAACATTTCTATTAAGGTCAGCTTAGTGATGATGAACTCAATTGTTTTTGATTGTCAGGGATATTCTCTCCAAATCTGAATGGTAATCTTGCTGGGTAGAGTATCCTAGATTGTAGATTATTTCCTTTCACCACTTTAAATATATCGTGCTACCCTTTTCTGGTCTGCAATGTTTCTGTTGAAGTATCAGTTGATAGCCTTAGTGGGGACACCTCAGATGTGGCTCTTTTTCTGTTGCTGCCTTTAACATTCTCTTTAATTCCTGCCATCCTTAGTTATGGTATTTCTTGATGTCTCTTTGGGTTCATCTTGTTTGGGACAGTCTGTGTTTACTGGACCTGGGTATCCTGGGTTTGGGAAGTTTTCAGTCATAATTTCATTAAATACATTTTCTAGCCCTTCCTCTCTCATTTCTCCTTCTGAGATCCCTATAATGTGAATGTTAGTACACTTGATGTTGTCCCAGAAGTCCCTTTAATTATCACTAAATTTTTGTTTTTCTGTTCTGATTGGGTGATTCCCACTGTTCTACATAATTTCCAGATCACTTGTGCATTTTTCTGTATCATCTAATCTGCTATTAATGACTTCCAGTGTATAATTTTCATTTCAGCTATTTATTCTTCAGTTCTGATTTGTTTTTTTTTTCAAGCTTTTGTCTGTTTATTCAAACATGATGTGTCTTTAGGAGTTTAAAAACAAGCTGGAAACACCATTATCCTTTGAATAATGCAGAGAGTCACTGAAGAGGGAATCGACGCCATTGTAGTTTGTAACACTGGTGTGTTAAACAGTAAGTCCCTATCCATATTCCTGGACTGTAAACACAGGGAACCGAAGTATCAGAGGGAGCACAGGAGGGATCACAGGAGGGATTCATTCTTTTATGTTCTAGGTCTTTGTTGAAGCTCTGAGTTCCTCCATTCTTCTCTTGAGTTCACTTCAGTTCAGTCGCTCAGTCATGTCTGACTCTTTGCAACCCCATGGACTACCAGGCTTCCCTGTTTATCACCAAACCTGGAGCCTCCTCAAACTCACGTCCATCACGTTGGTGATGCCATCCAACCATCTCATCCTGTTCAATGAGCATTTTAATGACCCTGTCTTTATACTCTTTATCAGGTAAATTACTTACCTTCATTTCATTAGTTTTTTTCCACCCTGAGATTTTGCTCTTTTGTTTGGAACATATTGCTTTGAATTCTGTTTGTCTCTATGAAATCAAATGTCTTCCTGGTGTATCGTTGGGTGGGAGTAGCCCTATGCAGTGTGTGTGCCCAGTTGCTTTAGTTGGAGAGCTGGACACGAAATGAACAGGTGCCACATCTTCTCAGTTGCAAGCAATCGCTTCTCCCTAGTTCAGTGGTGGTTGCTGCCATTATGTGGGTAAGTCCATGACCCAAGGGGCCCTGAGGGAGCTGGGCTTCTCCTAGGAGCAATGGAAATCTACCGGGGGGAGGGGGGAGCGGGGTAGAGGGAGACAGAGGTATGGCCAGGGCTTGAGGGGAAATGTGGAACAGTTCAAAATTTGTGTCATCCTTGGGCAGGAGCCATGCCCTTTATCATTCCAACTTTAGAATATGCACTACTGCAGCAAGAATTAGACCTTATTTTTCTGATTTTATCCTTAATATTTTCCAAGAAAACTGTACATTTTCTGAGAATACCATTAAATAGCTTGGTTCAAACTCTTCCCTTTGTCTTCATATTGCTTTGTCTCCCCCAAATATTATAGTACAGGTAAAAAAAATTCTTGTGTCAATCTGATGTTTTTTCCTTTGTATACTTCTTTTTGCTTCTTGCAGAGTAACATAAATGCCATTAATTATGCAGTTTTCTCACTTATTTCCTCTCTTCTAATCTTTTAATCTGGAATGCTTTATTAAATAGTCACTATATCTCATTCACTAATCTAGAAGATATTTATTGTAAATCTACTTTGTGCCAGTCGTTGTGCTGGGTATTTGATAGTGAATAAAATACACATCTCACTTTCATATATATAGTTCACCCTCTATTAACTACTTTTATTCTCTGTGGCTCCAACTCTTCCCACAGAACAGTTACTCTGACTTTTGTACACCTGTACTAGTTATTCTGTACTTAACCTCAGATATGCAGATGACACCACCCTTATGGCAGAAAGAGAAGAGGAACTAAAAAGCCTCTTGACGAAGGTGAAAGAGGAGAGTGAAAAAGCTCGCTTAAAACTCAACATTCAGAAAACGAAGATCATGGCATTCTGGTCCCATCACTTCATGGGAAATAGATGGGGAAACAGTGGAAACAGTGTCAGACTTTATTTTTGGGTGCTCCAAAATCACTGCAGATGGTGACTGCAGCCATAAAATTAAAAGACGCTTACTCCTTGGAAGCAAAGTTATGACCAACCTAGATAGCATATTGGAAAAGCAGAGACATTACTTTGCCAACAAAGGTCCGTCTAGTCAAGGCTATGGTTTTTCCAGTGGTCACGTATGGATGTGAGGGTTGGACTGTGAAGAAAGCTAAGCGCCGAAGAACTGATGCTTTTGAACTGCGGTGTTGGAGAAGACTCTTGAGAGTCCCTTGGACTGCAAGGAGATCCAACCAGTCCATTCTGAACGAGATCAGCCCTGGGATTTCTTGGGAAGGAATGATGCTAAAGCTGAAACTCCAGTACTTTGGGCACCTCATGCGAAGAGTTGACTCATTGGAAAAGACTCTGATGCTGGGAGGGATTGGGGGCAGGAGGAGAAGGGGACGCCAGAGGATGAGATGGCTGGATGGCATCACTGACTCGATGGACGTGAGTCTGAGTGAACTCTGGGAGTTGGTGATGGACAGGGAGGCCTGGAGTGCTGAGATTCATGGGGTCGCAAAGAGTCGGACATGACTGAGCGACTGAACTGAACTGAACTAGTATATGACCAAGCACTTTTATGGTTAGTTTACTTGAATTTTCTTGTTGTTTTAGTTTTACACTTGTTTTCTGACAACTTTTTTTTTCCTTCTCTCACTCTTAAAAAATCTTAAAGGGTAACCTAAAATGCTTCAAATGTTAAGAGATGAATATGGAAAAAATTTACACACTTTGAGCACATTATACACATACACATATCTTTTGAGCGTGGGCTGTTATTTTGACTACACTAACAAAAGAATCTGCAAGATAATAAGTTCCTTTATAAAGAAAAAAATCACTCTCAGAATGTTCTTGATTCTCCATCATACCCTCTTCTCTTTCTTGGAACTTCTAAGAAAAAAGGGTAGCATGAACAGATCTATTATTTGAGTACTGTTGATTGCCAAGTATATGGCTTTCCTGGGTGGCTCAGATAAAGAATCTGCCTGCCAGTGCAGGAGATGCAGGTTCAGTCCCTGCATTGGGAAGATCCCCTGCAGAAAGAAATAGCAACCCACTCCAGTATTCTTGCCTGGAGAACCCCATGGAGCCTGGTTTGCTACAGTCCTTGGGGTTGCAGAATCAGACATGACTTACAGACTGACCAGCAGCAGCAGTAACTCACTGAATCTTTACAGTATGGGACAAACACTGTCACAGAGGCTTGCTCAATCAGTTGGTTAATCATGAAGTGACAGAACAAGAATCCAAGTCTATCCAGCTTCATTTTGCGTGCATACACAGTAGCTCCAGAACTGAAAGGGATGTTGTAGGATATACCATACTTCCTTTTTATAGGCAGAGAATATTCTACTTTTAGATATATCACATTTTATTAATCCATTCATCTAATGGACATGTGTGTTGTTCCACTTTTGGGCTATTATCAGTAATTGCTATGAACATCCGTGTACAAGGCTTTGTGTAGATATTTCCACTTCTGTTGAGTATAAACATACATGAAAGATGAAAACTGCCTTGTCCTATGAGCTGTATTTTTATTCTTGTGTTGCAAGTTCTTTACACAAATCCTTTACCAGATACATTACTTGCAAAATTTTTCTCCCACCATAAGAGTTGTTTTTTCACTGCAGATTGTGTACTTCGAAGCAAAAATTTTAAAAATTTTGATGAATCTCAATTTGTCCATTTTTCTTTCATTGCCTTTGCTGTTGGTGTCATATCTAAGAAACTATCATCTAATACAAAGTCATAAAAATTTACCCCTACATTTTTGTCTAAGAGTTTCAAGATGTAGGCTCTGAAGTTTAGGTTTGCAATCCATTTTAAGTTTACTTTTGTATATGATGTGAGGTATGGGTTCAACTTCATTCTTTTGCATGTGGGTATCTAGTTGTTCCAAAACAATTTCATGAAAAGTCTATTCTTCCCTCATCAAACTGCTCTGGCACCTTTGTTGAAAATCAATTAACCACAAATTTCTGGACTCTCAATTCTATTTTATTAATCTATATGCCACAATACACTGTCTTCATTTGTCAAGTTTATATGGGAAGGAACATTTTAATAGCCTTTTTAGACAGCCATAGATATTCACTGGAGTAGAAAATGGCAAACCACTCCAGTATTCTTGCCTGGAAAATTCCACGGACAGAGAGGCCTGGCAGGCTACAGTCCATGGTATTACAAAGAGTCAGCCACGACTGAACACCTGGATATTCATATTTGAAACAGTACCAAAATGGACAAATGGTGGTTTCCTAAAGGTCAGCTGCAGTGTAGAATCTGGAATTCTGTAAACTTCTACCCTGCTAGAGTTTTACTCCCTTTTCCACTCATGGACCATTTTGTAATCCATGCAGAGAGCATTTGGAGAATATTGATTGTTTCACAGATTATACAAATGTTGACACATTTCTTTATACACTATAAAAAATAAATTGTTAAATCAGCAATGATTTTATTGGAAAAGTATCGGGATGTTGTCATGCTACCATGTTAAGAGGCAAGTTTTCCAAAACTGCAACTTTCTCTTGAAAGCTCAAATTTTAGTAAGTACTGTTAGTTTTCCACCAAACACTCCCAGTGTGAAGAACCCTGGTTTGTCTATTATTCTTCCAAGCAGACATGTTCAATGAAAAAAGTGACTAGTCCAGTTTGTAACTCACACAATTGCATAATTGCCTTTTCCTAAAACAATCATCCCATTTCCTTATGAAGCAAAGTACTTTATGCCTATTTTTCATTTTGCCCCACAGAATATTAAAGGCATGTTTTAAGGTTAAAATTAATTAAAAATTGACTTATTCCTTCATCAGTGACATTTGAAATGAAATGGATTAAAAAAAGAAAAACTGGCATGATGGTGAAGACTGTAACAACCAACTAGTTCAGTTTGATGCTACTTCCTTGATTCATGCTAAGGTAGCAGCATTTTTACCCATCAATGATTTTGCAACAACAGTAAAACTTTGAACACATTGAAAAAGACAAATAATAACTTACAGTTATGAGAAGTTTTGACCTTGTAGGCCAAAGAAAGTGTAGTGGGGAATGTCAGGGGCTGTGGTCCACACTGAGAACCACTGATCTATTGAAGAAATCTAGGCAATGACCACCCAAAAGACAGTTAAGACCTGTGTTTCCTAGTGGAAGTACACAATGCCACCAGTGAAGCATTCCTGTCAGACAATCAATCTTGAATGTGACCAAGTCTCTATACGTAACAACTAGTTTATGGACTAAACAGGAAACATAAAACGACAACTACGGAAGTAATCAACAAAACCTTTTATGTGGGAAACTTTTTAGAACAAAAGAGCTGGTTCTTCAAAAAATAAACTGGAAAAAAAAAGAAAGTGGAAGCAGAAACCTATATATTAAAAGAGGCTTTAAAGACAAATCAAGCAACTGCAATATATGAAGCTTATCTGAGTCCTGATTCAAGCAAATTATTTTTAAAAATTTGTTTTGAGAATGATTACATTCTCTGATATTAACTAACTGTTAAATTGTTAGATATGAAGATACTATAGTTCTGGTATTTTAGAAACACATACTAAAACATTTAAAGTGAAAGTTAAGTTCCATAATTCAGGACTTCATAAAATTCCAGGACTTCAGAAATTCCAAGTAAAAAACAAGTGCTAACTGTAGGTTAGGACAGCGCACTAAAGAAAGTACCCTACTAAAAGGTGCTGTTTATTGTAAACTGGTATATGTATTGTAACTTTTCTGAAGAATAACCATACCTTCTCCCAGCCCCTCTCATATCCACTAAAGTAGAATCAAGGACCCCAAGAAGAAACTCTGCTTTGAGGAATTCCAATAAACCTAGAAGGAAAACATATTCTAGAGAGAATTAGAACCTTACCTGGGATTTTTTTTCTAAGAAAAAGCTCACAGATCATCTAATGTTGAAAATATTCTGTGGTACTTCTTCAACACGTACTTATTTAGTACCTATATTTTGTTTGCTACAAGCTCCAGCAAGGCTCTAAGGGAAATACAAAAATAAGACATCTCTTAGTTGGTAATACAGACAATCTAATTTTGAGAGAGACACACAGTGGTTGTATAGTTTTACTCTAATACGTAATTACTGAGTTATTTATTTAACTACGTGGTAATTGTGACAGATCTGAATATCTGGGTTCCTCAAAGACAGATGCTTTGTGTGACAACTACCTAGGAAACAATCAGAACAGATATGATAAATGAGGAGGATCACAAAAATCCCTGCTCAATGATACATCTCCTTCCTGCAAATAAATAATGTGATATATCCTATAAGTGATAACAGCTATTTATTGGGTGCTCTTGCCTTGACTGTCTGCTTAAATACGTAATATTTTATCATTTTGATCTATCTTCCTAGAGAAATTTTGATATTGTAGAAACACATTTAAAAACTCATAATTTTATGGAATGTCTATCACAAAGCATGCAGTATACAAGTAGGGAATGGGTGTTAAAGGAGTGAAAAATTTTAGGGGTCTCTTTTCCTTTGTGAATTGTACAGTCTAATGGGGGTAAAAAGAAAGACAGTGACTATGAAAACAGCATATTTCAACTTCAAGGTGGAAAAGGAGGGTAATTTTATATTTTTGTTTACATTTAAAATTGTTTCTGTATGTCCCAACAATCAACATGCATTACTTTAAAAATAATAGTAGCTTACATATACCACCACACTGAGGAAGGCATATTATTAGAGAACACTTGCAGAAGATGTTTTATGAAGTAATATGGTAAAGAGGTGGAGTTCTGTTTTGAGAAGGATGAGACTGAGAAGTATCAAAGAGATGACGGCAAATGACACTTTTAGACCATGGAGTAATACTGATGAACTTGAGTAATCTAAAAACAACACTTCTTTGAATGAGAAATGCAGTTTTCAGGTAAACTGTTACTTTCTAGAATTAGTCAAAAAAGTTAATGAATAGATTTGTTTCCAAAAAGTGACTAGGAATTGGTACAGAAATCATCAGTCATTATACTTGAAAGTCAATATACCATGGGGCTGAAGAATGTAGATAAAAGCCTGTTTGGGTTCAAATACTAGTGCTGCTCCTTAGTAAGTGTAAGAATCTGAGAAAAGTTACTTTACTTAATGCCTTGTTATCCTGTTACCAGCATAACAGGATAACAATAACACCTATTTCATAAGATTGTTTTAAGGATTAAA
Source organism: Bison bison bison (assembly GCF_000754665.1). NCBI lineage: Eukaryota > Metazoa > Chordata > Mammalia > Artiodactyla > Bovidae > Bison > Bison bison. Next base: position 2,544,246 of record NW_011494690.1, on the reverse strand, counting down.
TGGGTTAATATATGTAAAGTATTTAGAGTAATATCAGATACATATTAAGTACTAAATAAATGTTCTATTACTGTTATTTTCACGTGGATATAATCAACAAAAAATCGAAAAAATTAACACTGAAAATACTGTTTTTCAGAATGATTAAACTCAGTAAAACATCTGTAAACAAGAATAAATTTATTTAATTTCTTTTAAAGATTTAATGATATACAAAATGTATATAGTATATTTTTAATACATTTTCTTTCTCCCCCCTCATCAATATTAAACACTATTTGAACAGCTTATCTCTTTTTGCCTTGTCTGTATCTATGAGATACACTACTGAATACAAATAAGATTTACACTGCTCCCTCCCAAATAAAAATTAAAATTAGTACCTAGGGGGAAAAAAAAGGAAAGAAAAAAAAAATCAAAGCACAGAACTTTAGACAGATGAAAAGCTTTTCTTATTGTTGAGCATTCAACAATATCTGGGGCAGTTAAATTACATTTTATTGGCATAAAGTTGCATTGCAATCTCCCAACATCAGATAATGATAATCCAATTCAATTTCTTAAGTACCACAGACAATATTCATGTTCAAATGATCCTACACAATTTTAAATATATGCAAGAATTCATGTTTACATTCTGATTTGATATACTGGTCAATAAAATCTTTTGAGAAGTATGTAACTTCCAAGTTGTCACTATATATATGATAGGAAAAAAGCACTTTAACTTTTCTCACAAGGGAACTTCTCTTGAACAGTGAGTTAAGTTTTTCCTTTGATATATTTAGGTTATAGCAATCTAACATGGCTTTCTTCTATTTAACAATGTCTTGAGAAAACAATGTTTTTAAAAAAAATTATACTTTTGCACAATTTGGGCTCTATTTAACAAAAAACTGGCTCTATCTTTTAAATAGGAGCCTAACCCTGATTCATAAAGTCCCTCTTAGAAAATGGTTTTCAGCCTGGGCTTCCTATATCCCTGTAGATCTAGAATTATATAAGAAGCCTTCTCCTTTCCCATGGCCAACAAGCATCTAGTTGGGCACTAGTGACACTATCACTGAACACACTAAAACACATTGAGGAAGACATCTGACTGCCATTTAACCAAAAGACTTGGTGACTTCATTTCACTCGCTGAATGGCAGTAAACCAGCTGCCAAGAAAATCTGCACAGACACCTAACTTTGGTTAATGGTATTGCACCACACAAAGAGAGGGTTATTACCCTCATCAGAACAAAGTCAAATGAAATTCTCTGTTAAAAAGAGCCCTTTAAAAAGGTATAAATACTAATTTTTCTTTACCTTTAAAATTTAACAGCTGCCAGCTGTATCATATAGGGAGTTCTTGACTGACTAGTTTAATTGGGCCAAAAGAATATTGACCTTTTAACTGTGCTAGATTCAGCACACACTTTTCTGTATTATCAAACAATTTCCTGCTAATGAAAAGTGACACAGTAACATTTTTGTGAGGTGTAATCAAAACCAATGATTCAGTAATATTATAACATCAGACGAATAGAATTAGTTGCTTCTGATTCTTTGGTGGAATTTCCAGGCTGAAGAGTCAAATCAGAAGGCTCATCCTGAGGAAATATTATTTTATCAGGTGTATAGTCATTCCTCTTCAGATCTATATTCACAACCCCAACAAAAAAAGAAAAAAAGAGTCAGTATTACTTAGAAAAAGAAAATTAAGAACATTTCCTAAACCAATTTCCCTCGAAACATGCCAGATCTATTTTTTACAATATTGTCATAAATTCAAAAGTCACAAAATGTATATGCATAAAAACGAAATCATTCAGCAAATAATTATGTTCTGACTATGAGTTAATAACTCATGTAAGTATAGAAATGCAGCACTGAACAAGGCAGATAAGGTCCCTGTTCTAATGGAGCTTATGTTCTTAAGGGTGAAGAAAAACAAACAGAAAAATAACAGAATTATAAGCAGTAACAAGTGCCTTGAAGAAAACAGTGTGAAGAGGGTCAAGTGGGAGATGGTATATGGTGATTCTTTTAGACAGGGCTGGGCAGAAGAGCTGCAGGAGATAACATATGAGTAAAGACTTGAATATTGAGAAATACTGAGAATATTCGTTGGAAGGACTGATGCTAAAGCTGAAGCTCCAATACTTTGGCCAACTGATATAAACAGCCAACTCACTGGAAAAAGACCCTGATTCTGGGAAAGACTGAAGGCAGAAGGAGAAGTGGGCAACAGAGGATGAGATGGTTAGATGGCATCACCAATGCAATGGATGTGAACTTGGGCAAACTCTGGGAGACAGTGAGGGACAGGGAAGCCTAGAGTGCTGCAGTACATGCGGTTGCAAAGAGTCAGACGACTTGGCAACTGAACAATAACATCAATTGAGAAATGACCTATCAAAGTCCCAGGAAGAAGAGTACTCTATGCAGAGAGAAAGTTGATTACAGACTATAAAAAGGAAATAGACTTGGTGTGTTCCAAGAATGACAAGAAGCAGCATGGCTTGCAAATAGGGAAAGACTAGGAAAAAATGAGGTCAAGCAACAGTTAATGACCAATAGTCGTCAAACTACAGCCCGTGGGCCAAATCTGGTCTGCCCTGTTTTTGTAAATAGTTTTATTGGAATGCAGCCATACAAATTTGTTTATAGATTGTCTATGGCCGTTTCTGTACTACAATGGGAGAGCTGGGTAGCTGTGACGTAAGTCACATGGCCCACAAAGCCTAAAATACATACTTTGCTTTTTTTTTTTTTTCCTGGCTGCACCATGCAGCATGCAGGATCCTAGTTCCTCAACCAGGGATTGAATCCATACCCCTTGCATTGGAAGTGTGGGGTCTTCACCACTGGACCACCAGGGAAGTCCCTATTTCTTTTGCCTTTTACAGAAAACTCTGCTGACCTCTGATTCAGGGGACACAAGCAAAGCTAAGTACACATTACAGTAAAATCCACTGGAAGGTATTAAGCAGTCTTAAGGGAGGAATGTAACATAATCAAATTTATTTTAAATGACCATTCCAATTGTCACATGGTAAGATTCTAGGAAACAAAATAGTGGCAATGACGATGAAAAGAAATTGATAAATTCTAGGGAGATTTCAGAATTTGAGCAGACAGAATTTGACAGATTGGTTATGAAAAGTGAGAGAAAAAAGGAACTGGCTAGCTTTTAGGTTTTGAGCCTGAGCAACTTGGTAACCATTAATGAGACAGGGAAGTAGAGTTTTGTGGGGAAGGGAAATGAAAGTCAAGAATTCTGAAGTGCAAATGTTACTTGAATCTGGAGCCTGTTATACAGAGTGAAGTATATTAGAAAGAGAAGAACAAATAATGGATATACTTATGCAATCTAGAAAAATGGCACTGATGAACTTATCTGCAAGGCAGGAATAGAGACAAAGACAGACAACAGATTTGTGGACACAGGAGGGGAAGGAGAGGGTGGGATGAACTGAGAAAGTAGCAATGACATATATACACTACCATGTATAAAACAGATAGCTAGTGGGAAGCTGCTATACAACACAGGGAGCTCAGCTCAGTGCTCTGTGGCAACCAAGAAGGGTGGGATTGGGGAGAGGTGGGAGGGAGGCTCAAAAGGGAAGGGATATATGTATACTTTTCGCTAATTCACATTGTTGTATGGTAGAAAACAATACAACACTGTTAAGCAATTATCCTCCAATTAAAAAAAAAAAGGTAATTCAAGTAGCAATGAAAGAAAGGGAATATAGAAACAGGAGCTCAGCAAAAAAGTTAGTCTTCAGTTAAATTTGGTACTAATAGCATGGGAACTGCATATATAGCTATGGGATAGGATGAACTTGACATTACAGACACATATGACAATGGTTGCAGAATTGAAAAACTTAAGGGAGTAGAATCAAATTTATATTTTAAACCAGAGTTGTCCATAAACTCTTCTACTTTTATTTCCATATAAAACCGAACTTAGGCTCACAGTTAGGCAAATATACTCCAATTAAAAAATAAGAGGCAACTAACACTCAGAATATAAACTGCTAATTTTAATTTCAGCAACAGTCTATGTTCAATGATCCAAATACATACTTACTACAGTATGAACAATTTTTGATAAACTTTAAGACTTTGCATTAGGCCTAAGGAATGCAAATTAATTTGCAGATGAACTGTACACAAAGAACAATGGACAGAAACATAATTATAATTCAATTCACAACTGCAGTGTTAACTAATGGTGTAACCATGTGCAAATCATGTAAACTCTTATTTTATATTCTGCAAAACAATGGATTTGGACTGGATTGCTTTTAATGTCCCTATTAAGCTGTGAAATCCTGCTTATAATGATAATTTAAAAAACAGATATGCTATTAAAATTGCACTATATCAAAAACCAAATAAAAACTGTATTTGGGCTGCCTGTTAAATTCACCACTGTATGTTCCACTTCTGGCTAAAACAGACAAGTATATTCCATCTTCTCTTTCACTGATTACAACCTTTTACATGATATATAAAGCAACTACCTGAGATTTCTGAAAAGTAACAGCAGATATATAGGAAGGAAAATCTGAACTTGAAGAATGAGCTATATGGTGGTGAATTTCCTATTTTTGGTTTTTTTTTTCATCTCTTATTTTAGGCTTAGACTTGAAGATAGCTCAATCACAGAATGAATGTGGACAAAAAAGCTCCAAGAGTTCCCAGCTTGAGGATAAGAAGGAGGTCCTGTGGGATGGAAAATGTTGAGGGGAATGCTCTTTTTAATTTTTCTTTTTGCTCTTCTGCCCTTTACCTAAGACAAGCTCTAGTCAAGAAGAGGCATTCCTACACTGGTGGAAGCAGGGAAAGCACCCACAACTCCAAGAGAAAAACCTCTCTGACCAGAAGAACTGAGAATAGATACCTCTATGATCCAAAAAAAAAAAAAATCAAGAAAATTAGAGATACCAAAGGAATATTTCATGCAAAGATGGGCTCGATAAAGGACAGAAATGGTATGGACCTAACAGAAGCAGAAGATATTAAGAAGAGATGGCAAGAATACACAGAAGAACTGTACAAAAAAGACCTTCACGACCCAGAAAATCACAATGGTGTGATCACTCACCTAGAGCCAGACATCCTGGAATATGAAGTCAAGTGGGCCTGAGGAAGCATCACTACGAACAAAGCTAGTGAGTTGATAGAATTCTAGTTGAGCTATTCCAAATCCTGAAAGATGATTCTGTGAAAGTGCTGCACTCAGTATGCCAGCACATTTGGAAAACTCAGCAGTGGCCACAGGACTGGAAAAGGTCAGTTTTCATTCCGATCCCAAAGAAAGGCAATGCCAAAGAATGCTCAAACTACCGCACAATTGCACTCATCTCACACGCTAGTAAAGTAATGCTCAAAATTCTCCAAGCCAGGCTTCAGCAATATGTGAACCATGAACTTCCTGATGTTCAAGCTGGTTTTAGAAAAGGCAGAGGAACCAGAGATCAAATTGCCAACATCCGCTGGATCATGGAAAAAGCAAGAGAGTTCCAGAAAAACATCTATTTCTGCTTTACTGACTATGCCAAAGCCTTTGACTGTGTGGATCACAATAAACTGTGGAAAATTCTGAAAGAGATAGGAATACCAGATCACCTGACCTGCCTCTTGAGAAACCTGTATTGTATGCAGGTCAGGAAGCAACAGTTAGAACTGGACATGGAACAACAGACTGGTTCCAAATAGGAAAAGGAGTATGTCAAGGCTGTATATTGTCACCCTGTTTATTTAACCTATATGC